>NC_133225.1:12626541-12935291 GCF_040436345.1 Pagrus major
CCGAGGACACAACACTGATGAGAACTACAACATGAGACAGAAATGGCTCCAGAGCACCGAGCTTAGCTTTGTGAACCCAGCATTACCTCGGTGTTGTCGGCGTGCTCCCGCTCCGCAGTGTCTCTGTGGGTTTCTGTCGTCATGCTGCTTCGGGTCAAAGCCTGCTGTCCTGCCGGCTGAGATGATGATGAGGAGGAGAGGAAGAAGAGCTGCGGTGTGAGCAGACTGTGGAGGAGAAAATGTACCCGCAACCTGTCGCTGTGTAGCCAATCAGCGGGGAGAGATGCACCTGGCGCAATCAGAGCGGACCAATGAACAAGTCCCGCCAATTAACCTGCGTCAGAGCAAGTAGTGGTGGTCACGTGACCATAGACACGCATACGTAGAAGCCTGTGGCCGCCATATTGGATGTGGCAGGTGGCAGCAATGTGAACACATGGACGCTGAATAAAAAGCATTAACGTTTATATTTAACTGATTTTATATTAAATGATTTGTATTCATTTCAGTTCTAACAATGACAATTATCTGCAAATCAAAATAAGACACTGCAACTGGCAGTGAGTCCGCTTTCTTTTCTTTTAGCAGTGAAGTAATATACTCCATGACAGAAAATTATACACTTATTATATTGTATACAAAAACATATAAATAAAAACGCACCATATGTTATGTAAGTCCGTCGTCCATATTTAAAGTTAAATTAAATGAAACAAGCTGCCAGTAGACAGTGACATGTAGTAACTATGGTCCTTTAAACATGCTGACACTTTATGTCTGTTACTGCACCAAGTGTATGTATTTTTTATGTGGCAGCCTTTATGTCCACTAAATTTCCCGAGGGACAAATTAATAAGTAATCTTGAATTTTAGCACTTAGTCCTCATATGATATTGATCAGTGTAGACAACTTGCATAATATATGGTGCGTATTTATAATAGCAGCCAACTGCAAATTTACATTCTTTTATTTTTTTTTTACCATAAAATGTTATTGTATACAATAAAATAAGTGCAATTTTTTGTCATGGAGTATATCACCTCACTGCTAAAAGAAAAGAAAGCAGACATTATTCGTACTTAAATGAATATAAATCACTGAATATAAAAACAAACAAAATTAGTTATATGTAAATGTTAATGCTTTTTGTTCAGAAAACCCATTCACCCATTCACATAGTTAATTATATATGTTATAATGATTCAAGTATGTATTCACCAGCATCCACTTACCCCTCACCACCTATCTACATAAGTACACACACACATATATAGCCTGTAGCCTATCATTTGATTTTAGGCCTCAGCTCTTTATTTGACATTAATAAATGTTTGTTCCAAATTAGCCTATAATGTTTGTGAGAACTCATATATAATAAGGTCTTATCATTATTCATCATTTTCTGACATTTTTTAGAGAAAATAACCCGCAGATGAATTGTTAATGAAGACAGTCAACAGTTGCTGACAAACAGAAAAGCAGCCTGAAACCATTTAACCATGGAAAGGGTGAAAGCAACATGTTATGGATGAACTTCAGGCTGCATCCTTCATGTTACCACATAAGCTCTGAGATTCAGGGGGATGCTGCACCTCTGTCAGCTCCTTAGCATATGAAGAGGTTTAAGAGAGAGGCTGTTTGTTATGCTTCCACACTTGAGCTCCCTAATTGGTAACCATTTCCGCCTCTGGCTTTCGTCACATTTACGCATCTGTTGATGCATTTGGTGGCGGACGAAATGTGAGAAGTATAAAAGCTGCCTGTCATCTCCCCCTTTGTCAGTCTTGTGTGCGAAGGAATCGAAAGACATCCAGTGATGGATAAGAACTCAGTCACACGGACGTTCAGCATCGGAGCCGTCTGCAGTGGAACCAAAGCTTCAGATGATTTCTACTTATCACGCCGGCACAGCAGTGCAGGGATCCGTGCACTCCTGTGGGCCACCAGCAGTGCAAAGTCCCTCGGGTGTTCTATAGGATCGGACTCTCAGACAAGCCGAGATAACATTTTCCCAAATATCCTGACACCTGACAGCATCCCACAGTTCACTATACCGAGTCTGTCTTTGCAGAACAGCTTAAGATCATTGGACAAAGAGACAGAAGAGGATTATGCAGAGTCAGAGGAAGGCTTAGGGAGTTCTTCGACTGAGCCCGAGCCATCTCCATCTCCATATGCTTCTCCAGCCTCCTCCACGCTCTCATCATCCACGTCATCCTCAGGCTTCGGTTTGGTTCTGTCGGACCGCAGGGCTGAGCGGAGCGTCTCAGACCCCTTTACCCAGAGGAGATCTCTTACTCAGAGGGAGGGTTCCTATCCTCGCTCCTACACCGAGGCCCAGCACTGCCTGGACCCTGCCAGCAGAGCCGCCTTCTCCCTGCCGCACCTAACCAAAGTCACAACTCCGTATGGCTTCATCACCTTGAGCCAGAGCCCACAGATGGCGAGTGAGGAGGCACTTCTCTGCCAAGCTGGGCTACGGCGCTTAAACAAGGACGAGGAGACTGCGAGCTGTCTCAGCAAAGCTCCAGGGACGAGGACAGTAGACAACAAAAGCAAATCTCACCTGTCAGGGAACAAAAAGGGACTGTCTAAAGACTCAAACGGTTCACAGAATAAAGGGTCAGTAAAGAAAGAGATCGAGGCTTCTACTGCCTCCACCAACAACGCTACAGTTTCATCCTCCTCAACATCAAGACACCCAGATGGCAAGTGCAAACGGCGCTTCTACGAGGTTATCAGGAAACACTTCACCTCACGCCGTTAGCAATGACATCATGGGACTCATATGCAACAAAGCAAAGTGTCTAATCCAACTTAAGAAACAGTTTTTGTCTTGTGTTGACAGTTCATGTCACTTAAAAAAATAAATCAATGTAAACAGACTGCTGCAATATCTTGTGTCTTATGTTGGAGTCTTTCAAAGTCATATTTTATTTGAACGTTCCTGTCTCTTGTGTCGAGGGTCATCTTTAAGGGCAGAGAGAATACTTCACATCGTCATGTGTTTAAGGTTAATGAATTCCTCGACCGCTTTCATGATCTTAAATGTCACTCCCTTGCAAGCTGTCTGCTCCTCTTCAGCCCCCTGTTGAATTCATCTTTATTGAGAAACTAAGCCGTTCTCCTTAGCATATGAAGAGCTTCAGTGGAGAGGTCCTTAATGATGGTCCACAAATACATCCTTATAGCCTGCGTCCTCAACTCTCCCACACACGGATATTTAGTGGGTAAATATCATTATGATGCAGATCGCTCTGCTCTACGCGGAGGGATGAGGAGAATACGAAAGTTAGTCCCCAAACACGAGAATAGATCATGGTGATGTAAATTTATAATTACTCCCATTTTTTTTGTTTATATTCATGACGTGAGTAATTTTACATGAATGCTCTGAGCGAAATAAGGGTTTCCACTTTCGTTTGAATAATTCAGTCACTTTATAGCAGGGCGGCCCAAAGTAGGGCCTAATCCGCCAACAAAATATAATGGAGCTCAGTAGAGCGCATATTTCCACAACAGTCCCTTTTAATAAAGACTAATCCAAAATCAAACTCAATAGCCCTTATTGTAAACCTCCCATAACTGCTCAACCATAATTAAAGCTCACCAGATCTATGAACCGTATCAAATTATACTCACTCATAGACACCAGCCAAATAAATATGCCAGATTTTTTTCATGCATTATTCCCTGAGAAATCGATGAAAACGTCAAACATATTAAAGAAAGTGAGAAAGAAATTCCTGGATCTGTCCCTTTATCTGGATCCGCACCAAAAGTTAATGGGGTCTATTCTGGGCCGAGATCCATCCTCCATCCAAGTTTCAAGGAAATCTGTTGAGTAGTTTTTGTGTAATCCTGCTGACAAACCAACAAACAAACACACAAACGGACACAGGTGAAAATATAACTTCCCTGGTGGAGGTATTAAATAAACAAAATTATTTTTCATGAACTGAGCATGGCAGACAAAGTGACTTTTTACACAGGAAGTCAGTCAATTTAGGGAACTTGGGATCCTAGTAACATTTTGCATTTTAACAAAACAATGGGTGTTAGCTTTCACCCAATGGTCCATCACTAAGTTTCAGTTTTGGCCTTCCAAGGGAAAAGGTTTGGGCTTCAAAATATTCTCTACAAAAGCAGGAATACCCTGATTAAAATAAGCTTGATGTTGGAGAAATATAAGTTTGTACACACACAGACATGATTGAACGTAATTGTATATTTCTCTTGTATATGAGAAACCAGAATTAACCTCATCTGCCACTGGTGCCCAAACCAAACCAAAGAGTTCACTCTCTGCTGTACTGATCTTCATATTTACTATTTCAGATTTGACTGACATTTTTGCTTTTGTTGACCGTTTCTACTTTTTCCTTCCTCTCCTGGAGAGTATCTGTCCATCATGCAGGCAGCAGCAGGATTTTGACCTGCAGCAGCATGAACGATCACCACACTGACCAGCCACGTGCACAAGCTCCTTTCCGGCTCCTAATTAGGCTGTTTTCCATGTGGTAATACACTGGGGTTCACATCATTGTCGGCCACAGCATGTTTACACAGTAGCATCATGTTTTTAAATGAGATGGTGACTATTATGGTCTAAATATAACAGAAATGATACTGAAAAAACCTGTTTGAGAGGCAACAGGCCCTTGGATGTGTGACTCATTGTGGGATGAAAGTACGTCAGCAGCACACACTCGGCCTCAAGAATACACTCTGGGTCGCACGACAGCACAAATAATGATTGCACTCAGATATTACAATGTAATATCATACATACATGGGCACTGCGTGTATCAGGATATCTAAAATTGGTCACTACAGTCAGTTTTTGATAATGATATGAATTTTTCTCAGTGGCATTGTGGCGTGAGACCTCATTTTCTTTGTTGTTGCACATTGTATTTAATGGTCAAGATGCTTTGTAGGCTGCTTTTCCACACATGCATTTATAATAGCATTTGTAGTCTTGCGGTGGAAATGTGGTGGAAATGTTGATCAGTCCATCGCTTTGGTCCAGAGTGAAATATCAACAACTACAATAACAACTACTGGATGGATTGCCATAAAAATTGTACAGACATTTATGGTCCCCAGAGGATGAATCCTATTACAACATTACTGTGTTCAAGATGTGTGTTGATGTTTTAGAATTAAATTACGCCTTCTCCTAACACTATCAAATGCTAATGTTTGATAGGAGATGTTAACATTGCCTGTTGTCTAATGGAAGCCAACATGGGTTATCAAATACGGTATGTTGTTTCTACCATGAAATATGCCTTCTGGATTTTACACTATCGATTGTCTTTTCAGTTGGTGATCAATCAGGAAGCAGGTAAATTATAACAAATTTTCATATTCCCTACGTTTACAGTACTTGCAACACATTTGAGCTTTCCACCCTGAGCGCGATGCCAGAGAAAAATGGCCGCCATGTGAATGTGGTCCATTGATTTTAATTGTTAGATCCATGGTTGCCCAAAGTGGGGCCCGCAGGCCAAAGTTGGCCCGCCATAAAGTTTGATTCGGCCCACCAGATTTGTTGTCTGGGAACTTGGAATCTATGAAAGCATTTTTTTGCGCCTTGTTCCTTTAATCATAAACACAAGAAATAAAACATTTTATTAAAATTAATCATTCGAATTGTTTTCTCACTTGGCTCTCAGGGCAACTCTAAACACAATAGATGTTTGCTTTTGGCCTGTGGAGCCGCCTTTAAGTTTCAGTTTTGGCCCTCGAGGGAAAAAGTTTGGGCTCCCCTATACAGTAGTCCATCTGACTTTTCTGTTAGCTTCTCTACTTTTCCTCTTGCATCACCGGCCGATCAAAGTTTTTTGAGATTTGTCGTATTACAACTATTACGTGGATTGACATCAAATTTGGTAAACAAATTCATGTCCCCCTCCGGATGAACTGCAGTAAATTTGGTGATCCTTTGACCTTAAGCACCATGGATGAAATTCTAGCGCCACCATCAGGTCAATTTTTTTACTTGTCTAATATTTCCCATCAGCCTCAGGTATACTGTGTTTAGTGCTAATTAGAAACTAATGTGAAACCAATATGCCGAATGAACATTATACCTGCTAAACATCAGAATATAAGCATTGTCATTTTGAGCAAATTAGCATGCTAATGTTAGCATGTAGCGCAAAGAACTCCTGTACTCAAATACAGCCTCATAGAGCTGCTAGCATGTGCAGTCTTAGTCTAGTTTGGTCGTAAATAACAGCCTTTATCTAATTAAATCCTGATTATCTGACTTTTGGCATCAAAACCATCGTCTGGCTTTCAGAGAAAACGTGTTTAAACTTTCAGAATCCAGCTCGTCTTGTTACAGTGTTTCTGAACAAGCATGCATTGCTGAAGTGTCATTGCGCAAGACACCTGTCAGTTTTGTTTTTTTTATGATTATTACATAACAAGTTACTAACTTTGCTTCTGCTTTCCTCACATCCACAGCTTTGATGTCAGTCACAGTGTGTAATGCTCCCTAAAATAAGTGTTCCTTTCCATGTCATCATTTATAGGACACAGAGAATTTACAAAGTTGTTTGACTATAAATATTCGTTCAAAATGTCCTAGTTGTGCAAGATTTGGACGTGGTAAACCACCTGTCTGTCTCTGCTAAAACATTTTACCTTTCCTTTAAGTCAGTGAAAGCAAAAGCTCTAACAAGTGAGCACCAGACCCTGAAGAGGGCATTGCACATGTAAAGCCTCAAACTGCATCATCCCAAAGAGAAAGGTTCACGCTGAGGCCTCTCATAGCGAATGTAGATCATCTGCAACTGAGAGAAAGAGAGAAACAAGAGTGCATATTGAAGGAGAAGGGGGGCTCTGCTGCAACTGCTCTTCCCCATTCTGTCAAGTTGAGGTTAGCTCAGAGAGCAGTTTTGCCCTCATAACAGACACAACTTTTTCCGGTACCAACCTCAAGCCCTGACAATTAGTGCCAAAGATAACGACAGCAGAAAATTCACAAGAAAAACATGCAACTACACAGACCGAGAGAGAAGTGAGAGGGGGAGTGACTGATGCAGATGGGACGTCTTTCAGAGAGGCGCTGAGTTAGCCACCTGTGAGCTTCAACAGACACTGTTGCTCTGTGACAGCAGTGAACTGTGAGAGAGGTGGCGGAGCGGGTTAGGTCGTGTTAACTTTGTAGATTGCTGATGGCGTCTGGTCCTGTGAGCAGAGTGGAGGAACAGCCACCAGCGCTGCCTGTCAAACAGCACAGGTAAGACATAGATATCCTAAATATTTGGGACAAAAGTGGATTGCATAGGTATTGAAAGTACAGTTTAAATCCTTTGAAAAACATGCACAAACAAATCTTTTTCGCTCTTTCAGAGACACTTGTTGCAGACACAAACTTTCCACTCGAGAATAGCTGCAGTCTGTTGATGCACCGTGCATATATTCATGCTGGAAGGGTAAAGACTTGTGTTATTTGTGTATTCTCTCACACAGGAGTCGCTCCAGTGTGGAGTCTGACAGTGTTATGTTCAGCCCTGTTGGACTCCAGCATCAAAACTGCTCATACAACGATGTCTTCCCTGAAGCCACTGATTGTCATGCAGCCCAGTGCCCCATACACCAGCGCTACGGTAGGTCTGCAGACTGATGAAGTGAGTAAGGTTCAAGTGAGGGAAAGAAACCACACGTACGTAAAACAACTCCGAAGCTAGTGTATGCAGAGACATAATTATACTATAATGCGTGGTTCATTCTTCTCAGTTCGTGTTTCGCGTGAGAACTGAAAAAGAGGAAGCAACCGTCTGAAACTCTTACTTTCAGTAACATATGATATCCAGACAATGACTTGGCAAACTGCATTCTGCCACTGATGACTCCAAAGTGTTGCATGCTCATTGCTCCTGCTCTGACCCAAATCCCTCTCACTGTGTTGCTCAGATCCCTCCCAACACCAGGTGAGGTTTTTCTCTGATGGCACCCCGCCACCTGTTCCAAAGAAGAGGTTAGCTCGCACCCTCTCCCTCCCAGGCTTCAATGCAGCTCCACAGTCTCCTCTGCCTCCATTTTCTCCAAGACCACCTCAAAACTTTGACAACCCCCTGTACATGATGGCACCAATACCCGACACCTATTTCCATGAGGAGATGGAAGAGTTTAAAGCAGTCACAGGCAGTCCTGCCCCCTTACTGACCTTCTCCCAGCTGTCTTTTGACACCCCAGACGAACATCTGCCCTACCTCTTCAGCAGCTTCGACGACCAGAGGGCTGTCTTTCAGGGGATTCAGCATCGCCATCTCCTCTTCCTGAGAAGTATGGCACAAGGCGTGGATGCTGGGATCCTGCTGCAGGGAGAGGCCCTCAGCTCATACCAGCCTCAGGATTTCCTGCTGTGTGAGGGCAGCGAGCCAAAGCACATGGGAGACGCCGTTTACTACAGTCTGCACAGCCCCAAGCTCCCAGGGAGGGTTCTTGGTTTAAGGGTAATGCAACAGTTTGTTCTGTGTGATAATGCATGAAGTGCAAATGTTTCTGTTGTATACTGTGCTCACTTGTAGTTGAAATCATGTTTAAGACAAAGAACGTGTTGCACCCAGCAACCAGTCATACAAACATGATCTTTATCACGTTGCCAACTGTGACTCTGACTTGCGGTGCCAGAAACACTTCCTCTGAACTGTCATCAGGTGACACAGCTGCAACAGGAAGGCTAGATATTTTTTTTTTTTTTCATATTGAACACATTGTTGCAATGCAAGGGTTTCTTGAACATGAGTTTAGTTTCATGAACTTGTCTGTTTTCTGTCTTTTCTGTGCAGGTACCCAAACAGACTGATGACCCTGCCTCAGATCGCACCAAACACCAGCCATCACATGTCAACGTGCAAGATGTAATCGCTCGTTTCCAACCAAGCAGGAATGATTCAGGTCTCCTACAAACTCAACCAGGCTGCATCACTGCTACAGCACCAGGGGGAGGTAGCAGTGAGAACATTGATCTGCCTTCGGTTCAGTCGCTCCTCCAGAGAGGTCAGTCAGTGAGCGTTGAGAGAGACCTGCCACACGCCACGCTAGAGGACTTTGTTCAGGATAGCATCTCGCTGCAGAGCACAGATTGTTTGGACTATGACAGACAGGTATGTGTTCTGCTGCTGCAGGTATTAACGGGCTCGCTACATCTGTACAATATCAGTGCCTCTGCACCTGAGCTCAGACCTCTGGAGATCTTTTTAGTGTGGCCCAAAAGAGAGAAGGAAGAGGGAGGAAACAAGCAAGGACAGGATGCTTCTTTGAAAGAGGCAATGGAGTGGGAAAAGATGGAGAGAAAAGGAACGATCCAGATGTTATGGAGGAAACACGGTTCCCCTCGTGTGGTGTTAACCCCGCTATCATCTGCTCTTCCTGTACCTCACCCCTTCACCCACATTAAATCCCAGATTGGAGCCTTAATTCAATACTGCCTCCACTCACAGGAGAGCCTGACATCTCTGGACTCAACTCAGTCCAAGTCCCCATACCGAAGTGGGCTTCTTCATCTGGCCTCTCTGCTCCAGAGCGAGAGCAGCGGGCCGCAGATGGCCGACATGGTGGCCATGCTTCAGGTGCTCCTCTGGGGGCCACGTGTCCAACTCTTTGATCGCAGACGCCCTATGACCACCGCCGTACACAACTGGCTGGCAGTCAAGCGAGCCCTGCTGGTGATGAAGTTGGCAGAGAGAGGGCTGGTCCAGGATCAGTCTGCTGTGGATTGGGAGGACTGCATGTGCCTGAAGTTCCTGTCATTCACAGACCCCGAGACGGTTGTGAGTGTGACCAGTCAGCTGTGGCTCACTCTGAATGTGGACTGACATTTAAAGTAGAAATGAAATCATTCCTTTGAAGACTCTTGGATGTTTGCAGTCCAACACAGCAGGTTGTAAACTGTCAGTCTGCGTCAGAAATACACTACTAATGTGTATGCCTTTCCCATTATTATTTTAAATATTAAGATGTGAATTTACCGCTTTTCATAATGTGAAATTAATATAAAATGCTGCACTTTAAATGATTAAACATCTTGCTATAATAACATTAAAGGCCTTGAAAATGTCTTTTCTCATTCAGCTTATCTACAAACTATTTAATGCCATTGGTTTCTTGACAAGAGATTTCTGTTCTTCTCTGTGCTCTCCTCACTGGTTTGAAGGGGGCAGCGCTCACTTAGAAAAAGGTGATTATATATTTCCATTCACCAATCAGGATTTAGCAACATTTGAATCAGATCTGATCAGATCTTCGACCACGCTTCACAGTTTAGGTGAAATACTGTACTTGGACAGTTTTTGACTGTTAAACTCTTAATAAAAATAACCTTTAATTGTTGCTTACTTGAATTGTTATGTAATAAAAACAAGTTTTAAGGGCTGTAAGACACCTACCGCTTAAATAATTGTGCTACGGTTACGGTGCTTACTAGTCCCCACTGACTGGATCGTATGATTATTCTTAGTAAATCATGAAGGTGAATACAATAGTGAGTAACTTCAGGTCTCCACATGCATCATGCTTGTCACACCAGTTAGGAGTATCTGACACCCATGTTTCTAACTTCATAAAATGAACAATTGTGCCGACATGCATGTTCAGAAGTGTGAAAGTAAGGTGAGGTTTGAACTTTGGTCAAGTTTTTTTTTTCATTTTCACACTTTTTTTACAGACTAGCTGAACGGTGGGCTGAAACTAACTCATGTAGGTGAGGAAGTTGACCCTGTGAAGCGCTTTCAGTGACAGTCCCTCATTTGTATAGCGCCGCAGAAATGTAAAAAAAGATGTATATGAATAAAGGTCTAAATAAAAGATTTTATAAATATTTATGTATAAATAAAAATAAATATGGGACTAATAAAGAGAGAAAATACTCATACATAAATGAGATAAAATAAAAATGGAAGAAAACAACATATAAATAGATGGATTTTGGTACATTTAATTGCATATTCATTTATTTGAGATTGTAGCAGATTTGGTCTTCCATATACCAGCCCTGGCCTCAAGCTAGGGCTGCACAATTAATTGAAATATAATAAAAAAAAAATGCAATATGGCTGGTAGTACATAGTTTAAATAACATGAAGCTTCAATTTTTTGAAAAAGGTTATGTGTGACAAAACAGCTGTACTGTACTGTGGTGCTGCTGAGACGTCCTGGACTACAAATCTTGTTCTTCAGATGTAAGTTAACATGTTTGTTTGGTACAAACCCCAACAAATGTCACGTCATCATGATTTTAATAGGTTTTTTTCCAATTAAAATGATTTTTTAAAACACAATTTCACCATAGGATTTTTTGACCATAACCATGCAGCCGTACTTAAAGCGTGAAAACTTTTTTACACACAGTCAGTCAACACAACATATGGCCTAGATCCTCTTAAGTAAACTGATACCTTAATTCTTACATGCGGAGACAAAAACGACAGATGTCACTCTCTAAGGTGAGCACTTTTATTTAGTACAGTTACAACATGCAGATATCTATCAAGTGAATCAAAGAATCAAATGAAAATCATGCACACATTAAAAAAAAAATCAATACAAACAGGAGAATCAAATGATAATCACTATGAAACACACCTACTTACATAAGTAAGATGAATTTATCATAAATATTACACTGTGGAGATGATCATCAGGGTGTTCAGGGAGGGTGAAGAGGAGGTCAGCACTACACATCATGGAAAGTAATACAGTGGCGAGGACACATTGCCCGGATATTATGTGGGCGTTTGCTTTACATTCCTGGTATATTAACATCTTACCCTAGTGCAAATAGCATTGAAACACAGCACATCGTAGGTAGAGGTAAAACAAACACTAAAGGAACCTGTGACAGGAAACCTCAACCGTAACTTATCTGGTGAAATATATTGATTTCCAAAGAAATGATAAAGATGTGTGGGTATGGATTGAAATAAGAACAACAAACATTTGTAACTGCTCAGCGTCATTTAATCGTCGTCAGAGGAGTCTCTCTCGATGCTGTAAGCCATGAAGAAAGCGTCAGGGCGGGAGGGGACGAGGGGATGACCCGGTCTCACAATCTCAAAGCCCAGGAAACTGAACGTACGCAGCAGGGATGCTGAAGGGGGGCAGGACGAAAACACATGTAAATCTCTTGAGACTTAAATACTGAGCTGGATATAAAACACAACTGAGACAAAACTTTCTACAACTAATTCATGTCTTGAAGTATTGTAAATACTGGGGGTCTAAATACACAAAATAATGCACGTAATGTGAGTACGTAAATGTATAAAGGTTTAGGAAACAGCTTGTATTGTTCCCCTGGAGTCCCAATCATTATGTCACACCATAAAGAAGGACAACAATAAACAATAAACCATTAAAAAAATCTGTCCTTACACTTGCAGGTAAAAAGTCACCACCTTATCTGCCGAGACAAGGCTCAAGTTCATCGACCGCATTTAAGGTCTGATGTAGGAAAATGTTTTCAACTGATTTATTAAATTATTTAAAGAACACAACGAGAAAAAATGTCAGGAAATCATATAGAAGTTAAATCTGACTTTGATTTGACTCTTGTCTGCTATCATCCAACTGTTTCCTGTGTTCCTCATCCAACTTCATGCAGTCCCCCCTCAGTTTGTACCAGCATGTAGCCTCTCTTTGATGGTCCAATGTACATTTTCAGTCACATTTGTAGTGAAGTGTACCTGAAACAGTACCTGTACAATCTGCCTCACACTAGCTACAAAATGTTTGTGCAGGCTGGTCTCCTAAACGATGCATAACAAGGCACTATATACAAAAAAATACTTTGTAAGGCTATATAAGAATGCCAAAATTTATTCAGAGAGAATTTTCCTTGACATCTGCTAAACTATTCAGTTGGTTTAAATTTAAATTACCTGCGCTAAAACAGTTTTTAAAAAATGAAGCATTAACAATTCAAGAAACCCTGACAAGAAAAGTCTCACCTCTATCGTCACGGTTCTTGTGGAAACAGATGAACACGTGATCAACCTGCAGCTGCTCTTCTGCAAATTCCAGCAGAAGGGCAAAACTAAAGAAACAGAGCAGACAGAAAGTGTTAATGTTTTATAGGAGGGATGTTAATGAATTTCAGAAGCAAATAATTATTCATGACGGTCCAAGTACAACTTTGTCAGCCATACCAGTGCGTAAAATAAGATTTTAACAACATTACCTAAAGTTTTATGGACTGTAACTTGATTTTAGTACAGACATGTTTTAATTTGATACGACAGCTCATCTATGGTACGAATTAATAAATTCAGATTCATTCATGTGTTTTATTTGCAATAAATCAACAATTTAGCTTTGCTTTCATTGTTTCATCATCAAAAGTAGTCAAACTGCGAACAAAACATTTCTTTGATGAATCACTGACAAAATGTTGTGCCCACTGACCTGTCTTTGCTGCCCTCGGGCAAAGTTCCAGGAGGGATTTCAACATAGAGGTTCCTTCCTTTCAGCGCCGCCCTCGAGACGCAGTGCTTGCCTTCAGAGCGCCGGGGCTCAAAGAGCAAGAACCGCACTCTGCTGTTGGCAGGGGGAGGCTCCTCAAGAACCAGCAACTGAGTATCCTGAGAACAGCGAGGAAATGTGTGACCCACGAGAAACACATCCACAAACGACACCAAGAATAAAGTTACAATTACAAGCAGACATATTGAAGTGAGTGTGACTTTAAGCTGGTGAAGCGCACATGAGCCTGACACATGCTAATCTTTATCAAAGATGTTTTGATTAGCGGTCTTACACTGTGACCAGCAGAATGTGCTGATCTGTCACTCTGACCAAGATTACATTGGGCACCTTACAGTTTTGCAGCAGAATAACATTATCATCATTGGCTTGACTTAAGTCAGAGAGCGATAAGATTCAGAACTGCTGAATCGCATCTTTGTGTTTGTCGCTCCCCGTCGATACGTCTGTCTTTCTGCAATGTTAGCCTAAGGTAGGTCTACCCTGCAAACACACACTCCTACTAAGAGAAGTCAGTTTACTATATAACACATATAAAAAGTGGCTTAACTTACAGAATAGAATAGCTTAGCTGAAAGATTGCGATCCCGCTGGTCATTCCCTCGCCCACCTGGGATCTTCAGGGGTGGGAGAGGGGCATCAGGAGCACCACAGAGGCCCCGGACACGGGTTACTGCAACAGCGGGAGCACCTCCTGGGACTGGAGATACTGGAGGGCGACACAAACATACACACAGATGGAGCCATCATAAGTGGGGTATTCACTGGAGGTTCTGCTTCCAATCTCTGAATATAAAGAGCAGGCTTAGCGTACATTACACTACTGGGTAACTCATCACTGAGATTACAGTAAAACAGTTGCTACGGTTGAGTGAAGAAAATACGAGGCACAGATCAATCGGTAACTTTTCTCACCTCAGGCAGATGTCTGCACCAGGTGTTGACAGATAAACATTTGACTTGTGGGCATTAACAGACAGGAAGTCTGAGTGGTTTATGTCTACCAAATCACTGACGACACATGAAAAATGTCACAATTTTGTGTGTCAACTCTCAGTAAAATATTCAGTAAAACCCCCCCGAAACAAACTGTTCCCATTTCAGAAAGGCGTCATGATTCTCATCACTGTCCCCTGTGGAAAAATTAATTGTTCATATCTGAAGAGAGACACTGAACTTCCTAAAAACAGATCTATAGCATGCCTTGGTTTCTGTGAGATAGCATTAAGCTTGTCACATGATTCTTAGAGGCAGTCTGCCAGAGGAGCAGTCTGTTTGTCTAACCAGTCGCCCTACTTTGGCCCTGCACTAGCCACTCTGCTCCAGTTTACAACAGACCCGGACAAAAACCAGTTTAACCAGTTTGAGATCGGCCGTTTCAATGGAGACGCCAGTCAACGTTCTCTATAGAATTAGCTTGGCTCGCTTGTGCGGCTGCATACATTTGCAATGTTGAGAGTAAGCCTATTCGGGAACGCAACCCATAAACAGCAACGCTGCACATGCACTCAGACGTGCACAGATGCTCTTACGCAAATGCCACTGCTGTGCTAAATGTGGAGCAGATGTGTGAAAACAAAATGAGAACCATTGTCACTCCCATAACTCTGAGTAAGCATGTCAATATACAACCTATCGCTTCATCTTGCAAGGCATTTGAGATCGTAAGCTAACACAGGTCCTCTCCAAATCCAATTAAAAAATTATGTTTAACGGCAAAAACCATCACCACCTTTTCTGCACAAGGCTTTCAATCGACTTATCAATTCAGCTAAAAGCATTCTTTGAAATCCACATGTCAAAAGCAGAGAGCAATGCACATCACGTCCCAGTCACATGGACGAATGGTCTCTTGAGCCTCTGCTACCATTGCCATGTATTCATTTCACATAAAAGGACAACTTATCTCTAGGGTGTCATAATGTGAGTATTATTAAAGAGGTCATATTATTCTAATTTTCAGGTTCATACTTTTATTCGGGGGTCCTAGTAGAAAAGGTTTACATACTTTAATTGTCAAAAAACACATTATTTGTCTCATATGGTGCATTACTGCAGCAACCCTTTACACAGGGTGTCTTGAACGCTCCGTTTTAGCTACGAAGTGAGACATCTCGCCTCTGTTCGATCTCTGATGAGAGTTGCACATGCGCATTACTTCACGGACAGGACGTAGCCAATCAGGGGCAGAGTAGGGCGGGTCATGGCGAGCACGGTAGCGTGATCTGAAATAATGCTGCTACAGCTGCTAACCATGGCTGTGGTACAGCCGTATACATATTTTTAATCATATATACATAAACATATATATTTATATAACGCCTGTTACATAATGATGCACAAAAGTTACGTAAGGCTCGACTCCAAACCAGGTGTTTCAGGCAGCGCAGCAGTGTTTAATGTGCAAGAGAGTAACTTGCTACATAACAAAATAAAGGCAAGGCAAAAACCCGACAAGAAAAATATGACCTCTATAAGTGTCTGTGCTTCAGATCCGTGTAACATGCTGTCATACCAGCATCATCTCAAAAACAGAGAACAGGATCGGCAAGCTGTGAGGGAATCGGTCCAAAGGGGCACTTGCTGATGTCTAATAAAGCTGTGGCTCTACGGCTGAAAAACAACTCAATGAAACTCTCCGTCCACAGTCTTCATCAATCATTATCACTTGAGCGTTTAATAAAAGCATCCATCGTGTCACCGTGAACAGAAAAGTCTCACAATAATAATGCATCTATAGAACAAACAACAGCTCCTGTACAATATGTCATCATTGGACTCAACAGTGCCCATACCACCCCCCCTTTGCAGTGCAGTGGAAATTTCCTATGAGTGCTTCACAACAGGGTAACGTTAGAGCGAGGCAAACAGCCTCGACCAGAAATCATGTCAGAGCACGACCGAGGTAAAAATCAGCCCCAGGCTAATCGCTTACAAGTTAAAAAAAAATTATGACCGTATTTCCAGGCATCTGATCACATTTGCAGCCAATTCCCACATTTAACTGGAAGTGAGCCAACAAAACAGGAATCCATTTGGCTGGTGAATGCCCCCGCAATGGTTAATATAACACTGAGTAAGATTACCGCACGTCACAGAGGTTATTTAAATGTTGATCTATCTCGAATGATTGCCCCATTGTAATTACACCAAATTTGGATCGGTCCCCTTTTCGACAAGTTGCAGGATGTCAAGGTTAGCTAGGATCTGAGCCCGAGGGCGAAAATGGGGCAAAAAAACAAGCCGTGAAGCCACAATTGTCAATTCAGTCACCCTTTCAACGATGTTTGGTTAGCAACGAGCTAAGTGTACATAATGTTAATACACATTTTAACGTCCTGTGTATTCCCACAGGAGCTAAGTAATTAAAATGTGAAATATGACCAAAATATTGTCGTGTTATTGCCACCGATTGTTTTCACTGCGACGCCGAGAATATGAAAACATCGGTGATATAACCGCTAGCTAAGGCAGCTAGCTATGCGACTACGCTGACATTCATATTAACACCGAAATAATCGTTTGCCCGAATAAAAATTCAGTCTCAGCATTTTTACATTGAGTACGTTAGAATAAACAAGAAGCTAAACCATTTTTATAGATGGCAAAGTCGACACTTGTTACGCTAGCTAGCGCCATAGCTCTCAGCTAACGTGTTTCTATTGCGTTTCACATATTAGCTTGTGCGTTAGCTTAGCTAGCTAACTGGAACACAGATAAACAGCGACGTTGAGATTTTGTCCATTTGCTGAACGCCGATGATAAGTAAATGTCTTACAACTGAGATGTACACTTCTGTATTTCAGGGTGATTTATTTAAGACGCTTATGGAAAAAGGTATGAATCCAAACGCGCTTCATAATGTGTTTTTTAGAAGCGTCAAATGAAATAAACAGCGCTGTTATGTAAACAAGAAAACACGGGTGAGTAGCGCTGCAGGACGTCTCCTCGCTAGGCCGCGGTTTTTAAACTTAGCCTAGCGTGCTAAATTAGCTTATAACAATTCACAACGACGACAGCGACATACCTTTCACTTTCGGGTTTATTACTGGATTGCTCAATAACAGGCATCTCGGATAAGTTTCTCTCTTTTTCTCTCACAAAACAATGACTATTCAAAATCGTCTGTAGGTTAGATTTAACCATCCGGCCAGCGTCAGCACCAGCAGCTCGCTCTGTCCTCTCCTCTCCGCTAATGCTGAGCTAACAGAGCAGGCAGGCTGCGGTGTTTGTCAGGGGCGGGGCCTGTGCACCGTGACGTAGCGCGGTGAAGTCATGACGCAGTTAATGAGGCATTTTTTTTAAATAAACCTGTCAGTGCTGGTGTTTTATTATTACACTGTTATTACTGATGCGTTTATATGCACAGTAACAGTATTTTACAGTTGCAAAAGCTCATCGTGTTTTTGTTTTTTTAACGTAAAATCTTAATTTGTAAAATTACAGGAGTAGCAAAATATGCAAATACTCAAGTGATGTGAAGTACATGAGTAAATGTACTTAGCTACTTTACACCACTGGTACTAAACACACAGGTTTAAAAGTGAAGCCTTGTTTTATTCTTCTTCAACAAGGCAAGATTAATAATACTTAAGAATCAAAAGTACAGGTAAAAGTCAATTACACATACATTTGTATCATGTATATACTGTATACTGAGGGTCAACCAATTATGGCATCTGATATTCAGCATTTTTCTGATAAACAGAATCAGTGTTTTGTTTTTGTTGCCGCTCTGATGCAGCGTGTAATCTGCAAAGTAACTAGTGACTAAAGTTATTCAATACATGTAGTGGATTGAAAGTATAAAGTAGCAGAAAATGGAAATACTCGAGTAGAGTACAAGTTCCTGAAAATTGCACTTAAGTACAGTACTTGAGTAAATGTACTTAGTTGCATTCCATCACTAATAGTATCTTAGTCAAAGTTTCATTATTTTATCCCATCTGGCATATCATCTTTCTTATCAGTGAACCAGAGGCTAAGAGGCTGGTAACACTCGTCCGCCTGCCGGTATGTATGTCCATCATTTTCCTTTTTTCAACAGTTGTCATCTGTGCCTGTCAGTCAAGGAGCAAAGCAGCCCGGTGCAGGGTGTGTATAACTCTGCCCTGTTGCCAGCAGAGCAGAAATCACCATCAACACAACAACATTAACATTCACTTCAGCAGGGAGACACAACTCAAGGTGTCACATCAGGTAAGTTTCTATTTTGTCTGTTGTGGGTTTCATATAAAACTGAACTGAGCTTCTGTAAATCGAATATCCTTTTCAAATAGCTGCAGGTGCCTATTTTAAGCTGACTAGTCTTTGACATACAGTCGGCTACAGTCTGAAAGACTGTGCACATGGCAGCACGGACACAAATAGTCTGCAAAAGTTAATTCTATGCATGAGGAAAACACACTTTTCTTTATCTTAGCTTCATTCAGATTCAACTTTAAACCGACAGGACTTCAGGAGCCAGAGTCGAAACCTCTGAAAACATCACAAGTAAGAAACTCGTCCTCCCTAAACAACCGATCAAGTGTATACTGTGGCAGCTAGTACATGCCTCTGACTTGTTTGTGTGTGTCTGTAGTGTCTTATGACAGGATTCTGTCTATCGAAAACTTGAGCGATGTTCCAAATCCATGGAAGGGATTCACTATGAACCGCTGCATAGTGCTGACGCTGGTCGTGCTGCTTGTGAGCTCGAGTGTAAATGAAGTGCATGGTGAGTGCTGCACTCATGTCACATTACATACAGACAGGAACACACACCTGAGATTAGAATGATGAGTAAGAATGACAAATATGCTGTTTATCTAATGTTGGTAAAAAGTTTTAGATTAATAAATATTGTGCATCTGCTTGTGGCTCCAGAGGAAGCTGCATCTAATCTGATAAATTGCCTCCAGTGATGTCACTCAGCAGCAAAGTTGCATTGTGGGTAATGTAGGCACCATGTTGTAGTCCTGTAACACTGTGAGGCTCATTATGGAGAGTTTAAAATTAAAAAGTCTAAATTGATACGGCAGAATCAGAGATATCGATGTTTTTATTCCCATGCATTCTTCTTCCTTTTCAAAACGTGGTGCCTACATTACCCACAATGCAACTATCAGGCAATTTAACAGATTTACAGTGGCAGTCAAACTCCCCAAGACCTCTAAACACACTTTAATGTGTGAAATTGGTGGAGTTACCCTTTAAAGTCTGTCTCATCTGTGTCAACGGGGCTTCAGTGTCTTTTATGTTATCTTGTTTTTTTAGAAGCTGCGGATTATTTTGTTGAGGAGACAGGCATCAGGTCTTTCATTGGGAGTCTGCAGGATGGATCAATATATCAGGTATCGTCTATGTAACACTTGATTTCAAATAGGTTTTTGTGGAGTTAATAATGGTGGGATAATTTTGTTTCAGCTCATTCGCAGGATGTAAATGGGATCGGTTGCAGCCCTGCAGCTGAACCAGTTAGCGCTATGCTAATAATGTGTTTCCCAATCCTTTTTCTCATCAATCTCATGGAGATTTGGAGAAAAGGCTGTAAAAATCTGGAACTAAATAGACCGCATTTGAATTTGCAAATGCTCACGTATAACCAGCTCAGTACAGGGATGAGCACTAACACCAGGGTCCACCCTCATTTCTATCTTACTGAAGTCAACCTGTCCACTGCCCACTTTTCAGAATGACTCCCCATCTTCATGAGAGGGAAGGGAGGGATGGAAGCTGGATGATCAATGGGGTCCAGAGCCACAACAGACATTGGCGCTGACGGGGTTAATGATATTTATTGTTTCCAGGTGGCCAAAAGCTCTAGCAGTGCCCCTGATTACAGATTAAGATGTATAAATGCTATCTAATGTGTTAAAAGAACCGTCACCATTGGTCATAATTTATTATGATTACTTAATCAATTTTGTGTAAATGGTTTTAGTCTTGAAGCCATCAGGGTGCTTTCTGTGGTAGTGACGGTGAAGCAGCTCCAGGATGTCTCTAGATGGCATCATCACCACAATTTGTCTCCCTGCGCTACAGTTAAACAGCAGATTTGAACCAAACACAAATCAAAATATTTTTAATATAATCACTGTATTTAAGGGTGGATTTTCTTCCAAGTAATCAAACTTATACCCTACCCTACCCTACCCCTAATCCTTGAAGTGACTGTATCATATACAGATATTTGTGGTTGTATGTGTATTTGAACCCGACTGCGTGTTGCTCTCTGCCTGCAGATTTCCGTATGGGACAGTTTCATGTGGTGGTGGGGATCCGAAGAGGTCGGAGTGATAAGAAGAAGAAAAAAGCCGATGGGCACCAAAGTGGTCCTGAAACCCAAAACCAAAGAGTGATTTGCACACAGCTGTTTAAAGAAAAGTGAAGAGTCCTTTACTGTCACAACAACCAACAGGTTTCTGAATAAAGAAACAGTCTTCCATGTACTTTGCATTTAATAATAAACAGATACAGAATGTTACATTTAATCCAATTTGTATTGTACAATGTTTATTTTGTCTGGCAGGGCATGCTTTATTCAAAAATCTTTATCACATTTTAAATCACTAAAAACAAAACCTTTACATGCACAGAAAGATCATTTCCCATTTTAGAGTGAAAAAGATTTGATCTTGGATTACAATTTATTATGGTTTCAATAAACTTGATCATCCACTGCAAATAAAACACGCTATATGTGAAAGTATGTAAACTACGGAGACCTCCGTCAGTTAACATGTGCATCTATTACCATTAACACAGTGTGAATAAATAAATGACATAAGTACACTCTCACAGCTTTAGCGGCATCCACACTCCTTCGCCACCACATTTTCAAAAGGCCTGACTTGAGTCACATCTTCATTGAAGTCCACCACCTCCAGAGCTTCGTAGGCCACAGGCACGCAGCACGGTGCCCGCTCATCCACACTCTTGCTCGCCGCCTTCTCACTCTCAATGTGGGAGTTGAGCAGGACGGCGTGGTTGGTGGGATTAAACAGTGGGACAGCGCACGTGCCATGGCAGTTGTCAATGTTGGCGGTGTTTGGAGCCAAAAGATGCCTTTCAAGGGACACAGTGAGGCTCCGCAGCCCACATATGTTGCGGCCTCCTGGGCTGCTGGGGCCGGCTCTGGTTGTCCGCAGTCCTCTCTTCAACTCGTACGTACGGGCCACTGTCTGAAGGGCCTTCAGCAGGAGAAATGCACAGTACTGGCTCTCTCCTGTTCTATGCAGAAGAGGAAACAGAAATATCAATTAACTAGAACGACCGCTTGGTGGTTATATGCCTCCGCTTTAAAGCAGGTAAGGCTCCCAAGAAGCTACAATATGCTACAAGGTCACTGCGAGCTCACAATATTTAAGGCTGCAGTGACTTTTGACCTCCAAAATCGAATCAGTTCACCCTCGAGTCCGAGTGTAGGTTTGTGCTAAATTTGACAAAGATCCCTCAATTCATTCTTGAAATATTGACCTCGACCTTTGACCTCCAAAATGTAATCAGCTTATCATTGAGTCCAAGTGGATCTATGTACCAAATTTGAAGAAACTCCCTTACGGCTTTCTTGAGATGTCACATTCAAACATGAGGTTGCAATGACCTTTGACCTTGGACCACCAAAATCTATCAGTCCATCCTTGAGTGTATACAGAAATGTGTGCCAAATATAACGAAATTTCCTCACGGAGTTCTTGAGCTTTCGCATTTACAAGATGTGAGGTTCCAGTGACCTTTGACCTCCAAAATTAAATCAGCTCATCCAAGTGTGGGTTTGTGCCAAATTTGATGAAAATCCCTTCAGGTGTTCTTGAGATATCAGTTCATGAGACAGGGGATTGCTGTGACCTTTGACTTTTGACCTCCACAATTGAATCAGGTCATCCTTGAGTCAGAGTGGACGTCTGTGCAAAGTTTGAATAAAAAACCCCTAAAAGCGTTCTTGAGATATCGCGTTCACAAGAATGGCACAGACGTACGGACGCCGGCAAAAGTGGTAATACAGTTTTTTGTCAGATGTGCTAATGCAAATACTAGTCTACCTCTTACAAGCAGGGGTTACTTCTGTAGTTGCCATGGGTTTTCATTTAAACCAACCTTAACATTCACGGACGAATAGTATGAAATAATGATTGTAACATCCACTATTATATGCTTTTTTATATAAATAATACATCTAAAAAATCCATGTTTGGAACATGACAGGGCTGTGAGGGTGCATGTGACTGAAATGTTGGGAACATTTGCTTTAGGAGACTGTTTTTTGTAGGCCACACATCACCTGTTGTCGGTTCCTCCTTGGGAAATGCACTGAGTTCTCTGAGCCTCCCCAGCCTCTCCGTGGCTCGGTAACCAACATCCTCCTCCCTTATTACCTCCATTATCTGCATCGCAGTCTGCTCCAGCCTCTGCCCGAGCTCCTCTGCCAGTGCAGCAGACAGGGCCAGCTGTCTACGATGCACCTGAAACGTGGAGCAACAGGTAGAGAAGGAGAAGATGGTGAGGGCCGAGGAGTTGATCAGTCCTGCCAGCAGGGTTTCGCTGGAGGATACGCCCAGTGTGAGGGGAGGCATGGACTGTAACGAGGTCAGCTGGAGCGGAGGGGACTCAGGGTGGTTCTGAGGCGTGACATCACCCAGGAACCGCCTCAGCTCACAGAGGAAGGAGGAGGTCTGCGAAGAACCCGAACCATGCGTGTGTCTGAGGAATAGAGTAAAAGGGTGTTACTGAGCACCGCTCTGACAGTAGTCTGGTAATATTTAAACAGGGAACATGAGAGCTGAGACTACCCTGTATCAGTTCCTCTTCCCCCTGAGAAAAGCAGAAGTGGAATCAAGTTGATGTTACTTCCTGATTTTCCACCAGTAAGGACGTCTCTTAACCTTTGCTCTGCAAAGACAGGAAATGTGTCACATGCTTTCAGCGTGAACAAGACATGATATCTTACTCATGTCATCTCTTACTCATATCAGGGGATTTCGTGTCAGCAGAAATCCTCCAGTTCTGGTGAATGTTGTCCTCTGATGCTTTTCCCGTCAGCATCATGTACTGTGTTTCCCCTGAAATGCACACAGACTAGAGAAGACAGCGACAGGAAGACCACAGAAATGGTTTAAATACTCCAGGACAGTTTCAATTCATGCATTACTCACAGCAGACCTTCCTGTACCTGTGTGTTAGGCTGCAGCGACTGACTAGTAAACACGACGTCCAGGTTTCCTCCGCTGAGGGGACTTTTAAATGCCAAGAGCAGCACAGGGTTCAGCCTGAGCAAAGGTGACTGCGGGAGGTCAAAGGTCAACATTAGGGCTCCTCTCTCATCTTCCTCTGACAGGTGCACTGATGGAGAAAACAATGCATGCCGTGAGATAAACAAAAACAAGATTTAAACAAAAATTATGGCAGTCAGAGTACCGTACCTGCAGCTGGATGCAAAGCCTGCAACCCGTTTCTGCTCGCTTCCTTAGTGAGCTCAAATAGGACTGAGCCCGACGGATCATCAGTTGCTGTGCAGATTCCAAACAGGGTCAAACTGCGGTTTGTGAGTTGCCCGACGTTCCCCACAGCTTCACGCAACGCTGCGAATATGTCATCCACAAAGCATGGCGCATGATGAGGCACGGGATTTTTAATTTCCGAGCCATCTCCGGTCTCTGTGGAGCTCGTTGCATGGTGATCTCCTTTGATTCAATTAGAAAAACATGAAATTACATTACACGGCTAGAAGCAGGAACTGCATGCAAACAATCCAATTTTTGCACAAATCACATAAACCACTTCCTTGGTTCCTGACCTGTCATCTTGGGGTCGTGAGCCGGGATCAGTGGCTGTCCGTGTGAGACGTGCAGGGCCACGCAGAGCCTGGTCCAGCAGAGCATCAACGCTCCACAGTAGAAGACATCCACACCTAACATGCTGCACTGTCTGTCTGTCTGTGTGGTCGGACGTTTCGCAATCTCTTGTTATGAATGGGTCAAGCTCATGAGGATGGGAGTTATATCCTCCCACCTTCCATTCTCACTAACAAGGGAACACACTGCCAAACTAGGAAAGAAATGCCAAAAGCGGAAAATCATTTGTCCTTGATCTAGACTGCTTGATATGCTTACTGCCTAGAAAGGTGCTTTTTTTCACCTCCAGAAGGCCGTTTTGGACACACACAGATCGTCCCTTTCTGTAGATTAATGGAGACGAGCTCAGATATTAAAGGGAGGTTTCAATATTATCGTAGCTTTATCATTCCAGTTAGATATAAAAGACAAGGTCAGGTTTCTTCGCTGAAATTCAAACAACTAAGCTGCGCAGGGAGGAAGAATCAGTGAAAAGAATAGTCAAAGTATAATAAATTGCATGTCGATGACAAAACACACACAGTTTAAGTTCTGATTTAAATCTCTTTTAATTATTATTGTATTATTGTTTACACTGTGTCTGTTCCCTTGTGCTGCTGTGTCAATTGACTTTCTCCCACACTGGATCAATAAAGGTACATCTTCTCTTATCTGTTTTGTCTGACGATGAAGCTCACAGCAAAAAGGACATTAGAGCATCTTCTGTAAGGTGTTTTTTAGGAATAGTTCACCATTTCGGGAAATATACTTATTCGCTTTCTTGCTGAGAGTTAATTGAGAAGATTGGTACCACTCTCATGTTTGTGCACTGCGGATGAGCCAGGAGATGCTTAGCTCACCTTAGCTTAGCTTAGCATGAAGGGTGGAGGTGAGGGGAGGGTGACATGCTGCAAATAGCCGCAGGTCGGACTCAAACCCTGGGCCGCTGCAGCGAGGACGCAGCCTCTGTACATGGCGTGTACACTCTACCGACTGAGGCACTGTGGCGTCCACATTGCACCTTGAACTTTGACTTCATCTGTCACTGTGGCTTCTGTCATCTGTCTGTGCTCTCTCTGGGTATTGGACCGCAGGGTAAGTTAGTCTACCAGCACTTCTAAACTAAATCAACTTGTGGCTTGATTTGGCGGGCACAGGTCAGACTATTTCTTGTCTTCCTGTCACTGTGGGGATGACCACGTTTTTTACACCTCACTATTTTGTGCAAGGTGGCATCAATCTCCTCTCCTCTCCTTTTTAAAAAAATAATTATTACAAGCATTTACTTGTACTTATTATCACTCATTCACTTATTTGTTTCAAGTGTCTGGATGAAACAATATCCTTCAGAGCAGATATCCTATGAATGTGTACAATATATCTGTTCTCATTTATGCCAGAAGGGAGGCAACAGTGTACAGTAACAAGTAACAGATCACATGAAGGGATCTGATTCCTTTCAAAGAGCCGTCCCCCCCGTCACTGCTCGCACAGCTGCAGGCTTGTTTTGCACACAGTCAAGGTCTCAGCGGTTTAGCAGCCATGTTTCCCAAGAGAAAAGGCCAAGGCTCATCCTTGTACACAACAAATCCTCAGAAATGACAAGAAATGATCTAACGCAGTGTTTCTAGGAAATTCCCTTTGCAGGTACCACATCATCTCCGTTACTTACAGACGGCAACGTGAGGTTGTTTCTGTATGTTCATGCTGTGGGAATCAGGGCTCATGTCCAACAGTATTTTAATCTGTAGTAATCTGGAGTTAGTCTATATATTTATCCACTCAGAGGTGGAACTTTGAAAGAATCTCTATTTAACAGTGTAGATACTGCGGCCTCTATGTTGGGCTATTTAGACCGCTTCAATGTTTTCAAATGTTGATGAAACTATTGTGGAGATTTTCACATGTGAAGCTTCACCTCACAGGCTCGATGCTGAGAGAATACAGGCATTTTGTTATGGAGCAAAAGCAACAGAGAAAAGCAAAACACGTTGACAAAGTAAAGGAGAAGCAACAGAAAAGAATAAACAAAAATAAAGGGATAGAATGAATAAATAACAATATAAAATATGAAGTAATGTGTGAAATAAATATATAAAGAAATAAATAACAAATGAGAAAATAAACAAAAACTGCTTTTTTAATTTTATTTAAATGTATTTTTCTCTATATTTCCACCATTTTTAGTTTAATTCTTTATTTATCAAAATGTTTTTATTCCTCCTGATATTTCAAGTTACTTTCTTAATCTTTGACAGAGTTATCCTTTTTTCATTGCACTCCTGTGACTCCATATTTTGGCACAAAAACAAGTATGCACTTCTCCGTGCTATGATACTGGAAGCTCTGGCTATTTGTGAGAAAGAAGAACTGCTTATAAAACAATTTCTCGAATGTTCACATCAATTTAGTTTGAAATAGATCAGTGGTTTTCTAAAAAAATCTATTCTAATAAGAATTTCACTTTAAGAAAAACATGACCAGTATAGTCATATATTATGACATTGTGTTACTTATAAACAGAATTAAAGTGAAAATAAATTATTCCACTTTTTGCTCAGGAACCCCTCATACACACGTTATAATGAATGAATGAAAAATCTGATTGCTGATAAAATTAATTAATTCAAAAAATGTACTTTGTCTCTGATGTAACATGTAATCTGTAATTTAACTAATAACTAAAGATATCAAATAAATGTAGTGGAATAAAAAGTACAATATTTAGCTCCAAAATGTAGTGGAGCGGAAAATTAAAATAAGTAGCTCAAAATTGTACCCAAGTACAGTACTTGAGTAAATGTACTTAGTTACGTTCCATCACTGGTGTAAACCTCAACATCTACACGTCTTCCATGAGGAAGTGGAATCACACATAAACGCCACTACACACAACAAAGTTAATTCAAATATTATATGAAACATTTTTATTAATAATCATAAAACGCAGAAAAAAAAACATTAATTCCATTTGTTTCATTATAACATCTTAGGATAAAAGCACCAACACCGAAACAGTAACAATTTTATCATGAAAACCCAGGGCCTTTTGGAAAGTAGGTTTGCCGTTATTGCACCTCAAACCTGCCCTGGCTGCACCGATCAGAGATCACTGTACACAGACTGTAGGTCACATGAGTCCAGAGTCAGTTCACCCCCCAGATAACGAGGAATCCACACAAAGGACAGTGAACCTCCTTTTAAGAAACACGAATCTAGACAGAGGCATTTGTGAGATGAGGAAGATGCTGAAAGTCTTAGCCATTTCACAGCTTCTCGAGATCAGACCGACTCATAAAGCTTTATAAAGCTGGATTTCACCGGAGAGGCTCGATGTGTGCGACAGTGAGAACGAGCCTGAGGGGATGTGATGAGACAGCTGGCTGATTTTACCTCGAAATACACTCGCTGAGGGGTTTGCCCTGGTCCTGAGTTGGGTTAGAGAGGGACTTCACTATGCCGCAAAATGTTGAATACGTTTGTGACATGCAGTAGTTTATTAAAGAAAACTGTTTACTTCATTACATGATTTCAAGCAATCTGGGAAGTTCCTGAGTTAAGACCTTTGGCAGGATTTAGAGTAAACAGCCTCGACTGCAAAGCTCTCGCAGATTAATAATGTACCAGGATGGAGCATGCTGGAGAACTGCATAAAAGCTTTAATTCAAATCATGCTCATGCACCAAAGGACTTGAATAACAGCACCTCAACCCTTTGACTGATTGTACTAGTAGCTACAAAAACTGGTTGAAATCTGTAATGAGTTTAATCTCCTGCCAAACTATTCTCACATGCGCACACACCACGCCGCCCCTCCGGATTAGAGAAACTTCCATAGGTTAGACCGGACCGTAAGAAAGCCGCCAGGCAAGCTTGTGTTGAAGATTATTAAACCATTAAACCCTGCAGCACAACAGGAAAAGAGTAGTATTTATCAATAGCTGCAATTTCCTTGTTTTAAGTGAAGGAGAGCACCGTGCTGTCTGTCTGACTAGTAGTATTAAAAACTGACAGGAATCTGAAGACACAATTAAAAGCAAAACATGTAACTGCAGTTGTATCAAACACCAAGAATAAGAAAATCAAAACAGCATCAACAATAATTACAAAAGACCTCTCAGTGCTGGTAACAAATGGACTATAGTCTCTAATTATCTTCTAAAAGGACTTTTCTTCTTTTCACTTGAACACTCGCAGGTGAGTGAGTGCACAGGACAGGAGTTTTAAAATAAAGCTTTCCTTATTAGTCTAATCTTCCCTTAGATATGCACTGGCAAGTGAAAAAAATAAATCACACACTCGCACACACACACACGCGCGCAAACTGAGCTTAATTGTATTCGATCAGAGAAAAAGGACGCTCGGCTGCTCCAAGTGATGCACACATACACCCTAACACAAGTGTTTTACATCAGCATGTCTTTGCAGTTACACAACATGCTCACATTACAAGGTAGGGCCTCGACAGTAAGACATCTAAAGTCAGACAGTGCGTGTAAAGGAGGTTGACACGTAGTTTTGTATGCACCAGTAAAGATTTAGTCTGTAAGATCTGGATTGACTGAGAACAGAAGCACCATCTTTCTTGCAGAATCTGGGTTGGTAAACAAAACGGAAAAAAAAGAAACGATAAAACAGAAAAGTAAAGACAGTTCTAGTGCTGGAGTCTAGTTCTGTTCAAGCCACAGCACCTTTGTTTGTGTTTCTAGTTCTGTGGTGTGTGTGTGTGTGTGTGTATCACAAGGATTCAGGGGCTGTTGTGTCGCCATGTTGTTAGGCACCATCTGTGTGGAGATGATTCTCTCTCCTTGGCTTCAAGCCTCCTGTCTAACAGGTCGAGTTTAAAGTCACAATGCAGCACCAAAACATCCCTACTCACTTATATATAGACTCATATATATATATAGACTGTATATAGATACATTTCTTATATACCTTTCTGTTTATGGAGACAAACAAGGAGAAATAAAAGGAAGTTATGTACAAAAACAGTGTGTCTTGTTCACGAAAAGATAAGCAGCTCGCTTTTGAGAGCAAAGCGGGCTGACTTATGTTTCAAACTGTGGCGTGAGAGGTCCTCATACCTGTTTACTCTGAGCCAGCTGCTGCAGAGTCAATTTATCTAAAATGTGGCGCCTACAGTTGTATACGAGGCATTCAAAGAACCAGACAATAGCACATTAAATATGAGAAAGGAAATGCTGAGAAAAGGCTTTACAAATGTCCCTGTGTACAGCACCAAGTAATGGATTTGTTTTTGATGTTTTCACTACAGAATAAATAAGATCAGGTACAGTCCAAATGTAGCACCATTGTTTTCAGACTGTGAGTCAAGTACACACACTGTTGCATTCTAAAATGTCAACACATTTCAGGATAAAAAAAAAAAAAAGAAAAACAAATACAAAGGCAAATGGAGAGACTGACGGCATAAATATAATAATCTAAATTATACACAACTATACAGAATGAATCACATTCACAGTACAAACATTCTTTACAAAAAACAAATTACACAATTAAAAAAAAAAAAAGCAAACAAAAAGGTGTGAAGAGAGTCCAGTAGTTTGTTGTGGTCATGTTTAATTGTTTTCTCAGTGTGTGAGGATTTGCATGCATGAGTGTGTGTCGTTTGTTCTATACTTCCAAAAAACATGAGTGAGTCCTAAACATTTGCTCAAACCTGCGTGTCCCGACAGCAGAGATAAATATGAATTAGCTTAAAAAGAGTTAAAAATTCCTGCTCTAAGACTATTTCTGCTGCGGTCCAATGTGGTAGTGTGATTTACCCAATTTGAATGAAGAAGAAAATGTTAATAAATACAGAAATTAGTTGAATCTTATTTCTTTTGCACCTGGATTCAGCTTCACTAAAGCACTAAACAGTGTCGCCACGACTCCCTGACAACACTTGGTCTCTACTAGAGAGCGACTGACGATGTCTGCAAAGAGCACCATTTCATCTCATTACATGTATTTCATGGGGTCTTTTTCTTAAAATGAAAATGTACTCAGCTCTGCTCAGCATTATTGGCACCCCTTGAATTAACATTTTTGTGTTCCGACTTAAAAAAAATACACTCCCATATTCTTCTTTCTTCAGTTCATTCCTTTAGAGAATGTTAAATATGCCTGATTACTGTCACAAAATACCAAATAGATCTTTTTTGAAATAAACAAACATAATTTCATTGATATGTTGGATATTAGAAGAGAAACACTGAACGACACCTGAAGGATTATTTTAATCACTCAGAATCAATCTTCATTGGTTTTGCTCCAGTTAGTAGCAATGAAAGGAAATATTAGTTTTGTGTGCCAAAGGAGGGCAGCCAGAACAGCATTTTACAATTTTTGCTTTTAAGTAAAAGGGACACTGAAAATACCGCAAATCATCACCGCAACCAAAGTTTAAGGGGTGTCAACAAACCAGCCAGGACTTGTACATCTTCTGCTACATGAGTAACTATCTTTACTATTCCAGTGTGAAGCTAGACCAAAGGTTCCTCATCTTGTTTCTATGATGTTGCAACAAATATTGAATTTCAATGAAAGGAAGAAAACAGATAAGAGAGCATGCATGCAGAGAGGCAAACTGCATGATATCTGAGCAGAGTTCAGCGAACTGGTCTGTGTGTGTGTGTGTGTGTGTTTGCACTCAAATGAGGTGCGAGTTTGGAGGGAACGTGACTCCTGATAACTTTCAGCTGAAAAAGGCGGACTGTGTGCTTTGATCGATCTGTTGTTAAATGTCACAAAAAATGTTTTGGTCTCTTATAGTGACTACAACAAAACGATGACACACTGTCATAATACTGAGCACCTTCATTTTAATCCAGACATCCTGGATAATTCAGTCCATTCAGTGACTTGCAGCAGCCAATACTGACTTTCAAATTATAGCACTCCACACATAAACCAGTAGCTCTGAATTCTGCTCAAGGGGACCATAGTGGTGGTTAGTGTGTGCGTATGTGTGTGTGTGTATGTGTGTGTGTGTGTGTGTCAGAGATCCCAGTACAGAAGCCGGTCTTGGAGGCGGTTGGGTAGTGCAGACGTTTTGAAGCACCACTGAGTGAGGAGAGTGCCTTGGTCCACACCTGGACATTTGCATAGTTTATTTAATGTTGAGGTAGATTTCATCAATTACCTGCAAAACCAAAACAGACAGAGAGACACCATGAGTGAGTCTAAGGCTGCACGGCAAAGAAAAAATGAGCTACAACAGTATTATTGTACATCCTGTCAGTTATCATCCAGCATGTTTTTTATACTTTATATTCACTGGAGAAAATGTCACTCCCGCCTCACATGTCCAAGTGTTGGCGCTGCTGTACGAAAGAAGACAACTGGATTGTTTTTTTCCCTCAGAGTTGTAAATAACAACAACACAGGACAAAACATGAGTTTATTCAATCATTTAATCTATAATAGAAATGGATCACCAGTTAACCTTCCTTTATCAGGCTGACTGGCACAAATGGCACCACGCTGGAATCGAACTTTGGCCGCTGTGGTATGACACCCTAGCAGGTGAGCTACCTGGGCGCCTAAAGTGCATTTAACCCATCATGTTATTGTTCATGTTTATCAAGGAGAGATGAACAATAATTTATCGGCCTGTTATTGGCTAGTATTTGGCATGGGTATAATTTTGGGCTGATAATTCGAACCCAAAATGTTTTCATGGACATAACAGATCTACACACTCTGATTCAACAGGTGGCAGTTAGCAACTTTAGAAGTTGGTTTGTGATTTGCCAATTAACAACAAAGAAGACGACAAAGAAGAGAAAGATAGAGCTGAATAATAAATCATCTCTCTTTGCTTACTACATCTGAGCCTTTCCTTTACCGTCTAAGTTTTCTATAGTAACACGGTTCTAGATTTCAGACCTATCACCTATTTAGAAAGTGATATTTAAGCATTTTTATATAAAATGTCAGCCAGAAAACAAAGATATAAATGCATCAGTACACTGTTTTGAATGCCAACCTTTCTTCAACTGAGAGCGTGGCATTCAAAACTTGTACCTCGCATTTAGCTCATGAGGTAGAAGGCCAATATTAAGCATGCTGAAAATCTTGTAGATTATGGACCGTATTGATATTTGACCCGCTATAAAAGCCTGTACATTCCAGTGATTTCACTTCCTTAATACAAAAACTTGAGTCTATATAGAATGTAATGCACCCTTTTTCTGATGTATGAGTTGGGCAAGAACTGGTGATGCTGAGGTTTTCCAATAATTTATTGGAAATTTAATTTCTTAAATACAAGTCTTTTTCTTGAAACAAGATGATCCATTTTTTTACAATTAACACAGCAGCTTTTAAACCTTATGTAATGTCAAAACAGCTTCTTTCATCTGAGATACGAATCAAACAAGATGTTTTTAAGACTCTTTCACTTGATAAGATATTAAAGATGCATTGTCTAAAATAAGTCCCTATTACTGGTTAGGTGATTGTGTCTTATATTAAGTGTAATGAGATAACTTTGAGTTTTTGCAGTGTCTAAGAATCGACTTACCTTGTTCAATCAGAACAACAGCTTGAGGAGCACAGGAAAACAGGTATCCTGTCTCTCTCACTCCCTACCAGTCTCTCTCTCTCTCTCTCATTCTCTCCCTCTGATTGCCATTCGCCCTTCCCCTCTCCATCCCCCCCTTCCCCTTCCCCTCACCTCCAAACCCTATCTAGGTCGGGAGCCAGGGAGCTGGGAGGTTGAGTAGGTACCATGCATGCCCTGAGTCCTCCACATGCTCCCGCCACCACCTGAGCTGCTGGCTGGTGGTGGAGGGGGCAGCCGAGGGGAATAGTGCACTGCGAATGGACGAGACAAGGAGGAGGTTGACAGAGAGGAGGAGGAGGAGGAGAGGGAAGCAGTTGCAGCAGCAGCAGAGACAGAAGCAGAGGAGGCAGAGGTGGAGGAGGAGATGGAGTGAGAAAGAGATGACTGTGCTCTCTGGTGGTGGAGGGAGGAGTGGGACAGACGGGAGGAGTGGAGGGAGTCTGATCGAGAGGATGGTGGGGCATCAGAGTGCGTGGGTGTGGAGGAGGAGGAGGTGGAGGCGCTGTGCAGGGGTGGAAGAGGGGGCAGGGAGAGCGTGGGAGGAGAAGGGCTATGCAAGACTGACTGGATGCGGCTGTGCTGAGCCTGGGACAGGGAGAGGGGGAGAGGTGAGGACACGGAGGCCAGGCGCGTGGAGGCTGGTTGGGTGGTGATGTGCTGCTGGGTTTGGGAGGAGGTAGAGGAAGAGGAGGAGAGACTGAGCAGAGAGCTGAGGCCTCCAGAGGTGGGCAGCGCCGCCCCAAACTGATGGGAGGACACTGTGGGAACCACGTGGTGAAATATACCTGCAAATCACACAGCAGAAATGGGGGGAGGAGGGGAGGGCGAGAGAGTGGATACAAGTGCGAAGAGAGCGAGAGGGAGGGGGACAAAGAGAGAAGCAAGGACTGAGCCAGGTTGTGCATAGCGCCAAGCAAGTCTTCGACAAGCACACAGAAAGCAAACAGAGTCATTCCACTGTGACTGGAGCCAAATCAGTTCGGCCAATGTAGAATTGCACTAAAACAGCTCTTATTACAGCAGAGTTAATTTCTGGGTTGACTTTTGCTGTCAAGTGAAATGACTCTGACATACAACTCAAACAGATACACCCACAGAAAATGACGTTGTAATGTAAAAGTCAGATAAAACATGTTATTAATTCATGGTCAATCACAGATTTCAAGACAAATCATTGGTTCAGATTTTTTCCGAAGCTAAAATGCAACATTTTCCAAGGGTGTTTCCAACTGCAGCACTCAAGCAGCCAGTCAAAGCGAGGCAGCACACAGAGTCAGTCAAACTGTCAGCGAGGCAGACAGAAAGACAGCAGCATTGGACATCCACTTACCTGGCTCTATTAGCAGGCCCATTCCCTCGGACTCACACTATTCTTTATAAAGATAACCCCAGGCTAATACTACAACCTCACTCTAGTCTGTTCATCGTCCATTACACTACCAATTTGCTATAAGTGATGCTCACCTCCAGCTGCTCCCCCTGCCAGCCCCGCGCTGGAGAAGCTTCCCAGGGCAGAGTGTCCGTTGACGAGCCGCGGGGTCCCACTCACCGTGGAGCCGCCTGTCTGGGCCCCAAACAATGACTGTAAGACTGAGGCCCCTCCAAGTGGGAACTGAGACCCAAGGTACTGTCCCACAGATCCTGTGGTTGAGGAAACTGCTACAGGACCTCCTCCCACCTTCCCGCTCAGTATGCCCCCTCCGCTGCTGGCAGCAGCAGATATGAAGAGGTTCTGACTAGCCAGGCTGCTGCTCGTCTTCAGCTCCCAGTCGCGGGGGGCCTTCTGCTTCTGGAGGGTCTGCCGTTGGTCTGAACCGCTGCCCCCCTGGGCACCGCCGCCGCTTCCACCACGGGTCCCTGCCTCCTGGCTGAGGAAGGGGTTGGCGGTCATGTAGCTGGACGACTCTCCATCACTCCCTTTCCTCACCTGCTGATGCTGCTGTTTGTGGTCAGAGTCTGAGTCTGTGCCCCGGCTCGATCCCCCCATGCCGAACGGAGAGCCCCCCTGTCTCAGGTCAGAGTTGGGTTGCTTAGGGTCAGAAATGGGTGAAAAGGTGGATTTCCACTTGCTGGTAGAGGACAAGGAGGACGAAGAGGATGCCTCACTGCCTGTGCTGTTACCACTGCTGCTACCGGATTTCCTGCCTAGTGGAAAAAAAAGAAACACAGGTTGGCATCAAGTAGCAGAGAGTGCAAGAATGAGCTTCTATTTTAAGAGATAACAGTTTCTTTTTTCTTTTTTTTTTTTACCTCTTTCACCATCCCCCAGTCTACCAGGTCCATCCAAGGATATAGTGGCAATTTTTCTTTCAATTCTAAAGAAAAAGACAGATAATCTAAACAAACGCAAGCCACACATGCCAACAAAATGTGAGCAAGTCTAAACAGAGCTGAGACTATCAAAAAGGTAGAAAGTCTAGAGGCCTTGCAAAAAGAGCAGTTCAGCAGGTACATTGTTGTGACTCTTATCTTAACACATTACAATCACTAATTTACCGTGAACTGGAGCTGTCAGCAGGGTATCCAGAGTCATCGTCATCAGAGCTGGGGGCTGAGGAGTAACGACCTGTGCCATTGAGCTCCAGGGGGCGCTCTCTCTTCAAGATGGGAGGCTGGTCGAGGTCAGGCCCATTGGGGCTGCGGCTTGATTGTTCTGGGGAGGAGATGGCAGAGATCTCCAGAGGCTGATTGATGTTGTTCACCTGTTGGGACAAAGGACATGCAGATTACACCCAGATGGTCATTGGCAACACAAAAAGGTCTTGAATAATGCAATAGCGTAATCTCAGTGCATTTATCCACAGAGGAATCTGGGTGTAAATGCACCACAGATGCTTTGTTGACAAACTAAGCTCACTGGACATCAGAAATGTGTCTAAATCGAACCAGTATCTGACAAAATGGACCTTTGAAAATCATTCTAATATATCAGTCAATGTTCTCTCCATGTTTTTGATGACTAACCATGGAGTTAATGTTGAGTGGCGATCCTGAGGAGTGGTTGTTGGAGCTGAGTCCAGGGAATGACCTCCTCTTTGGGGATCCGCTGGCCGTGACAGACATCGCTGAGCTACGCTTCCTTCTCCCCCGTTTACGTCCCTCCTGCGAGCCGAGGCTGTGAGAGGAGTGCGATGATGACGTATGTGTGGGTGGGTGAGTGTGCTGTGTGCCGGGGGACTGGTGGTGGTGGTTTCCATGGTTACTGTGGTATCCCTGCTTGGCTGAGTTGCCAGTGTGATGGTGGAGGCGTGCTCCTCCGACCATGCTCCCTCCGCTGCCTGATGAAGAGGAAGACGAGGATGAAGAGGAGGAAGGAGAGAAGAAGATTCTCCTCCGCAGTTCACTGTCCTGTGGCTCCATGTCGGAGTCACCTCCCTGGTGATCCTGTCCATCTTCTGGAAGGATCCTGGGGGGTCCGTCTGCATACTGGAGCACCCCTCCAGTGCTGAGTGGGGGGCTCTGGATGGAACTTCCTCGGCCCATTGGTCCTGTCAGAAGAGTGTTGTTGTGTGGAGGAGGTGATGAAGAAGCACCATTGTGGTCCTCAGGATGGGGACCTCCGTTAATCAGCCCTGAATATCCTAAACAGAGACCAAACAGTTAACGGTTAAGGATGTACAAGAGGGATGGACAGCCAGATATCATAAATATTACAACGTATTATTTATACCACCCTAACTTCAAAAAAGTTAGGGCACTTTATAAAAATGTAAATAAAAACAGAATGCAATCATTTGTAAAACCTTTTAAACCGATATTTAATACAGAAAACAGTGCAAAAACAAGATATTAAAAAGGGGCACTATGTACTTTCGGAGAAAAAATTAAAACTCTGAATTTTTATATTTACAATATCAATGAGATATTTACACTTTATTACTACAAACTCAGACTTTTTAACTTTTTTGTTAACTGATTAAACAAGCGAGTTCATCTTTTTACTCCCATAGCTGTCTCCAGCGCTGGAAATCCCCGACAAAATGTACTCCTGTTTAGCTTCTTGTTACTTCGCTTTTTTTCTCTGCCGCGGACGTTGTTTCTTTTTAGGAGCTTTTGTTTGTGTTGATGATAAAAGTTGTTTTTCTGGAGCTTCTGCATCATTGTGTTTACTGACTAACTAACTGAGGCTGTTAACTTCTCTGAGGTAGTGTCCTCCGACCGGCTTGACTTCTTCATCCTCTCCTGCGGCACACTAGAGGCTACAGTGACTCACTGTCGCCCCTCTTGCCAGGAAGACTTATTACAAAAGGGACAGCCTGTCCCTGGCTGCTTAGCAGTGGGTATCTCTGCAATACAGTACATAGGCATCTTGGACATAACGCCAGAGCTATTACTTTTTCACACTCTGTTGATAGGTTTGGTTCATTTGAATGTTTTAGACTTAATTTATGTCCAGATCTTTCGAAATGCACCTTCAAAATCAGTTTGCTTAATCAGTTTATACAGTAATAAAAACAATGGGAGTTTGTTTATTAAGTTTGTTAAGGCTTCAGTCAATGAAGATATTTCTCTTTCGATTAAAATTTCTTCCCCAAAACTGCATAGTGCACCTTTAATATTCAAACTGACAAACTACTGCTTTTTGGAAATATACACTTATATATTATAAATTTGACATGCAACATGCAAAGTGAAAACAACTACAGTGTCCAAGCTTTTTTTGGAATGAGGGTTGTCAAAAAACACTTTATCAGACATAAATAAGCTACCGATCACACTGGCGTAACAATAGTAAATATAATTTTTGAAGAATATCTTAAGTTAATGAACCCTTACCATTGCTCTGACCTGCCTGAGATACAGGACTCGGAGTACTTCTCTGAAATTATGAACACAGAGAATATATCAAAATGTAATCCAAAGAAACAATATCAAAAAATGACTAAATATATCATTTTAGATCTGTAATCATCCAAGTGAAATGACTAGAATTTGATCCTAAACAACTCTGAGCATCTTACAGTTTACACACTAATCTGTAAACTGATGAACTGTAAAGTAGGTACTGTCGTGAACATACTCACCAGTCTCTCTGCACGACTGGGCAGCACCACGCTGGCCAGAGGGATGCTGACTGGTAGTTTACTTGGGTGGACAGTGCTTAGAGGGATACTTATCGGAAGGCTTGTGATGCTGTTGTCACCCTGAACAGATGGGCTCCTCTCCTTACCACCCTATATGAGAGAGCGTGTTAAAAGTGTGAGAACTAAATAATTTGGAGAAGGTAGGAAACTGTATGCTTATATACGGAAGCCCTAAAGGGCCATGCATTCATACATTTTATTTCCTCCGTTTTCCCGTGATAACGAGTTAATTTCATTTGTTTTCTCGAAGATCTCGAGTTATTATCTCGAAATAACAGCTGCTGTTTTCCCGAGATAACGGGATAATTTTCTCGAGATCTCGAGATAACGAAACTTTGTTTTCCCAAAATAATGATATAAGTAATTCGAGATCTTGAGAGAACAAAACAATAGTGTAGTATATTAAATCATTGCAGGAAACATCATTCAGTGTAGCAATGTCAGAGGAGCAGGAGCATATCGATCACCGTGTCACATATCTTTTCAATCAAGGCCTGACACAGGCTGAAACAGCATTATGCCTTGCTATTACAGATAATATACACATTAGTGTGCGTAATCTAAAAAGACGGTTAGCAAGGCTTCAGCTATATCGGCGGCGCAATCTAAGTGAGCCTGATGTCTGAGATGAGAGAGATCTCGAATTAATTATATCGTTATCTCGGGAAAACAAAGTTTCGTTATCTCGAGAAAATTATCCCGTTATCTCGGGAAAACAGCAGTTGTTATTTCGAGATAATAACTCGAAATCTCGAAAGACAAATTAAATTAACTCGTTATCACGGGAAAACGGAGGAAATAAAATGTATGAATGCATGGCCCTTTAGGGCTTCCGTACTTATAGAAGGATCAGGAAAGAAAAATTAACATTTACCCTCTCTGAACTTTTCAGGGCATCAGATGGATTGGGAGAGGGGCAGTTCTGTTTGACTCCAAGCGAAGAGTTAATACCACCCAATTCCCTAAATAGCAAACACAAACAAAAAACAGGCACATTTAGCTGCAGCTAGCTAGCTGTCTGTTGCCTTAAAGAGGAACATGAGGAACTTAAAAATAAAAAGGCTCATCATCGAAAATTATTATTTGAGTGTCAGCCGACCTGTGTGCAGCCAGCCCTGGGCCTCTCAAGTGAGCAGAGGCAGTGGGGTCCTGGTTAAGATGCCTCCGCAAAGCAATCTTGGCAGGTGAGAAGCGTGTGTAGTCAGGAAGAGCGTAGGATGAACTCTGCTGCCTCTGCCGGGCATCAGGATTGGCAGGTACAATCTCATGGTCTGGAGAGATGGGCAGATAGCGAGAAAGAAGCTCCCCCTTGGTGTTGGCCCGGTCGTAACATGGTGAGCTGGTGCCGTTGATAGACAGCTCTGGGCTGACACCATTGAGGGCTGGGGCTGAGGACAGGCCATGCTTAGAGGAGTCCATGTCAGTGGAAGAGCGCGATTCCAGACTCTTTCTGTACGGAGAGCCGTCACAGGGGCTGTAGGACTTGAGCTGAAGCAGCTCCTGCTGCCTTTGACTTTTCTCCAGCTCCACAATGCTGATCTACAAACGCACACCAGGGGGAGCCATTACACCAGGAAACAGCCACTCTACAACACAGCTGAAATGTCTAGGAAAATGTTTGTAACAGCAATTTATCAACCTGAAAGCTACATTTTATTCATAGTTTAGGTGACAACACTACTTTGAATATCTCTGAAGAGCCAGTAGGATGAAAGGGGGTGTAAGGATGGAACAGGAGGTCAGAGAACACAGCGAGTATGGAGGAGTGCACAAGAAGTGTGATGCATCCAAGCATTTGGAAATGACTCGTACAAATTGAGGAGGTTTACTGTACCTGCAGCTCCAAGCAGTGTCTCTGTTTCTCAGAGATTTGTCTGCGTAGTGCCTGCTTCTCCTTTAACAAACTCTCTAGACACAAAGAGCCCCAGTCCAGCTTCAGCTCCTCACATCGAGACTTCAGCTGGAAAACAGCAAACATACACCCATATTATCATCTGTTTGCTTGGAGAATGCTCAACAAAGTGAAATATAAGTGTAAGTGTATATAATAATGTTAAGGCTTGAACCTTGACTTCAACAATCATCACTCAAATGCAGAGCTGCAGCAATGGCAACAAGTGCGAACCAGTGGAGATGATGCTGCAGCAAAGGGTGGAGGCTACAACAACATAGTAGCAAGCCCTAGGTCTCACCAGTAGAAGGCTGTGGTCTCTCAGTAAGGCCATGTCTCTCTCAAGCTGCTTCGTCTGCTCCTTCAGCTGACGATTGTGGGCCGATATCTCCTTCTGGGCCTGCAGCAGGTCCTCCACAGTCAAGGCTTTCACTCCGAGCTGATCATCACACACAGACACACACAGTCATACACAGTGTCCATCAGCTACAAGCACGTTTTATCTGTAGAGCCATTTAAGATCTGTGAAAATCCTGTCTTTGCTGACCTCCAGTGGTTGAAGTAATATAGCGGTATTATCAGAGCTTCTACATATCTGACCAAACCAAACAGGGATGCTACACGAGTGTACAGATGCAACAGACTTACAGCTTTAACACTGCAGAAAACACCCAACACATGCCCTCCTTTTCTCACATTCGGGTTGTGTTTCACCTTCTGTTTAAAATACACTCATCTGCAAACAATATAAATGAAAAGGGAAGATAAGCTGTTCAGGTTGTCCTACAAATAGCTGTAGTTATGTACTAGTTGTGAGTATACATGGATTAGGATTTCCGTGTATAGTTAATTTAATAAATTACTTCAAAACAAAATAACTGTTGAGGCACATTTCTGTATTTTAATTTAAGGTTTTGTGGTGATATCCTTGACTGTGATCTAGAGAGCAATAAGGTAACAGTACCCACCTCGTCTAGTTTGGTCTGAAAGAGACCTTTGATCTTGTCCTTCTGAGACTGACAAACAGAGTGGAGCTGTTCCGCTTGGCCTGACAGGTCCCTGTGTTTTTGCTAGACAGAAAGGTAAACAAGATCACAAGGTAAAAGGTTGGGCAAAAATTTTTTAAAAAGTAGGACAGTTACATCATTGAATATTATTTTATGGGGGGGAGATAACATGTGCTTGAATACACATGTGTTGGTGTGATATGGAGGTAAACAGTTCAAGAAAAACTGCAGCAGTAGCAAATCAGTGATGTCTGTAATTAGCCTTTACCTTCTCCTGCTCTAAAAGCTGCTGCAGGTTGGAGCGGTACTGAGGAGTCTTCATGTGGGACATGAACTGGAGGTATTGAACTTTGATGTTATCTGTAAGAAAGAGATAGGTTGGGGACACAGAAGGAGCAAGAGACCAAACACAAAGGATAGTTGTGTTGTTGAGGAAATGGAGCTTGACACCAAACAGACTAACAGACCCCAATAAGGCTGATTAAGTGTTTAAAAACAAACTAAATTAATTAAATTAATAACTGTTATCTAATCAGGCTTGTTCTCTTTGCAACTGATCTCCCATTTGTATATTCAGCTTCTCTCAATATCATGGATACTTGAACATATACATATTTTTACAGAGAACTTTGAGCATGACAGACAAAATAATAATCTGATTCTTCCTCAGCTCACCTAGCAGTTGTTGCAGACCAGGAGGAGTCGGGCTCAACAGCAGTTGACTAGAGGGATAGTGCTGGACCTTGGGAGGTAGCTGGTAGAAGGGACTCTGAGGTGGCCGGTATGCATCTGTACACACAAGAGCATATTTACGTCAATTTCTAAGCCAGACAGTGAAGACGGAAAGAGGACATTAGTTTTTTCTGTAATAAGTGGCAGCTTAAGATTGATTGGTTCATTCAGAAAAGGCAAATCTGTTTTGTTTTGTGTCCTCTGACCCTGAGGGGGTGCCGCAGAAAGGGTCTTGGCGTGCAGCAGATCCAACGCGCTCTGGTTCTTTTTGTTTTTCTTCTCAGCAGCAGGTGCGGCTTTCTTGGGTCGACCACGTTTCTTGTTGTTCAATTTGCGACCTTTGGACAGGAGTCGGGCTCTTCTGGGTTTGGCAGTGGGCTTGACCACTGTCACCAAGCTAGGACGCTCCTCTTCACCACACGAGTCCTGTTGCTACACACATAAACAAACACATACATTTTTGATATAATGAGCACTGAGAGCTTGCCTCACTGTGTTTATGTGTATAAGCCTCAGTATAGCAAAACCTAATGCACTTACAGTTTATTCACATTCATAAAGTCCAGTAAATCCGTTAATGTCCTACCTTGTGTTGTTCTTTAGGTTTTGTGGGTGTGGTGCTATTGCTTTTACTGTCCTTTGTATCCTTCTGCTGACGTCGCCTAGCTGCCTCTTGCTCTTCCTGATTTGAGAAGAACCAATTAATTGTTTGACCCAGAAAAAAAAGTGAGTACGGTGTCAATGTCAATGAAGTGAGGGATAAGAAGAACATGACTTACCCTGAGTTTAGGATTTTTGAGACTAGCAAAATAGTTTTCAAGCTGAAAGAAAAGGAAAATGTGGATGTTAGATACACACTTCGGCTGTGACCAGATTTCAGTGATATACTCTCATCTCATAAAACCATATACTATTTATAATCTTTATAAAAATGTGCTTTCTTGTGGCATTAAATAGTAATAACCCCCCTCATTATCTCTAAAAACACATTTGTAGATTTTAGACCCTGTTGTTTACGGTTAATTTGGACCTTGTCACCCGTTTAGGATTATAATCAACATAACAAAATACATCATTAATTCAGATTGTGAGTTTATAAAAAAAAAACACAAACACAGTGGCAAGAAAATGACAGAGTGGTTTGTTTCATTTATCTTTCTGTGATGTTTTGAATTATTAATCTAGACTGCACAACATCTTTGTGTGAGGTCAGCTGGCTGTTGGCTGTAGGGTTTGTGGTTTGTGCAACTTTCAACAGAAGACCTGACAGGATGTACAGCTTTTGATCAGTTGTTCCACAGTTTGGCACTTTAAGGTTGATTGTAGTACACAATTTCCACTGTGGTAACATTGTAAGAACTTACACCACTCGTCATTGGGTTTGGCAAATATGCCAGAAATCATAAAGAATGAGGAGAGAGCAGCCAAATCTTCTTCAGGTGGTAACCTGCCAGCTCTCAATGGGAGTCCTACCTGTTACCATTTACATTTAGGGCATTTGGCAGACGCTTTTGTCCAAAGCGACTTACAGTAATTCATACATACATTCATACACTGATGGCGGTGGCTGCCATGCAAGGTGCCGACCAGCACATCAGGAGCAGTTTGAGGTTCAGTATCTTGCCCAAGGACACTTCAACATGCAGACCAGGGATTACTTTTTATCAGAGTGACAAATATCAGTGTTATCTAATGCATGTGTTTTACCCTGTACTTGTATATTACTTGTAATATACAAACCATCCTTCTAATCCACCGTTGCCTGAATTATCCAAGTGCCTTACTTATTTATAATACATACAGCGAATAGAGGATGCTACCTCATCTTATCTATCTTGCTTATTTATATTTTTATTCATCTTGCTATAATTTGTTTTCTTCTATTTTTTATCTTGTCCTCTTTTGCTGCTGGTGACTCAGAGCTACCAAACAAAATGTTGCTGCATGACTACAATGACAAATAAAGTGTCTTATGTCTTATTATAACCCTCCTCAGATTGCTCACTCCTGAGACTGACTACTCATTAAGAAAGTAACAGCTGTTATTATGGCAGCCTATCTCTCTAGGTTACACTTTGTCTCTAATGTATAATGTGTTTGTAGTGCTCATCAAGCTCCACTCTAATAGAAAGTCTAGTCTAGCCTCAGTACTTACTATGGTGCGGTCTATGGTATGCAGGTAGTAGGAAACTGGCTTCCCAGTCCAGGACACAGAGCCCCTGAGTGGAGAAAGCTCCACCACACGCATTATTGTGCCAATATCTGTGGGACAGAGAGAAAAACACAGAAGCACATGTCAGACGTAAATCAAAGGAAGTGTGAGACACTGAAATCTGGCTTTTAACTAATGGTGGTACTTACCGCTCAAGTTTCGACTGTTTATTCTAAAATTTAAAGGTGCAAAAGGTTTGGAAGATACAATTTTCCCACCTGACAATGAAAAAAAACAACAAACAGACAAAATCAGTAAATACATTTTCTTCTGATCAATTACAAATGCTGTAACAGGGGACACATACAGTCACTCCTATGGCTCACTACATAACACGAAACACAATCACTTCTGCAGTTAGAGACAATAATCTATAGCCACATTCATCATATTGTCAAAACAGAGAGTCAAGTGGCGTAGTTGAGCTGTGAAGTCAAAGGTCAATTGCTAAGCGTTGATGCGGTGGCTACTGGACATCATCAGCTATTGTTATTTAATCACCAATGAGAACAGCTGAATAAATATTTTTTCCTGTGAACCAAAGCGTCACTCCCAGTTCAACCAACACAAGGCCTTAATGTTATACAAACGTCTGTCGTAATAACGGAAGACTATTAGCAGCTGCCATTTAAAAGCCTTATTCCTCAACATTTGCTCAGTCATAAAATGTCTCAACTTATTGCAGCTTATCAACCAACTGTTCTGCAACACAAGTCAATTAATTACCATTTAAATGACAACTAAAGACACTGCACACTGTAGAGATTAAAGGACCGGAGGAAGATAACCCCCTACTGTTAGTTACTAGAAGGATTTGAAGTGACAGTCTTGTGGATGTTATTAGTTTTAAAATAGCTGCCTAAATTTAGCTACGTTCCAGCATAAAAAGCCTTAAATCAAGTGGTTGACAGGATGCATCATCTAAAGTATATCTGCAAGATTTTTCATTTGAAACTCCACCTGTGTTTTAAGCCTAAAACACACAAATAATCCTGCATCTTCCTTATTCTGCATCACAGTTATGTCTTTGCAGCTTTTAAAGTTGTAAAGCTGCCTTGCATTTTATTAATGTGGTGCCTCAAAGGCTGTCACACCAAGGCCTGTTGCTTGCTGGCCAATTTGGCAATTATTACAATGGAATTATATTAATCTATTATTGACGGTTGCCAACCACTCCCTATTGATTATTTGATGTAATGTTGAAAAAAAAAAACCCAATGTCAACAAATAAAACTGTTCGTGTTTGTGTGTGATATTTCTTGACTTAAGAGTTGATATACTGCGGCTCTTTTTGGGAACACTTTGGCTGCCAATGCTTATAGTCCACAATTGGTGATCACAAGAACTATTTGCTAAAGAATACTAACCTTCCTTCATGTTAGCAAAGCGCTCCTTCAGCTGGTGATCTACTTCTGGACCAAAGGCAAAGTTATTCACAAATATTATACTGCAAGACAGACAGAGAAAGAAATATTTTAGAACTACAGTTTGCAGAAAAAAAAGGACATTTAGAGTTTAATAAAAGGCGCTTTAACTTTCTTCTAAATCTTTCGAAAATACATTATACATTTGATGCTCTTTGCACCTACACATCGAATACAGTGTCAATAGCAATAAAAATAACAAGTTGCATAATGGTAACATCTATTACAAGACCAAACCTTTCTTATTCATATGCGATGTGATTGATTGCATAACAATATACATAAGTTTCCTTCTATATACTGGAAATAAACAGAAATTGTTACTGTGGCCAGGTTTGGTCTACCACCTTGTGTTAGCAATCCTTTCCTTCCATTCTTCAGACAGAAAGTCACCCCTCTCCAGCTGAAAGAAAAGGGGCAAAGTAAAGTTAAAAGTCCTGAATACACATGGATCTGAAGAACACCTGATATTTAAAACTTCAAATGTAAGTCATGAGTAAATGCCAATAAGAGTCAACTTACTGTGTACTCCCCATGTTTCTTCCCATACCATTTCATCCACTTTTTAAACTCTTTGTCCATGGTCTAAAGACAGAGTGCAAATATTAATATCCTAATAAAATGACAATAAAAACAATACTAATAGTACGCGATGTGTGTGCTTCAGAGGCAGTTCCAGAAAGGAGTATAAGTGAGATAAAGAGAGCTCTTCAGTGATTAATTGTTCACAGAAAATCTCCTGTTTCTTACACCAGCATGACTCAATGCCTGTGTCTTTTACTATCATAACTAACTGAGCTTCTGAGTTGATTTGCAGCTGGTTAGGCAAACTAAAGTCACGACACATTTGGACTAAGAATAGCCCCTTGGCGCAGTGGAAGAGTCCGTGCTGGTGTGGGTGTGTTGCTACGGGGTAATGATGAGAACATAAAATGTGAACCGAAAAATCCAGTTTTTGGCCAGACTACTGCGTATTTGCCAGTGGCAACCACACTGCGCCGACACTACAGTGACTGAGGAAGAGGTGATGTTTGACACAGCGCTTGTTGTCTGTCTGAATGCAGACACTCTTGCTATCTCTGCTCCCTTTCTGGAACCATACCCCTCCTGTGAGATATTTATGTAGTTACCTCTGCATAGGTAGCTGGAATGTCTGCTTTCTCTACCCCATAGTAGTGTTTACAGTTGGTTGCTGCTGCAACCTGCAGCACTACCTGCCCCACTCCTGCAAATAAGAAACAACAGGTTCATGTTCAGTAGCTGGGTTTACATGGATCATAATATTACACTAATAATTGGAATAATAGCTCAATCAAAATAAAAATGCCTGATAAAAATAACCAATTTCTGCACATGTTCACACACCATGGGGGTAACATTAGGCAGACGTTTCTGGGAGGAACAAAAACATGGCAGAAAACAACTGTAGGACCTTCTCCAAATCACCGGGAGTTATGTATAAATTTGGCCTAAATCCGCTGAAAGACGTCACAAAAACAAAATGTCAGTTTTTGTTTTTTGTTTGTCAGTTGCTGTGATGATCTTTGTCACCCAATAGGTGTTCCTTTGTGAGAGGCTCTAGCTGGGAAACCACCCATAAAGTTTAAATTTCATTCAAATAATTGCTGCGTTTTTAGTAAGATGAATGCTGAATTTAGCAGAACTACCCAATATTTCTTAAATCATTAGTTATTCATCAAAAATCAACCAATGAAACATAATAAATGCATATATTAACAACATATTAGAAAGGTCTGGAAATAAACCACGCAGTGCCCATTTCCCTGTTTCTCTACTCAGTGGCATTTGTGTGGTAGAAAACGTGTTATGTAAAAGCAGCACTGGATCAATTCTTTCTGAAACCTGGACATCCTACAATAACAGCTGACTAACCACTGCCGAGGTCAACAAAGGTGTCATCTTCCATCATTTCCATCTCGTCGATGATCTGAGACACCAGATCGAAAGAGGTCTCTCCATACACCTCAGGGGAGAAGGGCTCATAGTTGTTCAGCTTCTCTGGGTCTGTCACTGAGTGGTTGTACACCTGCTGGAGGATGTGTCTCAGCAGCCCGTTGGAAGGACGCTTGTTCAGCTTCATGGGCTGGGTGGTCCCCTTCCACTATAAGATTGGATTATAAATTTAATGACATGAATAGTACTTAAATCAAGACATAATGCCCATCGTGAGTGTGTATATATTAACAAATAATACTGGACTTTCAAAGAGAATGATAAAATATTACACTGGATGTTTTATAGGAAAAAACTCCAGATTTCTTAACAAAAGTGTTTTTGAGAAATCTGGATGAGAAAGCAATTGCTCTGATGCAATTTGTGGTGAATAACTAGAAGCAAAAATATTAATTATAAATACATGTATTCAACCTTTGTCTTAGGCAGTGTAAGGTCGTGTGTAGCACAGATTCAAAGAAACACTGGCACAGACTCACACTACATATTTACAGTGTTGTTCATTTCAACTATTTTCACATTCACAGCACAAGAAAACCTCCACACATACAAACTCACCAGCTGGTGAATGCTGTCGATGGCCCTGTTGTACTTGTCACAAAGCCTCTGCATACTCTCGAAGCTGTGAGAGTAACACAAGACGTAAAATAAATAGTCATCATTTTGTAAAAGATAAAACCCAACTTGTCAGACCAATGGTCTATTTTACAGGCTGTTCAACCAGCAACCAGCCTGACGGGATGGAAGTGTTGACACTGTAAGGAGTTTTTTTTTGACCATTTCAAAGATTTTGGACAAGTCTTTTTAGTATGTTTTCTGGTTTGCTTGTTTTTTCCAGTGACACAAACAAGGGCTTTTCATGCTGCATTTAGCCCAGGATAAAAGCATTTTTAGTCTGAGGCTAAGGGAGCTGTGGGTCCTGGCTAAGAAAGCAGTGTTAGCATTGAGTTTTTTAGAATATGCAGCATAAGAAGCCTGACACACTTTGACGTGACCCTAGGCTCACCTCTTGGTGTCATAGTCAATGAGTACGTAGTTTTCCATTGCCAGTTTGAGGTCTGGGATCTCTTCACACACCCACCTAAAGAAAGCACACACATACAATCATCACTAGATCATACACGTGACCTGACACAGTGACACACTGTGTGTGTGAATGTGGAAATGTACATGTGGGCGCTGAGTCAGAAAGCGGTCACTTACCGAATGGTCTCGATGATTTCATGAGCAGCATCATGGTGTTTATCCTGAAATCAGACAGGGGGAGAAAATATTAAACACCTCTCAGTGTGACCCATTAAAGTCAACACGCCACAAAATACAGCCTCCAAAAAGACCATAAAGTTTAATAATGACCTCCAAAAAATAGTCTCTGCAAAAACTGAACATTATAGCCTCCATAACAGTAGGTTTATTGCAGAACTGTTTTATGACACCATGATGGTTTAAGATTGGTGGACCTAATACACTGGGAATTGAGTGTGTAAAGTCCAAAACAAAGAATACCAGCAGCATTTTACTTAACCAGCAGCTGCGAATCCATTAACTTGTCTGCAACTACTTCCAATCTATTTTGCAATTTGAGGTATATGTAATTTAACTTTACCACTTACTTCACCCTTTTTAAAATATATGTACATGTAGTGTCACAATAATCTTGAAATCTACTGCTATCATGCCCAAACAGAAACAGAAACCCAAAGAAGATGAAATAAATAAAATAGCACAGGATATCATATCACCAAAGTATCTGAATAAATATTTCCTTGCTACGTGTCATGGTGAGCAGAGTTGAAAGTATAGTATAAATCTAAAATATGCGCACACTGAAATAAATTATTTCCACCTTCAGGTAACCACTGTGCAATGACCCCAACATGTTACTGTATGGACCAGTCTATTACAGACCTATTATACTGGAGATCATGTGGAGAAAATGGTAAATGGACTTGCATTTCTATATCGCTTTTCCAGTCTACTGACTGCTCAAAGCACTTTACAACACTTGTCACATTTACCCATTCACACACCGATGGCAGAGGCTTGTGTACACAGACAGCTACATCACTGCTCAAGATGGCGGATATCTTGTGAATATCTCTTACTATAACACCTTCTCTCTTCTTCAGGCCTCAGAGTCAAATCATGGTCGTACCCTACTTGCCTTTGTCAAATGGTGTTTTGAAAACTTCCCTGACCTATCAAAAACTAAGGAATTAGTTATTGATTGCAGCAACAGAACAAATGAACGCATACTACATGGAGTGAACAGTGTTTGACTATCAATTAAAGTTCAACAAACAGGCTGGTTGTCAAACCAAGACAACAGCTTAACTCTTTTCGTGTATGTGATAATATTCAATGTAATTTGTTATAAATAAATCAATGAGTACAGCTTTTGCACACCTGAGGAACAACAGGTGCGTAGGAGAAGACCAAGGGCCAACAAAATCAGGGGGAAAAAATCCCACACACTGTACACTGCACCTGCAATTAAGTTTAATGACAACAACGTTTCATTAAACGTAATCTAGGTTATCTCAAGATAACTGATGATGGTCTACGTACTGAAATGTTGTCATTAAATTTAATTGCAACTGAAGTGGACAGTGTGTAGGACTTTATTACATGATAAACAATTTATCGCAAGTCTTCTACCTTTCTTGTTTATTTGCTGGTTTAATGGGTTTGCCTGGGAAGGACAAAAATAGCCTAAATGGTACTGTGAAAATCTTGTCCGAGATAAATGGAGCACAGCAAAGAGACTTGTCTCCCTCTGGGTGAAACAGGTGGCCCAGAAAGTGAATGGAATTAGCCAATCTGACCATGCTCTGTCCTGTGAATTCACTGTAATGCCCTCAGGCTGGTGTTTTAATGTGCCCCTGAGGAGAACAAATCGCTCAGCCTACTGTAAGTCCTTCACTCCTTCTACTATCAGGCAACAATAGATACATTCTTTTAAACCTGGTTATTAATATGACCTATAACAAGATGTTTTATCTTATTTACTGCTGCTTGTGGTGTCCTTGTATCCTCTGACACTGAACTATCTTGTCTGTGAGTTCTGGAGTTGTATGTACGGACTGGGTTAGCTGAAAATGAAATACTCTTCTTGGCATGGATAAAGCTGTCTGCATATAAATACTCAGGCACTGTCAGTGTTTACAACACATACTATGCCACTCTGAATAAAGCAGACTCTTAACCATAGTCTATTAAATTTACCTGTACATTCATTCACAGAGCACTTGGATATACCTGAACTGCAAATCAAACCATGCCTTAATCTAAAACCAATGTGGCTTTATGAGACACGTCTTAAATTTGGATTAGTCACGTCTAAAATATGGGGTCAGTTTACAAACACACAAAGAGTCCATAATGTGTTGGAATCTGAAGAATTGAAACAGACAAAACAAAGACTTTAAGGGGAAAAGGACTAGGAGAAATAGCTTTATAGTCTTACCCTTTTGTGGCAATAATGCAAACTGGGGCTCCAGCAGTAAAATAATCTCTACTACACATGATTATGATTTATTATATTGATCCCATGCAGGGTATCTATAGTTAGAAATCTTAGCTGGAGTGTGCTGAAAAGCTCTGTGGGAGCAATAGGACTCAAGTTACACCCAGAGCGCAGCCAGCCTGAGCTTGTTGCCTGTGCTGACCCACTGACCCACTTTCTGTCTCCTGCTCCAGTGCATTGCCAAGGAGAGCCTCTGGTGGAGGGAAAGGAAAGAGGAAAGGGGGAGAGGAGGAGAAATATGAGGGTAAAAAGGAAAGAAAGCGAAAGCAAGACCAGCTAGAAACCGGGGAGAGCGAGGGGGCCAGAGAGGGGAGGGGAAGCTGGTATTTGTCAGCTGTTTGAGGCCTGGCACAGCAGCCACAGCTAACAGCTCACAGCCTGGAGCTCCCAGCTTCCCGCTCAATACTGCCCGCCACTACTACGCAAACTTCCGCCAACGCTCAAACATGCATGCGCGCACACTCAAATATGCATAGTAACACAGGAAATCTCCTACTATTTCTGTCAGCGCAACGTTCCAGTTACAGCTTCATTATCAGGCTAGCTACGAGCTGTGCTGCTAATAAGCAGCATGAGCAACAAATCTTAAGACACACTGTGCTCCACTAAAAAGAGAGGTATAAAAGGTGTGTGAGGGTATGAAAGAGACTGTCTGAGTGAGCGAATGAGACGGCGAAAGGGGGGAGGTCACCTGCTCACACAAAGACGGCACACAGCAACACCAGCACAGGACTGCTGCTAAAAATAAACACTGTCTGAAAGCGAGAGTCAGACAAAAAGAACAGGAGACCCTCCTCTCCCCCCACTGTGGGTATACTGACGCATGTACAACTCCTCCTCTCTACAACACCTCTTCAGTCAATCTCTCCTAACATCAGCGTGACGCATCGTGGATGAAGGGGGTTTTACGCTACACCCCGCTCCACTACGTATACATCAGCAGCCCACGAGAACAAATGACTAAGGCAGGCGTGTCAATTTCCTCACTTTTGCTTACCATGAAATACAACTAATTTGCGTGGTGGCAAACTAATGAACAAGCCAGCAGTCTCTAAAACAGATGGCGATAGATAGTGCTAGCTTATCTTTTCCGTCTTCCAAGCATCGAATAGAAACACTGTACGTTAAAGTTAGTTTCATAAGCACAAAAGCAAACTACAAATATGACTGTTGCCTTTTTTTTTTTTTCACATTTCAGTACTGCAACCACACATGAATCCTAATAGTTATGCCCAGACAGCACTGATTTTACTACAATAATTTCAGTGCTGTAAATAACAGGTAAAGTGCACAGGTGAACGCCAAACCAAAGACACTCAGCAGTACTTACAGCAACACGTCTCTTAAATGCTATGTAGGCCTGGATAAGTGTGCACACCCACAACCAGATGGACAAAGAGCTGCACCCCACCAGAGGTGCTCTTCATATGGAAACATTTATAGATGCACAGATGTGGGGATTTAATGAGAGACGGGAGGAACACAGAGCAAGTGAAAGAAAGAAAGAGTATTTTTATGGGCTTCATTCTGGTCGTGGGATTACAGTAACGCTCCTTATACAGCAACAGCCATGTTGTGTGTGTATCAAAACACAGACAGCACTGTGTTCATGCTCAGTGGGTGAGATAGCCAATCTTTAATGCTCTGTGGGAGTGAAGAATGAATCGACATGGAGTGGGATCTGTTGCTTCCAGCAAGCAGTTCAACAAGGGTAAAAACTCATTATAAATGTAACTGGAAAAAATAAACACTGGAGCACAGATACTGGCATGTGCTTTTGAATTCTATTAATATAACATTGCTGAATAGAAGCAGCCTCTTCTATCCTCCTCCCTGTTGAGTTGACCATATGGACATGAGAGGAGGAGAGAAGAGAAAGACTGTCTTTTCCCCATTGAAAACAGGAGGAGAGCACCACATGAATAGGCTCCATATTGCAGAGCTCCACATGCGGGACCATCAGCTGTTTCTAATTCAATGCACGACAGCTAGCCCCATTATAAATAGCTAAACATGCAGGTCAACAGTATATTCACATCAACAGTATAAATTACTGACATGCGTGTTCTTGTTTTTTATGCTTGCAGACCATAACATAAGGAAATGAACAAAGCAATAAATCCAGCAGGGTGGAGGAACTGTGAGAGTATTATCAGACTCTGTCCGGGTGCAAAGGGAGGGTCAACTTTGTCAGCCAAAGCAGAAAGGAGCGGCTGATTACATCACCAAGTAACTCTGACTAAGAGACTTGAAACTCATTCAGATCATATTGTGATGATGGGATAAACACCGAAATTACCCAACTGTCAGATTAGGTGTAGTGTGGGTGGAGAGGAGATGTACCGAAAGACCCCACAGACATTCTGAGAAATTGAGCTTTTTTTCAGTCAGCACTCACTGTCTCACCGCAATTACTATAAATGAGAGACACAGTTTAAGTTAACTATATTCAACGCTGAAAAAAGACCACAAAACTTGAAACCACTTCCTTTTCCGTTTCTCTGTCTCCAATGAGTCAACTGCAATCATCCCCTGACGTGCTGACAGCATGCTACATGGAAATACAACTACAGGGAAATGAAGTCCATTTCTCGGCTAGCAAGCATGGCTATTTCTCCCTTATGAACGGACGGAGCAGAGATCAAAATGGATGCATAGAGTTCAGACAACCAAACACAACCAGCTGGTCTCAATCACAGGGACGTCATGAGATAACAAAACACAGACAGCACTCGAGGAATGTATCGAGAAAACACAGACCAAACAAAGTTCACACACACACACACACACACACAACACACACACTTTGTATATAATCTCTACATCGCTATGTGCCCTGTGTGATTATTCACCCTTATCAAGCGGTGAATCAAAACATAGATAAACAGGTATAGCCTGCTTATGAACGACTTTGTTCCGCTTACACGTGTTTCTGTAGGACCACGAATGATGATAACCGAGACAGTTTGGACAAAAACTAAGTTACAGTGAGACTGACATGATCCTGAATGTGGAGAGGGGCTCCGATTTCAAAACACCTTGTTATGACTGTCAATATCTGGGTTACTTCTACTTGTCGCTGCCCACTGGCGCTAACGTTACTCTGGCGAAATGTGCCACAGTCGCTATGTTACCGTTTTCTGGGAAATCATTAATGGTATAACACATGCTAGATACAAGATCAGTCTCGGTTGTTAGCCGATACACCATGTCTGTCACCGTCCCAGCCAGTATGACCTGACTCTCAGGACGAGCGTGCCATGGCTCCTGCAAGCTAGCCAACGTTAGCAAAGAGCTAGCTAACAAAGACAAAAACAGAGACAAAAATCTAAATCTGCACCCGCTGAGTTTTGAGGTGTAACACTTACGTATACTGGCAACGGCCACGGATAGCCTGCAGGTTCCGCTCCCACCGGCGATTTGAGCTTGAGCTCCAGCTTTTCTCCCATTCTACACTTCACGGCGGCTTGGCTGTTATAGATAGCTAGCTAGCTAGTAACTGCTCTCTGTTAGCCAGCTGGTCGGTTAGCGAGCGAGCTACAACGTGAACATTTTGTAAGAAAAAAACGTTGAAACGCGCGGAATAAAAAATACGTCGACGCTCGTTGCGAGGTATACACACACACAGTACGGCCGAGTGTATGAATGTATCTGCCTCGGGTTTATATTTTGAATAAAATGCCTGTTTATGTCCACTGGCAATAACACCTCGTCCGTATCGCCGCCATCTTGCCCGGCATGAATATATATGGCAGGGGGCCACTGGTACCAGAGGGGACACAGACGTCACCAACGGGACCGTGATCTCAGCGCGTGGGCCAGCAACACCGAGCACGAGCGTGCAACCGACCCACAGCGCGTGAGAGTGAGCGCATGGTTTACATCACGACTGTTTTCCAGAGCTGGTGGAGTTGGACCATAACAGTGTAACTTCTATTTTAAGCCATTGTGATACTATGATCCCTCAAAAAATCCCCAACCAAAACAATTACTCAGACTAACCAGCCTTTAATAAATATTTTATTTAATAGCCTATTATTACACTTTATATGACTGGTTGAAATGTATTAATAACTTTATTAAGCTTTATTAAGCACTGGGTTATTAAGCTTTATTTAGCATCTGATTTAGTCCATAATTAAATAAACAAGCCGTTGAAGTTTTTTTGGCACACAGGACATAGCAGACACATTTTCAGACATTGCCGATGTAATTATACATTATGTATTAGGCTCAATTGCTTTTAATATTATATTATCAGTTTCTGGGTGAATAGCTGCATGCTACAGCAGAATATTCACGCATAATAGGAACATGGAGCACATCTGTTCACATCAAGTTGGAGTTATCCCTGTTCTTCTGCCTCTTAAAGGGCCACTATGTAGTTTTGGATAGGAAATTCAAACTCAGAATTTTAATCTCATTATCCCACTTATCCTTTCACGCGCATATTCACGCTGACAGGTGATTAACCTAGCTTGCATGTCTTTGGATTGTGGGAGGAAGCTGGAGTACCCAGAGAGAACCAATGCAAGCTCTGCACAGACCCCAGCCGGGTCTCGAACCCAGGAGCTGAGAGGTAACAGTGCCTCAGCGCTAATCACTGCCCACTCAGAATCGTAATATTTAAAATATTACTGAGGTAATGAGACAAATTGTGTCCATAATTGAATAAACAAGCTGTTCTCGGAGTAAAATAAGGCCCCCAGAACACTGTTTGTAGCTAGAAAGGTGGCAGGGTCCGCCAAATATAAACAAGGTAAAACAGTATGAAATTGTGTTCAGGTCAGTTTGTTTATTCGGTTTATTTCAGAAATGAAATCGAAGAGTTTGTTTATTTGTGTGTTTAGGCATAAAAAAAGAATCAGTCAAAGAAGATCTTTCTCTTTTTGTTAAAATTTCTTTCCAAAACTACAGAGTACACCTTCAAACATTTGTAGAAGGCCTAAATTATTCATTGCATTTTCAATAAATCCCCCAAAACACATCTCTTTTCATAGCAGCCCCGTAGTCCTGTAGAAGACAGCAGTGTGTGCCAGTGAGTCGGTAAGCACAACACCTTGGTCCTAGAACTGGCGTGCAAATATGGAATGCACACACCTATTAATATTGATTACACTTGTGTGTGATAAGTAAAAATATCATCTGGGAGAAAGGTACAGTACGTGGGCTGCACAGTGGCCCACAGCAAATTATTTTGGACCTGTGTGGAGTTTTTCTCTGTATCCTGAGGGTTTACTCCTGGTGCTCCTTTTCCAGATATGAATAAGGACTTTAGAGAGTCTTTAAAATGTATTTTCTTGATGTTTCTTTCTCATCATTTACTGTCAGAGGAAGACATCAATAAATACTGAACTCAGACTGCGCGTATGTCTGCCGTTCCTGCAGAAAGTGCATGTGAATGCTGACAGCTGAAATAAATTGTCCGAAAAATCTGAAAGCTCAAATTCATTGCTGAAATGTAAAACTGGCAGAGTTGGAAGCTGAACTACATAACTCAAAGAAGCTGAGAGCGGAAATGCATTGCTGGAAAAGCTGGAATGTAAAGTGGAAAACTGCTACCTTAGAATGATGAAAGAAGAAATAGTTTGTACAATACAAATGCAAAGAAAGAAAATGGTTGATGATTGAAAGAGAGCAAAGCCCTGAATGCTTAACCAACATTTACACGGATTGACCTTGTAACACAGTCAAGTTTGATACATGCACACAAATATTTACATGCACACAAAGACAAACACACACGAAACTCTTGCAATTCATGTAAAGCATATACACAGTCTAAGGCAATGCATTTCAGCTATCGGCTTCTTTAGGTAATGTAGTTCAGCTTCCAACTCTGCCAGTTTTACATTTCAACTTCCAGCGTTGTTTCCGTAATGCTTTGCAATACTTATGCAAATGGTAGAATAGTACCACAGAAGCATAACAATTTCCTGCACCAAAAGACAAGTCAGACTTATCTGTTGCAGTTTTTAATGTATTAAGAATGGTAAAATAGTCATATGGTAAAAATAAATGCAAGAATGAGCGGATAGGTGACACTACAAAATGACATGTCGAAAGCTCATTCACAGAAAATTTGGGTGACTCTGAGTCGCAACCTGCAACAGAGGTTGGTCATGGTTTGGTCATGTGCGGCCTGAATGTGTCCTGAGATTATAGTCAAATCAAATGAAAAATTCATACTAATTTAATTGAACTGTATGACCAGCACTGACACCGCCTGACTTACTACACTATCTGTACTTTGTGTGTGTTTCTGATTGGTGATTTACAATCAGAGAAGGATGTGGCATCAGCAATAAGATCAGCAGTGTGGCGAAACAATCCTCCTCCTGTGAAAAGTGACACTGAAGGTCATAACATGAAGCTCTCAGTCCCACACAGAGACACAGGATCCATTACAGAGGAGAAGACACAAACAGTGCAGAAATAGAGAGAGGTGATCAAGATGAAAAACAAATGTTTATCATCGAGATTACTGGCTGACTTTGGCAGTAAATCAGCAGACCTGGTTATTGCTCTGAGCTTCCAGCGCACCATGCACCAGCACCATGAGTGCAACATTAATAAAACTCAGAAAAGGCAGAGTAAAGAGTGCAATTGTGTGTGTGTCACAAGTAACAAAAATCATTTCTATTATACTGCACTGATTTATATAGTCCATTTTATTTATAATTTATAATAGGAGTTACACTGTTAACTTTGTTGGAGAGACCTTGCTCACACTCCACTGGCTCTGCTTTTTTAAAAATGTGACCATGTATGGGCTGTTTTTTTTGACAAAATTGTGTGTCCTTGTACTTTGGTCTTTCATGTTCTCGTCACAGGTTGTCATGCTGCCCGTAATTCAGGTGCCAGGAGAAATGTTTTCCTCTAACCTACATGTATGAAGCCTGTGTTATCCATTTCCTGTGGTTGGATGTAGAGCTATTATGAATCGTCCTCCTTCCTCATACACATGCCAATTATATCAAATAATTGACTGACCTTTATTTCAACCATGACCTACATTCTCACACTAAAGCACCGACCCACTGTTAGCAGAGAATCTAAATAGAAGTGGACCCCTCTCTGCATTTCAAATCCCAGACAGATTAAACCCTTTCTGACTATTAAACCTTTGAAACATGAAGGTGGAAGAGAACTCTCTTTGCTGAGTGTGTAAACATGCCAGTGTATATGCTGCTGTACGTTGAGAAGGGGGAGAGATGGCAGCCCGCCACAGTGAACTCGCTGACCGGGCCCCCCTCCAGCTCCCTGAGCAGCGCTGAGGCCAACTTTGGGATGTGAGCCAGTGGCAGCATAGCGAGGCTCCGGCACAGCTCAGCCCGGCCAACTGGAACACAGTCGCTATGTAGATTTCTGGGATCTTTCACAGTGTGTCAGATTACAGAGAGCCCTGTCCTCTCTGTCGCCTCGGAGGAGCATCTTCTTGCCACGCCGTTTTTTTTTTTCCTTACACATACTTGGCAGTAAACAACACACAATCATGGATTGTAAGAGGATGTTGATTAGACACAGGCCACACATATAGAATACTACAGAAAGCACAAACTGAAAACAAAATGAGGGGTTTAACCGACCTTTACCACTATTCCCGATTGTGTCACTGACCGTGCATGTCAGAAGAAAAAGCTGGTTAGACCAGAGGGATCCAAATGTTTCTAGTACATTTGTTGCTTTCTATTAAACAAAAACAAGGTGTGCCATTGCTGTGTGAATTTAGAAACTAACAGTAGGAAACTGCTGCCATCTACAGGACATCCTCTTCACTACAGGCCTCAAAAATTGTAAACAAATGTAAGAAGACGGATAAAAATCGACAAAAGCTCTCAGTGCTTCCAAAATCCTGTTTCTAGGGTGACAGGAAGATGTTGGTTTTTTAAATTTAAAGCCAAAATGTCAAGATAGGATCCTATAAAAAAATAGGATTTTAAATCATTGTGTTATTACAATAAAGCATTAAAAGGTGCAATATTTAAGAAATTGATTTTTTGTCTGTCAGGATGGAATGAAGTGTGTTTTACGAGTTTAATGAGTTAACGAGGCAATTAAGCTCGTCTTAGTGTTGTAAAACCTTCTTGAAATGTCAAGAGTTTAATTTATTTATTGATTAGACCAAAATAGCTAAGACAGGTCACTGACGGTAGCAAACTTGCAGCTGGCACACATCTCCCAGCTATATCTATACAGGGCCTGATCTATACTACTGGGCTTTTGCCTCTTGAGGTACAAAGTGGTATTATAGGACAGGGCGGGCTGGGGCTAGCTAGTTAGCACGCTAACTTCAGTAGATATCTCTGCAACACAATACACAGACGTCTTTGACGTAATGTCAAAACTCTTACGTTCATTTTTTAACTAAAATTCTTACATATTGCACCTTTGAAGTCTCATTGCCTTATATGCATCACCAAATACAACAATGACGGACAGCGACAACTGGTTCAGAATTTCACAAATAAGGATTTTAAAGAATTTTATTGAAACAAAGATCAATTTCAGTCCCAGTCCCTTATGGTTTTCAAAAAGCGTGCTTTGGGTTTTAGCGCCAACATTTCATATGACTCTTCTCCAAAGCCCTCTTTGCTTATACAGCAGCATGTATATACTCAGAGAAAAGAAAAAAAAACCCTATACAACAGGTCATTTTGGCACAATCAACTCATACAACGGTACTCCTGTGCTGGCATATCGTTACTTTCACACACTTTGATCTCCGTCAGAGCAAAAACGTGTTCACTGATGAACTCATTCACAATGGATTTTGACCGTTATAGATGTGTAATACAGTAATCAGAATGCTTTGAGAAAACAAGATACAGTAAGAATGAACAGTGAAAAGTGTCTTTCTTGTTAATGGTCGCAATACTGGGCAATGCCAAGTGTTGATTCTGGTAAAAAGACATTCACCTTGACACACTTTACGTTCCCTCGGCCAGACATCATCAAGTCCCAGATCCAGTCTTAGTATCACTGTGATGGATCCCAGAGCGATGGCCTTGATGTAGTGTTTGCATTAGGATAGTGATTTATCTGAAACCTGCTATTACATTGAAACAATTGAGCCCATTCATGCAAAATCCCATCTGGAGCAAAGGAGCCTCCTCCGACACATGGAAACACTGAGAAAAGCTTTAACTGGATGATAAGTTATGACAAAAGACATGATAATAACAACAGGAAGTAGAGAATACTGAAACATGTTCCTTTGCCAACATTTGGTAGAGCATTTCCTGTCATCCCACTCGGTAAGCACTTTGGTATACATGCTGGTCAGAGCCATGTCGAATTGATTACCTACTGATTCAGTCGGACTCGGCCTTTGCTTGGGTTTTGAGATCATTGGGCAGTTTTTTTTTTTTCTTCAAGTAAAGATACAAAGAACTGTTCATTGTAACACATTCATAAAGCATGCACTCTGATGGACAAAGAGAAAAGTCATCTGGACAAAACCCCCAGGTAACAGCAAGATCAGGAGAAAAAAGTGCTGATTTTTCATATTCACATAAAAAGATCAATATAAGAAATGCATCCGCTGACTTAACTCGACTCGCTCGTGCGTCGGGCTGAGTTCTGATACAGCATTTCTAATCAGATCCGTCGAGTCTTGACGCGATGCTTCTCAGAGAGGAGCGCTGATCCAGAAAATAGATTTCAGGGTCAACCTCTGTGAATATCTGACATCACATTTGAAAAAGGCAAAAACTGGTCGCAGGTGAGGCCTCCACCAGGAGGATGATTGAGGATGGCTTCATCTTAACAGTCGTCTCGATGGACTACCATGTGGGTCGATGAGCAGACAAAACAATGAATTTGATCTTTTTAAAGACGTTGTAAACACTATTTTAACACAACTGAAAAGGTGACGGTGATCGTAACTTAAGAGATATCAGATCTGTGGCTCAAACTTAATTTTTTAACATTCTGATGAAAAAAGAAAAACAAGCCTGTAGATCCGCACTCCCTATCTGCATCGTCTTACAATTCGAGGATCTTCTGAAGCATGATGAAGAGTACAACTGGCAAAGGACTCTTCAGATAAACCTTGAATCATTCTATTGCTACAAAAGCCGTCATGAGCTGAACTGAAAAGACAACCAATTAAGAGCTAAATCTAGTTTTTCATTGATACGATATGATGAACCATAACTAAGGACCACTGCTGTAACCGATAAACAAGCACTGCAGCTTGTCATGACTGGGTGAGGAGGCCGCGTTGTTGAAAATCTACAGCTCGAGAGCGACTGCAAACTTTCACGAACGTCCCCTCTGTTAAGACATCTGCACATGATTTTAGAAAAGAAACGCCAAGCGCACAAACCTGCGTCTGACTCTGTGCATGTAGAGGCATTGTTTTGATTTCATCAACAGTAATATCTGCGTCTCTTTAAAAGAGAAAAGAAATAATTAACGCCAACAGATTTACAATTAGATGGGCAAGGCAGCTTCTGAATAAAATACTGGCTGACATTCAAGATGCGAGGACAGAAAATAAGAGACAGCTTTTAAGTACTGATATCGAGGAGTGTAAAACATACTCAGTCCTCCCAGTTAAGTGTCAAAAATAAATAAAGAGATAAATTCAACGTCACAACCATTCGATTCGGTATACTGGGAAATTCACTTAAGTTTTCTTTAGTCATAAACAAATTAGTTGCATTTGGCGTACAATCTGCACCATAGTGTCCCCCTTCTCTCCAGTTTCAAAAGCAGGAAAGATCATTCGGATTCTTCCCGAGAAAGTGACTCTTTCAAACCTCTGTGCACCATAAGCAGGGTGGGCTGTTGAGAATAACAAAGCCACATAAAATGCATCCAGAGGAAAAGGTTCTAAGTACACAGATGGACATGGCCACACCAGGCACAACCCCATCTTCCAAAAAGAAAAACAAACAAAAAAAAAAAAACAAAAAGAAAAAAAAGAGTGTGTCCTGCTTTAGTCCTCACTAGAGCCTTTGGCTCTGATGAGGGGAATAACTCCCTTCATGGCATCTTTCATGAGAATTTTTCTTAGCACAAGCGGAATCCAGTTTTCCTTTATCTGCTTGGTTTCCAGAGATAACAGGGAAACAATGTCTAATAACTACTTCTAAAGTTGCTGTTGATCGTACTCGGCAATAAGTCTCTTTATATGTGCCAGTTTGTTGTGTAGATATTCACAGCGGTTCTTCTCTTGACTATAGTTCGGATTAGTCTGCAAGGGATAGGAAAAAGCACATAGTCACAATCTGATATTGTACTCAGATACTTTATGTTATCAGATCTTTTGTAGTTGTACTTAAACTTACCTTTTTTATTTTATGATACTCTTGAAGTATCTGATTGTGGATTGTCTGAGAAGAGAAGACAAAAAAGATAAAGAACCTGAAAAATAAAATGGAGCACTTTTTACTCAAAGAGCAGATTTGTGTGCATCCCTTACTGAATCTACCTTGTACTTTTCTGTGCCTTGCTGGAGCTGTTTGAGCTCATTGTCAAGCACAGTGAACTGCCGGGTGATGCCCTCTATCCGAGCATGCAGATCCCGGTACTCACTGTACTCGGCGTTGAAATCGTTTTTATACCTCTGACGCTGCTCCGGAGAGCCGATCACTGTGTACTTCCTAGGAGAGAAAGGAGAGAAAATCTTAGTGAGAAATTTGAAGAGAAAGTCACACAGTATACATAGATTTCTCTGTATGTACACAGGCATTTAAAAATGTTTTTTTTTAAAGCAAAAACGATCCGTTCAGATGTGCGCTTCAGTACCGTTTCAGAAATAATCTCCGTCCATACTAATACACCTGAAAACGCTAATCACATGGACGCTGGGGATGCGTGTGCTGGTGTAAACAGGAAGCTCGAATACTCTGGATGGTTGCTTAGTTACGGAAAATACTAAGCTAATACGATTTTTACTTTTACTTCATTTTACAGGGAAAAAAAATGATGCGGCAGGGAAACGTGACTGCTATTCACAGAATCTTCCTGGATTATGCTATTTTTATTACGACACTGTCAGCAGCCGTTTTTGTCTCTCTTTTCCATCATTGTATTTTCACTGTTCGTTTGTGTCTTTGTAAATATAGACAATACAGCATCCATTCCGTCAATGCACAATACTGATAAGACTTGATTAGGAAGTGAACATGTATATCTGCATCATCATTTCCAGAAATCTCTGTTTCTGCCTGTCCTGACTTAAACACTTCTGAATATCTTCACCCTGGAAGTTGTTTTCCAAAAAAGTCAATTTTCAGTGACCTAAAATTCTGTTTGTTTGTATGAAAAAAAAAATACCAATGCAATGGACATCAGATATAAATGATATCCCCAGAAAGCTTCACACCAATTCTAAAAACATGTGTCACATGTTTGTGTGTTCAGCTTCGAGTTATGACTCTGAAGTCCCAAAAGCCTGATTGCTGCACTGATTCAAATCGTCTACATTTCCTCTAGGAGCCTGCGTCACAATCTGTACTGCTGCTGCAATCACTGATCATGTTGGTAAGTGGCCCAAATTATGATAACTAACCTGTTGTTTTTAAAACACCAGCATGCACCTGCCCCTTTCACCTCACATCTTTCTCTCTCTATGCTCCCCTTTCAGCCATAATGCCCCCTCACAAACTCTTGGTGAGCAGCACGGCTGCATAAAGTATCAAGACCTAAAATGGTTAAATACTCACAATAAATACTCTGCCACCTCAGGTGAGGATGAAGGAATACTGGTACTGTTGCACATCCCATTCAGATCTGAAACAAGATCACAATTACAGGAAGAACATCATTTTATGCTGTCATTATTAACATCATTCATCTCTTTCATGAGTAATCCTCTAAAGATGCCATCTGCCAGTTGGATTCAGAGGTGTGTATTAGAGGTTATTGGAGGCATAAAGTTGAACAGCAGGGGTCTCCGTTCAATCAGTGAGTCACTGACTGGTCACATGATACGGCACCTACTCACAGTGATGACTAACTGGTGTCCATCCACATGTGAAGTACTACTTTTATTCAGAAATCTCTCATCGAATTCAAGTGCTATGAAACTGAGGACATTGTGTGCAGAACAAAAAGATGATGTGTGTGTGTGTGTGTGTGTGTGTGTGTGTGTGTGTGTGTGTGTGTGTGTGTGTGTGTTGCTCTCACCTGTGCTTTTGTGTGGAATACTGTTGCTTTTGAGGTTCCCTGGGCTCATCTCACAGGCTCTGTTTGGCTCAGGCACACACTCCTCAGGAGTCTTCCTCTCCTTCACCTTCTCTTTCACCCTGTCTTTCACCCTCTCCCTGTCTTTGCTCTTCTCCTTGTCTTTATGCTTTTTAGACTTCTTCCTGGACTTGTTGTTGCAGGATGAAAGACTCTTGTCCCTGGGGCCCTCCAGGGCCGTGTGTCCTGGAGATGATGTGCCAATGCTGGGCGCAGTGAGCACCGTTGAGGCCGAGAAAAGCGAAGGAGGTTGGCTGAGCCTCTCGGACACTGCGGTTTCCTGAGAGTCACAGTCTCTCCCGTTGTGGCTGGAGTCGTTGCTGACATCCGACAGTGCTTCGAAAGGGCGAGGGATGTCCAGCACAGGGAGCGGCTGGGAGCTGGACGTCGTGCCACTTTCTGAGATAGAAACTGCCACTCCTGCTTGCGCTCCACCTGCCTCTCCTCTCCCGTTGGAGGAGCTGAGCTTGCCATTGACTGGGGCTGTTGCAGCCTTGCTGGCAAGGTGTGATATTCTGGGCTTTTTGTTGGCAAGGGGGTCGATGAAGTCAGCGGCAGGCCGTTTCTGGCAGAAAAATAGGAGTTTTAGTAGAAGAACCTGAGATAGTGTTCAATATGAATTCAATTCACCTCACAGTGAGCAAGAGTAAAACTGAAAACTGGTATTTTTCTTTCTACCATGAGTGAAGACAGAAAATGTTTGCCTTTTGTTACGATATTCAGGTGTGAATGGAAAACTTTTGGACAGTAGCTGCTAGCTGAGACAAGTTATCTTCAGATTTATCCATCTTTGTGTGAACATGGTCTCGCCCTGTTTGCCTTGCAGATTTCCCCAATCCATCCCTCACCTATGTGAGGTTAACACACAGCTTTTCCTGCTGTGGTGCTCTCTTTTTATACCAATGAATCTAAAAAGGAGCCTGGGGTACTGTTTGCTTGTGTGTTTGTGTGCCGTGTTTGCTGAGGGAGGGAGCGGAAAGGAAGGGGCATACAGTAGGTGTCTGAGGTGAGAAGAATCTGAGAGGAAGGAGCTATTAATATTGTGGAGCAGCTTCTCCTCCCTCTACCTAATGGAAGTGTAAACAATTGGTAAACTGGGGAGTCTAAACTGACCTAAAAAGAGCTGCAGGACAAGTAATATGAACGAAGTAATTAACCAATGAGGATTGAAGAACAGTTTGAGTAAAATGAAGTGTACCATGGGGGCTATTTGGTTTAAAAACAAAGCTTGAGTACTCATGCAGAAAATGTACATTTGTTAAAGAGCTCATAAAAGCCTTGAGTAAGTAAATATGGTTGGCTGGAACCAGTTCAGTAAACATGTACTGTAAATGTAGACCAAGAGGAAACACAAATCAGTATGGATGGAGCCACATAATTTAGAAAAAAAAACGCTCCCTGGGAAATAGCAGAAACCACCAGACTGCAGGGACGACCCAGTTAGCAGGCTGACTGGTGGAAATGAGGAAGAAATTCAGTACACAGCAGCTGTGGTTCAATTGGTTCAAAAAAGGTCAGAAATTACTTTAAAAAATCTGTTTACTGTGCCGTTTATCTTTATGCTTTCTCATGAGATCTCATGTGAATGCCAAACATGAAAGTGAAAGCAGAGTGGCAGCGCGGGGACAGACTCGTGTGCGGAAGTGACGGACATGTAGAGGAGGGAACAGGAAGCTCACCTGAGATGGCGAACTGCTGGCCAGCTCTTTAGGCGGGCTCTCCAGTGGAGGAGCAGGGCTGTTCTGTTTCCTAAAAGAGTCAACACAAACATGCAACACACACACAAACACAGGAAATGTTGATCATTTTTGCAGGATCTTAAATGTAAACTGCATACTAGCATTACAGGAACGCTACTTTGGCGTTCCGTCTACCTGTTGAGGTGACAGCATGACACAAATAAAAACTCACCAAGTTGCTTTGTGAAGCTGAGAGGGTAGCTATGACAACAGACCAAAGGAGGACCCACTTGACAGAGCAGCATTTTATCATAACCACACACTTAATTTCCAAAATGGACAATGAAAACTCAAAAACAGATTTAATAATTACAATTACTCACATTGCTGCTCACATATTTAATGGTTGAACACTTGGCGGCTAGTTCAAGACAACTGTCATTGTAGAGTGCGATGCCACTTTCTCAGAGAGGAAGCGAGAGGGAAAGAATATGATACCGCAGCCCACTGTGGGGATGGATGTTGTTTGGGGGGTTTAATCAGACAATATGCACTTCGAAAAGTTGCTTCTGGGATGTACTGCATTTGTTTTCACACCACTCTAGCCCTGACCACCTACACAAGAGGCTTCAGTAACTGCGTGTATTGTCTACTTGTGATCATGTCAGCTGAGAACCATCTTAGTGCTAAGTGTGAACACACATCCAGATATGATTATGATGCACTAAACTCTGACCTCATTATGCAGCAGATTATTCTGCCACACAGCAAAAGTGTAAAAACAAAAGAGCTGTGCCAATATACAGCTATCCAACCAAGATAAACACTGCTTGACATTATCAGAATGGGGCAGTTGGGTACACCAAGTCCTGTCGATGCCCCACCCCGGTTCAATGTGTGTGCATCTGTGGTGGGGACAGTCAGAGCTACGAGTGAGAGCAGGCCGGCCGATATGGCTGAACCTTGGACCGGTGCCACCTCAAACATGGATCAGCATGCACTGGAACACTGTTGCATCATGTGCGTTCCAATCATGTTGCTGTGCTACTCCTGCGTGACTGACTGTACTGGCTCAAGACTCTGGAGGAGGTGGCAGGCTGTGGTTGTTTGTCAGCTGATAAAATCACAAACAGAACTCAAAGTACAGTAACAGAGGAGAAACACAAATAAGGAGCAAGTACGTGTGCATACGCATGTCTCGATATACAAAATAACTAACTTTGTGAAACTTTTGATGGAATTGTGCCAGAAGGTCCAGTAATAAGAGAAAAAAAAATCAAGATGAAAAGTTAGTCTTGATAATTAAAGTATTCACATGGTAAGTCATAATTATAAGATAAGTCGACTTTTATCACATAATTATGATTTTTTTGGTCTCAAAATAGTGAATTATATGATAGTTGAGACTTTTTTTAAAATCTCTGACTTATTTATCCCATAATTTTGATTTTGTATGTCATAATTTAGACTTTTTTTTTTTTAAATCAAGGTTTCAACTTCCCTTTCTCTTTAAATGGCAGAAATGGGCTTCCATAAAAGAGGCTGTAGTTTGTATTAATTTAAGGAAATTATACTGTGAGGCTTTTTTCGGGGTTTTTTTTGTTCTCATATATGAAGATTAGATGCAAAAAATACCAGAAATGCCTTTTAAAAGCCCAATACAACATAAAAACATACCATGAAGCTATCAGTAACAACAAAAGCTGGAAATTTCAGGCATGCAAGGCTGAATAGGAAGCAGTTTTATTGCTTATACCATATGCGTGTTTCCATTCTTCTGGTCATTCAGTCTTAACATTCCAGAGTCTTTTAGAGTTGCACCACAGGTAAAACTAAGCTTATCATGAATAGGAGCTATTCTTGAGTTCACTACGTAAACACAAACTGAGGACCGAGGATTGCTGCCTGCTCTATTTATAGCCAGCTGGGAGTTTGCTTTTCCTTAGTGTCCCAGATCCTGAGAAACCAGATTTTTCCACTGGGAAGAAGGCCAGCAGCACATGCCATCAACAAATACAACACTTATGTATTCAGGGGAGCAATGAATATATTTTTTAATTTTGATTTTTTTTTCTACAGACACACCTACCATTCTAACAAATACTAAAAGGGTATATAGTTTTAATAGTTTCCATAGTTTCAACTGCATAGAAGTCAATCCAGGACGGCCTTATACGCCCTGATCATATTGTATATGCTGCAATCAGTTACATACATAAGATATTTTAAAACGACAAGATTTTGCATGCAAACATTCCTTTATGGAAAGAGACTTCTCCACAGTGCTTGGCAGCTCTGTGACTCTTACATACCAAAGCTGTCACACTGTGGCTTCACTCTTGCCAGAGAGTCAACACAAATGAGAAAACAAGGTGCAGTTTGCAGTGTCACAAATCCATACTCCACAACAGCTTGGAGTGTACCTTGAGAAAACTCTGTTACTGTATAAATGCAATCCCCTGGTATAATATCAGCCATTGTTGCTCAGAAGCCTTAGACCTCAGGGTGCCAGTATACATCACCCGAGATCTATTCACCAAACACAACTAATGAACTCCAGCACTGGCTCATAACATCCTCGGTGTTAAGTAAAAATAAACACTGACCTTGCACATTACAGCAATCTAAAAGTATGTGTAAATGACCATGCACTTCACTGCAACATATGGCACTAAACACGTTTTCCACATTTTGAAAAAACTGTCCAGCTGCTCTAAATTTAAGCGTGACGAGAATCCCCAACAGATTTGGGAAACGTGTGGGTTTCAAGTGAGAGTGATCTCTGACGTACCTGAACAGGATTCTCTTGAGAAGCTGCTGGTCTCCTTCTGTGTAGCCTGGCCAGTCCTTCTGAATTTCCTTATACAAAAAGTCCTTTAATGTGAAGGTGTTGTCTTTCCCATTCAGGTTCGCCACCTACGAAGTGAGAAAAGTGGCACGGGTGAGTCTTAACTGCGGGGGAAGGGATAGCTTCACTGTGAGTGACACGTAGTGTGTGTATAACCTGTTGCAGGTGGCTATCCAGGTAGTCTTTGTCTAATGGTAGGAGACCATCTTTTTGCAGCCTCAGGATCAGCTCAGGCTTCTTGTAAGGCTTGAGGGCCAACAGGTGTACGAGGCGCTCCCGGAGTGGCCTGTGCTGAGCTGTGCTCTTCTTTAGCGTTCCGCTAGAGATGATGACAGGCCGAGACGTCCTCCGTGAGGGGGCGATGTCTGACAGGCCAGGTGCCGGTTTCCGGATCTGAACCTTTTTACCTGAGGTGTGGAGGAGTTACAGAAGTGAAGGAGGCCAGCATTAGACAAGATTAACATGATATATACAATTTCGTTTATCTTGCTGACTAAATTTTGCATGTAATCTAATGAATAGTTTCTACAGTTTACCTCACAGTCCAGTTCTTAGTTGTGTTGAGAATTTAAAGTCAAAAGGAGGACGTAAGCACTACAACCTACCACTGACACAAACATGCTGAAACAAACATGCTGATAGAAAAGGACTCGAGTGACTTTTTGGCTGCTAGCCAGCACTTATTTTAATGTTCTTAAGAATGTAAACAACTATAATCTCAGAAAGAAATGCATTCATTTCTGTCAACATTTTCTTTTTAACTCAGTGAGTGATCATGGCTGCGAACTTACAGATGAGTCACAAAAGATGCATCATAAGCTGATCTTTACCGCTGCCAGGTCCATCCGAACTCACATTACATTATACAAACATCAGCTATTATCGCCTCTCCCACTGAGACCTTTTTTCAGGTGATTCAGATTCACATTAATCCTGTGTTGCCTCCTACTGAGAACAAAACACTCTTTGGCTCCACAGCACACATGGACTAAACAGTTTTTGACTCACCGCTGAACAATGAATAGGCTGGATTCATTTCTTTTCTGTGCCTGCTGTGCAACAGTAAATGTAGCACGATGGGTTTTACAGTTTAGGTCAGAGACCAAAACAAGAGGTCAGAAAGTTGATGCCTGGGGACATTTCTGCCTCTGTGCCTTTAAATTACATTCATGGGGTTAGGGGGAAATAAGAGGATCACTGTGCATGTAGCACATTATATGTTTGGCCACCAAGGAACCGACCACCATCAAATTCAATAAAGTCCAGGTTACAGATGAGGCATGCTGGCAGTATGCTGGCCTTCTGCCATTCAGCCCCAGACCAACAAAACCTGCCTGGTGCAATGTGAGCCCGTTCACCAGCGAAGAATGGCTACACAAACACATGAGCCTTTTGGATGATTGCAGAAATTCTTCCACTCTCTTCATGCATTTGAACTCCAAACACCTTATCTGTGTTTACATGGAAATATTTCCTTCCCATCAACCAAATGTTATTAAAAACAAGCCTCTGACTGAGAAAATGTATAACTGACTGGCGTATGCTGGGTGGTCTGCCTGTGTCTGTGCCATGTTTCCTCACCTACATATCTCCCTCCCGGCTTGATGACAATGGCACTCCTACTACGAGTCTCCTCCTCAACCTGGGCCATGCTTTCCCTGGCCTTCTGGTAGGAGTCGTCTGTGGCACATACTGTAATCTTGTCCTGGATCCCACCCAAACAATCCAGCTGAATGCTCCCTTCACTGCCAAAACAAAGAAGAGACGGTGAGAGAGGGAGACAGGGATAGACAGGGAAAAAAAAACAATATCATATTATATATTAGACAATGCTACCTTAAAATACTCAACATAAATCCACCACTTCAAGTTAATTCTCAGCATTAACCTTAAACCTCTCACTATTTGCAATAACCCATCCCCATCACTGTGCATTCCTCCCCAGATGAGATCCATTAAACACCCCGAGGGCACAACTATTATTTTTTCAATTTCCATCCAACTGTGGGTTCCCACAGTACGACTCACTGCAGCATCAAATCCCATTCTTTCCTGACTTTCCGGCTCTCTTTGATTCCTCTCCACTTTGATGAGGATTTGGCAGAAAATGAGATGGTGCTGGCGCAGTCGCTGGAAGCTGAGCTTCGTCATTTGGGTTTTAGATTGGAACTCGAGGTTGATTAGGATCCAGTCAGAGATGTGGATGAACTCCACCTGACCCACTTGTTAAAAATATTTCCAGTATAATAAGGTCAGAAACTTGACAGTCAGAGAAGCAGAAGGTTCTTGTTGTTCCTCATTCTGTTTCTCTACTTCCTTCCCCTTTCAACATAGACATCTGGCGCTATTCATATGATTCAGTAAACAGTCTTTTTTCTGCATATGTTAGGCTGGAGAAAGCGTGCCAAATGAGTTTATAAAAAGTGATGAACCCACATCATAAGCAGGTCTTTTGTCGTTGCAACTGCTACTGAAGAAACAGACAACACTTGCAGCAGGACGAAGGGCTGCAAATATTAGAGTTAAAATATTTTTGAACTCCTTTAAATGTAAATTGAAAACATAACATACACACAGGCACAGCTAATATGCATTCACTGTTTCTGTTTTTCAATCAACAGATTCACTCTTCTGTCTAATAGTTGGAAAAATACTGGAAGAAAAATGGATGAAAGGTCAGATTTGATTGGATTTTAAACAAACATTGTGTCTCACTTGCCTGTATCACTGTTTCACGTGTTTTACTGAAAAGTAATAGGGCATGTACATCTTTTATCAGATTAATGCCATCAAACCTCAGGGTTGCAGCTTTCCATTTAGTAGCTGCTACTTGGAGCCAAATCATCTCACTCATTCACCTCATGTCCCAACTATGTTAAACAGACTGTCTGCCTGGAAACACTCATTAGTTAACTGTCCAAAGACCGTTTACACAGAGCTCAAAGACAATAAGGCCATGATTCAAATGCTCACCCAGAATTTATGTAAATATGTCAATACAGTTCGTGAATTTGTGTTTTCTGAAAAAGAAGAATTAGTTGCACGTTTGACAAAAGAGAGGAAAGTGAGTGAGATGCAGTGTTTGCCTTCACCTTGTGATGTACTGCTGGATGCAGTCGAAGCTGCCCTGCGGGTTATCTCTGCCCACATTTGACAGGTAGAAAGTAAACGTTTGCAGTTCACTGGAATTTTCTGACCGTGGTATTGAAATTTTCTGTCGAAGACAAAGAAGAAAAACATGAACTTATGAAATCAACATGAAATTAAATCATGTAGTGTCTTGGACCCCCAAGTTCCTACATACACTTAATAAATCTTTATTTATTAATGAAACTGTTTTTCCAGAACGATTACTCATCTTCATAAATGTGTGTTCACCCTGTAATTTTTTGGACCTCAGTGAGGTACTTTTCAGACAAGCACCAAGAAAGAATGACTAACTGCACTCCGCACCCTTTTTGTAGACTCAAACACTCATTTTTCTTTCTGATGTATTCAGTATTATAAACTGCCACTGCTGTATACCTGGAAAAACTGGCCCAGACTAGACAAAGCTGTGAATAAGCCCAAGGCATTTTCTCACTTGCTTCAAAAACACTGCAAACCTCACAAAAAGCAGCATAAAATCTTCTCTTCTCTACCTTACTTCTACTAAAGACTGTCTATGCACTGCATGGTGTTCCTAATTGTGTTTCCAACATGTGACTGGAAAAACCACAGGTAAATTACGATAACAGAAGAACTATGATAGGTATTTCTGCAGACCTTCAATGCAGTTATGCATAAATACCTCTCCATACCACCAGGTAGCGGTAGTCTGTATTCGAAACAAACAGTTATGACAAAGCAGAGTTTTTTGACAATACTCTTGCTATATATGGCCACCTGTAATCAAGAATAAGTCTCATAGGAAGTAGCAAATGGCAATAGGGAAGAGGCGAAGGCAAAAATAATGGGAAACCGCGCTAAATGGGTGAAATCGTGGTTATTACAACATCAGGCTCAAGATGCTTTTCTTTCTTTTTCATTTCTCTTCCCCTGTACTGATTCGCTTAGCTGAACAACACACCATCAGAGTGATTTCTCTCACCAATGGCGTCTGGCACAGATTCTACCTGCTTAAATTGGCCAAAAAGCTGCGAAAAAGGGCTGACAAACAACTAGGTCCACAGACGCTCACCGACGGACCTGATATTGGTGTGTCAAGGCCCATTTCTAATTTCAATACAATACCTTGTAAATATAGCAGGGCTTGTGTACTGTTTGATAAGCACAACGGCATTTACTGTGACGAGGCCGGCCTACATGGGCACTGTAGCAGTCTGTGTGTCGACTTGCTGTTGTTGGAATAAAAATATTAAGTATCAATATTTATCGATATTTTTGGCAACACTACTACTGAGAAAGTGGAACTGAACTGTGAACTCGTTTCCTAACCTCTGCTGGACACTGTTTAGAAAACTAATTTGAAAAGTGACAACTGGGATGCACATGTTGTATTTCTGCTTTAGAATACATCTCACACTATTACACTTCAGCACAGGGTGAAAATGGTTAATTTGGAACAGTTTTAATGCAGCAGTAAGTAATCTTCTTAGAGAGAAACGCAAAGGAGAGAGCAGGGAAAGGACAGGGTGACACTGAAACTGTGCTTTGCCGCTTGAATCCAGCTGATTCCACCTCAAAATAGTTTTAACACACCATCATTACAACACGTACTCGGAGAGAGTTAATTTGACAACTCCTACAGAGAAAAACTTCAGTTAAAGTAGCTTAGGACTGATGGTAAGAGCAGGCAGAGGGTTGTGTTTCCAGCAGGGCCTGGCAGGCTGACCCCCTGCTCAGCTCTGTTTTCCTGAGCATGAATTCAAGTGGTGTCACAGCCGAGGACTGAGCATCACACTGAGCCAGGGTAACAAAAGATAGCCGAAGTAACCAATCAGATTGTGCCCTAGCGCTGGTCCTCTTGAACAGTGACTTAACCTGGATCAGAGGCTCAGCCTGTGACTCACTGCTGGGACTGACATGTGGCCTCACTGTGGGCAGCTCAGCTCTGTTTACCAAAGGTCTCGACACATGTGAAGGCTGCAGGTGGCCAACTATAAATAAATACAATGTCCTTTATTTGCCCTCCTGTGCTCTCAGTTATCAATAATGCTCCACTCCTATAGAACTACACACACTACCTCTTCTGCAGTATACCTCATTGAAAATATAACTATTATTAGTATAGTTTTGCTTTTTATTATCGTCAGGATCACCATTACCAATAGTTACCTCCTGAAGACCTCCTATGCCACAAGGTATGCTAGTAAAGTACACATTCATGATGGCAGGAGATGGAGGTGGAGACATTTTTGGCAGCAGAAGTGGAAAAAAACAACAACAAAAACTTCATTATAAAAAGGACAGTCTGAAACCCTCATGATGAGCTGACTTGCCCCTCAGGTAATAAGATATGTTAACAGTATAGGTTCTGAATGTCCTTGCTCTTTATCTGCACTGCTGCTCCTCCCCATCTCTTGCCCAACAGGCAATGCTACACCTAAACAGCATTCTTTGTTAAGTCCTACATTATGTTTAAAGCTATGTCTAAGCTACCAGCCTGTGCTGCCACTGCCAGCAACTCTGGATAGCCCAGTCATGACACTGTTAGCCACATATTCACATGTATCTCTGCTTTAAAATGTGAATTAAAGCAATGAAAGAAAAGCAAATCCTATCACACACACACACATTATGCCGCTTACTCCAGGATCATTCAACCTCTACAATTTAGTGTTTGTTTGTATGAGGGTGTTGGAGCCTATGCCCAGGCTCAATGTTGAAATCCACATAACAGGAACATAAAACCGGATGAGGCAGTCTGATTACATGAAAATGAGCTGACATCGATTGTACTGTGTACTGAAGTTGTACTGTGTCACAGTGTTAAAAACATCTGTGTCATTGCAAAAACACAGTGGATAAAGGTTGAGTGTGTGAATCCAGAAATGAGAGGGAGAGGTACTGACTGAAAAGCCAGGCACCGGGGAGTGACTCAGTTGAATCACTGACTCACATCGGAGAGGATGAAAGAGGCTCCTCCACACCAAATGGCTCATGCCCTGGTTAAGCAAACCTGTGAGTGTTGCACCACGATGTGCATTCATCCTTTTGCTAATCCATGAAAGGGAACAGCTTCTTGACAAAATGGGTCATCATTATGATGAAAGCTGACACTCCCTTTGTCGTCGTTAGGTTCGTCAGTTTCTATTTCCTTTAAAATTGTACAAATCTCCTTTGTGCACTTTGCAATTAAATAGCTTGCCAGCAACACTCTCGAAGTTGTGTGTCTATAAAGTATATGATTCTGATGTGATGCGGGACATGCATGTGCTCAATTCTGGTGATATATGTCTATATGCTTTTGTGTCTGAGGACCCCCTTGAAAACAAGATACTGCATCTCAAGAGGTTAAATAAAATAATTTGGATATAAATAATGTTGACTCGCAGTCTGAAGTAACGTAGAATCAGCATTATATCAAGGGGCTCCAGGGTGCGACTATTTTGATTGCACAGACGCCCAAAAATCTGTTAAGGGCAACTCAATATTTTCAGTGGTCACAAACAGCGGTGCGCCTGATATTCAGCAGGTCAGATTTTAATTTTCAGCTTTTATATCAATTAATGGTTTTAATAATACCTCAATAATATTAAAAGGTTTGACTTTGTCAGGCACTTTAAACATCAGCTATATCTTATTTTTTTAAACAACTGTCGAACAATTGTTATCACAACATGCTGTTGCATGTGCTATTATTAAAAAAAACCAAAACATTTATCTGCACCTTTATTTCTGTTTACAATCACATACATAATGTGTGAAGAAATCAAATAAAATGTTTGTTTTTTTGGGTGAACCTAAGTTATATGCTGGTGCGCCAGTGAAACTAGTGTAAAATGTTAGTCTGGAGCCCTTTATATGATGTGCTTTCAATTCATCAACTTTACAACACAATGATTGGAAAACTAAGGTAATTTGACCAAGTCTGGCCAGAAAATATAGCCAACCACTGGTTATTTTCTGAACTGCTCCATCCTGCACAACAAAAGGGATAATCTAGCTTTGGATACAGTAACTTCTTCTCTTAGGAATAACTAAAAACCTCTATGTTAAAATGACTCGCTAATTAAAAACCTTGCCTGCTACAGCGTCTGTTAAAGTCTTTATCAAAGCTTTGAGAGCTTTAGCCTGCTGTTGCCACAAAACCTAGACAAAACAGAGCAGAAGAGAACACATTAAAGAGCCAGGAGAGATTACTTAAAACATGGGATGAAGGGCAGGGACTGACAATGAACCACATCAATCCTACAACTAATAATCCCCTTTACACAACATTTTCTAAGGGTGGAAGTGGATTTTAAACAGGTTATCCAACCACCTCCTCCTTGATCCTCCTGCAGCTAGCCTCATCTTCTCATTCTACATGGCGTCTAGCAAACAATGCCTCTTTTCAGGTTGACCCCCACACACTTTGTCTAGTCCTCTCTCCAAGGCCAGAGGAAAGGGAGGAAGTGAAGAGACAGAAAAAAAAAAAAAAAAAAGAATCAGACAGAGGCCTGACGCACGAAGACGACTTCAAAAGATGGTGAAGACTGCTGGCTGTGCTAGTGCTTTGCTTCATCTGTACTGTTAAAAGCAGAACGCACTGTAAAGACTACAATGACCGACAGGCTGCCGTCCCTTGACATGTATGTACTGTCTGCTCCTGCTTGAGATAACTAGTCAGCAGTTCTTCTTCGTCTTCTACAATCAATCACTTTGGGAGTAAGAATACAAGCTACAATTTTACACAACCGTAAATTTTTCTAAACAACATTTTATGTTATCAGGGCTACCACACCTTCTAAAACCTCAACTTCAAGGATTTTCTGACCCAGTTAATTCAAATTCAAGGACCCAACATGGCATAGTTTTAGACACAGAATCAAGGTTAGGGTTACAACACTGAGAATTTTTATATGACGAAGTAGCAGGCTTCTCTTAGCTTTCTCGCTTGCTTGCCTAAACCTGCCCTATTCGACTTAATCACTCATGCACATGTGCGACTGTTGCACTTTCTTGAGGCTGGTTGCATGTCAAACAATGACGCAACTGCAGGTGACATACAGACAGTAAAACGTAGCCCATTCACTAACATTACCAAAAAAAAAAAAAATCAAAAAAGGACTTCAATGCTGGTTCTTGCACAAAATACATCAGCAAGCCCAAAGGCCCATTGCTATTAATGTCTATTTCCAAAAAGTTTTTAAAAGGCCTTGATTTTTTTCCCTCAAATTCAAAAGCTTTCACAGATTTTGAAGGAACCTTGTGTTCAGAATATGAATTAATAAAATCTGTTTGAAAAAGAAAAATGCAGCTGGCACCGAGTAGTTTTGCTTTGAGATGTCTTCTTATTCAGTTGTCTTTGGCAGGTGGAAGACAAAAAGAAAACGTGAGATGAAAACTAAGACAAAAAACCAAACGACAGGGGTGACACTGCTGATCTGCCCTGATCAGCAAACCATGAGGGACCTCACTTCCTGACTGCCTCTGCAGCAGATTAAACATGCAAAATGACCCAACAGCTGTGGAAGGGTCGACTCATGTCAACGGTGCTGGCTGGATGCATCACAAAATCTATGATCAATATTTAACCACATACGCTTGATGATGGCCTGAAAACTGTTGCTCTGGTTAGTCATAGGGCTGTGTGATATGATATCAGGTGATGACAGCAAACTGTTTTTTTTTTGTTGTGACGCAAATCACACTCTATGACAATATTTTTCCTCATTGGATGACACTTTCCATTCTTACACATGGCACGGGCACAGTCACAGGAAATTTGCATGAAGGCAAGACAAACAAACGTGGAGAACAGTGAATGTGAAACACAACGGGGTAATTCTGGACAGAAGAAAGGACTCTGACCAGAGGGCCAAGTTCTGTCATTTGGCTTGGTCGTGATAGTTTGACATGGACCAGAAAATTGGTCCCCAGAACCGACTCCAACACCAACAACCTCTTTCAAACAGTTTGAGAAAGTCTACAGATGATAGACAGAAAAATACAATTAACTGCTCAAAACAAACCCGAAACTCAGATATTGGGTTATTTGTTTTGCAATCACAGGTGAAAAGTGTTTTCACTCTTACCATTTTATATATTTTTTCACATGTTTAGTTGAAAATTTGCAAAAAAGGTTGTCGGGTACAGATTTCAAAATATAATAATATATAGGTCTTCCCATGTGGTCATTTTATATCAATTATGTATTCATTGAATTTATAGAAACTGTGCTATATCATGATATGTATTGTTATCTGGGTATGAAATGACCTTTATGGGAAAAGAAGATTCATAGATCATATCACACAGCCATAGTTTGTTTCAGACTCACTTCTTCCAGTGCCGACAAACAGCAATTCAGTAAGAGAGGGGGTGGAGTGTCAGACGGAACAAGTATAAAACATCTCCATATCCTCACTGCCACAGGCCTCTTATTCAGTGATAATAAAGGTGTTCTGCCAAACTCAAAAATATGCATAATGACAGATTGTTTTAAGTCGCATCAACAGCCAGAAAGAAATTAGCAGGAGAAACAAGCCCAGAGGGTGAATTCAGGCTTCACTGACCATGTTGTAGTTTTTCTGCATCATACATGTTTTGAGCAGCCCACCTGTGTTTTCCCTTTGCATCTTTCATCCATTTTTAGTCTTTACAGCTTTTTCCCTTCTAATAAAAAGGTGCATGAAACTTGTTATGTGCGTGCGCACTTAGTCAGAGCTCAGGCAGAGCTGTACAAGATGAATGAATACGAGTGAATGAAAATGGGATGTCATCGTGACAGCCACGCCATCTGCTCTGTAATTTAGCCACTTTTACACTTCTGACTCGCATTCGGATCTCAACACGAACAGATTTTCCTCCATGGTGCGCTGCTGCATTAGTAAAATGCATGCATTACTTAGTATTTCAATAGCCTACAAACATCAGATAATGAACAGCAGGTCTGACATATCATTTGCGAAACTGAATATGACTTAATGACACATGCATGCATGGGATGTCATAGATATACATTTCAATGCCTGCTAAAAAGGAGCTTTAAAGCCAGTTAATGACAAACTCTTTCTGCAAGAGCCTAACACAATAGGCAAGAGTCACATTGAGTTATCTGGCTATGAAGACAAACACAACCTATTGGTTCAGAGAAAACTAACATTTGCTTGATGATAAAGCCTCGAGTGAAAGAGGATGAAAGATGGAGTCTGGCTCTATGCAGGATTGCAGTATTCGGCACGGCAACGTTCCCAATTTAACACAAAAACAGTGACAGCAGGAAGGCAGCAGCATCAACTGTATGGAGACTCCTGGAGGAGGTTCTTGTAGATGTGTGTGAAGAATGATTACTGATCATGGCATTTTGTTAACACTGACTCATGAAAGGCTTGAAGCAAAGTGACACTTAAACACTGACTCTCTATTGTAAATGTAGAAATCATAGATCATAACAAAAACACAAAAAAAACCCACAGACCTCAGCTACAGCAACTATCATATCCAATATCTTACAGCCAATTTTTTCAGGACAACATATCAAACTATGACTGCCGCTGCCTGAGGTCTATCTTTGTAGAGGGTGAGTGTATTAAGAGCTTACAAGCTGTGTGTGTGTGTGCAGTGCAGCTGTTGGTAATGTTGCTTGTCATCTGTGTGCTTTAGACACGAGAGTGACAACTTAAAGAGTAAATTTATTATTTATGTACCTGCAGGTCAGAATATAAACAAGTCAATGCTCCATCTATTTACTCTCTTCCACGAGAGGCAATTTGCACATGTTGAATTTTAGAACTGACTTGACGTGGAGAAAATATATTGCTGTTGCTGCGTATAATCTAAAAATATTCTAGAGTTCTTTATTCATCAATTTTAAGCAAGAAAACTTGTATTTTTGTACAACTTCTTTCTTTTCATAGCTTTGGCTGCAATGTTATTGCTGAGTAACGCCATTTTCCAAATGTCACTGCTGGGGATGTTGCAACAGCGTCAGGAAGAAGCACTTTAGGGTAAACGACAGCTCAACAATCCTCCTCAACAAATGGAGAAATTTGCCGAAGTTTAGATGCTGAGACTGTGTACCAGTGTAGCAGGTAGCAATTGATTAATAATTAATCACCCTTCTACAACAGTGACCCACATTCGACCTGCTTGGCTAAATATGGTGCCAACATGTGCTGCACATTTTTTATCACAATTGATTACCTATGATAAGAGACAGAGCTAAGATTTTTGGAAACAGTGATGAAAATACCAGCCTTCACTTGCTAATCCGGCTTTATCCACGCTCAGAGTATGTGTTAAGATTTTAGAGTGTTTGAGTTTTTTCATTGAGGGAATGGATGTTACACTGTCTATATTCAGAAAGACAAATGGACAGTGATAAAACAATGATGGTAAAGAGAAACAAAAAAAGGCTGCTAACAAGGTTTTAATAAAAAAATAGCATTACTCAGGGGGGTTCTGTGAAGAGCAGTCAGTTTCCCTGCCCCGTTCATAGTATTTTCTGTAACTAAGCAACCGACCGGAGAGTGTTCAACTTCCTTCCTGTTTACACCAGCACGCGCATGCCCAGTGTACGTGGATGGCCATGTGATCCTTTTGTTTTAAAATCCTGTTAACCCAAAATATCTGTGTATGTATGGGTGAGGTCTAAGACATATCATGGAGATACTATAAATCCCGGCATTGTGACCATATTAAGAACAACGCCCACAACCAGCCAATAATAATAATAATAATAATAATAATAATAATAATAATAATAATAAGAATAATAACAATAACAATAACAACAACAATAACAACAACAACAACAACAACAACAACGTTTTGGACATAAAGGAAATCCCTAACGAACCAGCCCTTTGGATACCACACCCAATTGTCTATTCAATCTGATCCAATTTTAAATAGAAAGTCTGAAAAGCATCAGATCTTCAAACCACTCTACAGTATCTTAGAGATGTCTCAGAGAGACAGGTACATTAAGATCAAATTTCATCATCAGCCAAAGTTCCTGGACAGGAACAGGCTACTACACTGTCTACTACATAACAATACATGGGGGGAAAGATATACTGACAGAACAAGTGAGAAGTTGTTAAGAACAAGGCAGCAACGTAACATCTTCAGAGGTTTAGAAGTATTTTTCCTGCCATGCCAGACATGGTCAATGTTTGGCACATTATGGAGCCAAAGCATAATAAACCAAATCTTGTTGCCAGTTGCAGGAGAGGCTGGGGAAACATTTGGCTGACCAGGTCTCTGTGACAGTAGTGCATTAAGCTCAAGCAATGTTGACACAGCACATGACACATATGCCAAAAAGTACATCATTAAATTCAGAACAGCTTTGCCAGCATCTTTTTGCTGCTGTCGAAAGCAGCCACTTTAAAGACATGGTTGTTTAGTGTCATGTTGGAGGAAAAAAAATAACTAGTTTGCAGCTGACACCAGTGTTTGCATAATCACATGTCTTGTTTGAAAAAGTGTGTGTGTGTGTCAGGTGATGTTTGAGCTTCCAAATACTCTCTTGAAAATTTGAATTTCTGCTTTCTAACTCCGACATCTGAGAAGCATGTTAGCAGCTAACTGTGGTGATTCAGCAGGTCAACTTTGATAATACCCTATGAAAAAAGAGAGAGAGAAATATTTTCTTACCCCTTGGTTTCCATTAAACCTGATCAATGGTCGTGATGACAGGACCTAGAAAAGACAAGAACAGCATTGTTAAATAAGTGACACTGTTAACACATTAAAAGATTCATTTAGGCAAACTTCTTGTGAAGATCTTATCAGTTCCCATAAGTAACTGCTTAGATATCTGTTTAAATATGAGCAATTAATAAGACCAAAGAGACAATGGAAGTGCTAATTATTGCTGAAAGCAGTACATTAGCTTTTAAAGGCATGCACCAAGTAGAGAAATATCAATTCATAAATGGTTATGGGTTAAATCCATCATAATCTAAGAATTGATTGAGTTTCTTTTATTCTTCCTTTGTTTTCAGCTTTGGGAAAGAAGACCAGGTATTTTACATATAACCAGTTTAACACAGGCAGACTGTGGCCAACATCTCCTTTAAACAAAGTTTTATGTAAATCTTTTACAGAGAAACCACAATTTAAATATCATTTTCTATTCAAAACAGAAGAGAGATTACAGTTTCAAATCTGCATTAGCTCAATTATAATCATGAGGACAAATATTCCTCTGTTTTAGCACAGTATACACCAATTCTTCAGGGCGAGCCTATTACCAAGAACTAATTTGTTTTTGTCATCTATTAAATTCAAAAGGCAAATTTTTATTAAGTCCTGTTCAAGATCACATTATTTATACAATATACACATTTATTGTATTTAAGAGAAATCAATCAAGTAGAATATTAAAATATAAAAAATAAGAGTATATGTAATTGGTAAGGTTTTTTCAGATTGAAATGGACCATCTGAAAATCTAAAGGACTAGAATGTGTGACCTTCACCCTCAATTAATTTCCTCTTCAAGCCAAAACAGTTAGCATGTCTGCTACCATCTGACAGAAACAGAGATGACTGTGTGTGTTGTTGTCCAGTCAGCCAGTCACCCAATAGCTGGAGCTCACCACTGACATTTTTCAAATACTTCGGACACTGAAGCTCCCAAATAAGGCTCAGATTAGTCTGGTCATCGTGTGAGGGAGAAATGCAGTCATTATGACAGGACTGCTGCAACTATTAGTTAATCAACAACAGAAAAATAAGCTAAATATTTTTGAGTAATTTTTCAAGCAAATATGTTGCAATTTCCCCAGTGTCAGCTTCTCAGTTGTAAGGATTTGCAAATTATTTTGGTCTCGCATGTCTCTTGGATAGTTGATTGGACAAAACAAGACATTTAACAAATTCACTTTAGACCTAACACAAATTTTGGCAGGCATTTTGGATGCATTTGTTTTTGTTTTCACATGGAGGAGTTATTGTTTACAGTCTAGAAACGCCTGAAAAACTACAATGAGGGACGGACATGGTATGATGACCTATTTCATATAATAAATGAAGATAGGCAGAATAATGACATCATGCAACAGTGAGTTATTTCAGTTTTGGAGATACAGGAAAAGAGGAAGAGCTGAAGAGAGTTTCTACTTCACTTTGAGTTGCATTCAGCTGTTTCAGTATCACATCCAGATTCCTGGGGGTTTCTCAATGCTGTTGTTGTTGTTGTATCATTTGATTTCTTATAAATTCCACATTTAGCATCATTTTCACCATTTCAAATCAGGCAAATCAAACAGACAGCAGTACTTTCATAGATTATGCAGGCCAGTGATACAGGAGGACTGTAAAAACAAATTTAAAGTGAACTGAGGTAACCAGAACCAAAGGCATGTTTATCAGTGGTCCCATTCTGGTTGACTGCAGCAATTGGACAAACACCATGTTTTATATTAACCTCTGGGCTCTTACAATATAAAGCTGATGCGCTGATGAGAATAGCACATCAGAACAAACAGGAACACTGAGCAACATGCAGAAAGCTCTAAGCCAAAACTCTTTGCAAAGTCAAATGTATCTTCAAGAGGTTGTTTTGATGTCAAACTCGTGAATATGATTTGTTTTCAAAAACATTTTATCGGGAAATTCTACCAACACAGAGACAAACTGAACTATGGAAGGAATATTTCATTTAACTGACTGGTGGAACTAAACATTCATGAGCATCAAAAGGAGAAGTTACTTTGACATTTCATCCTTCGTGCTGCTTTAGTGGATCAATGTGATCAAATGCGCAAGCTAAAAGTTCAAGGGAGGGCAAGCCCTTGAAAAGACACAACGTACTTTGTATTCCTGTCTGATCTTGACTCAGAGATATGGAGAATGCATACAAAAATTGTGAGCTTCTGTCCTCTGTTTAGCTGCACTTACACTGTATCCTTCAATTTTTCAAGATTCAAGTCCAAATCAGTGTCTGGTTTCATTTTCCACTGGGTTAAAACAGGAAACTTTGGTTCCTAATTCCCTGACATTATGCAGACGTACCACACATTTTAAGTACGGTTGTTCGGAAAAAACTGCATCTCTGACATTAACAAAAATCCTTTGCTCAATTCAAAATTCATGCTCAAACATTACTGACAGACATTTGGAGATTGTAGCCGTTGCAAACAATTACCAAGTCTGTTGTAAGATTTATTTACATGACTCACTCACCATCCACTCCATATACTTCTAATTCAGCGAGTCGGGAACGGTTTCAATCGGGACTTTATTGTCACTGCTATCATTGCACATGGTAGGCTTTACACCTGCATGTTGCCATGCTCACTGCAGCATTTAGCTAAGAGCACCACTGCGCCTAAGTACAGAGTCACAGAGCCTCTAGTGTGGCTGTCGACTGTCAGTCTTGTTATACAAAGACATTACCAATTATAATGTTGGGAATGAAATCAGAGATTGAAGAAATAGTGAACTCTGGAATAGCAAATTCACCTTGCTTAATCCTAGAAAATAAAAAAGAGAAAGCCACCCTTATTTATCTGCCAACAGTATAATACTGTGACACTTTGTCCTGAGCTATGAACACTCACAGCCTATCCGGGATCAGCAGACCTTTCATGGAGCCACGCTCCCTGGTCTACCCCTGCAATGTTTAACACAGCACCAGTTTTAGCACTCCCACCCTATGCCCCCCCCCCCTCCCCCATCACAGCACTGCTAACATAGTGCTACCCTCAGCCTGTTCATTTGAATGGGCTGCTGACATGTCACTATTCTCTGGGACCTGAGCCCAGAATGTTCCACAGAGCTAACCTTAGGGACAGAGTACAGCTCCTGACCATGGTTCGATGACAAGGCTGTGGATGTTCCCACACGCTGCCAACCAGCGACAGTATGGGGATCAGCTGGACAGAGCATGGACTTTCAGCCAATCAGCCCGTGATAAATCTGAACTGATGACACTGTTGTTCAAGTCTGTTTCCTACTACAACATAAACGTTTGCCTTCAGACTGTACACTTCCTCTCTGTATTAACAAAGCAAGTGTCAAAAATTACAGCAACATGGACCTCAGCATATTGTCATTAATTAACAATCCAACATTCGCTGACAACAGCAAATATTCTCATGTTGTCAGGTGAATGTCTTTTAAGGACTTACTGTCCATTTCATACTGATCAAACAAATCCAAACAAAACAGTTAACCAAACCAAACTTAACATGTCAAACAGAGGGTTTAAGCAACAAGCAAGTGCCAATTAGACAAGCTTAGTCAGATAAATTTGCAATAGTTGACAGATATCACAATTGCAATACGATTCACTATTAGTTGTAATTAGGGCTGCACAGTATGGCCTTAAAATAATATCACAATATCTGGCCGAAAAAAAAACAATTATCACAATATTTTTGGCCCAAAAAAATACTTAAATATCGATATTGCAACAATATTGTAGGGATGACTATCGGTACTTTCACAAAATATTAACACAATGAGATTTCTGATCAATAATCAGCAGTAATATGGATATAATGACTAAGTGGGTAAAGGCAAGTATGAGAACAAGTAAAACACCACTTTACTGTTATGCGGCCTTTAAAACCAGGAAAAGCCAACACTTATGCAATATCACAATATAACATATCCAAAATCTAAGACGGTATATAGTCTGATAACAATATATATTGTATATTGCCCAGCCCTAGTGGTAATTATCATTATTGCATCACAATGTTTGTGATGCATCTGGAGAACAAGATTTGTGGACCTTTATCAAAAAACTGCAGCCTCTAGAATTTTTAATACTGTACTTACTATTCATATTGTGATTTTAAATAACTGTGTAGACCTAATGAGGTCACAGAACGAATGCTAAACACACTGGCATTTAGGCAACATGAATGAGTTCACCACTAATACTGGGTATGTGTGAGCTGCGTTGCTATGGATACGCTTACTATATGCCTACTGTCTGGGTAATTTTCTGTCTGAAAGCATGGCAAACTGACCAAACTCAAACACAGACAAAGACTGAACATGTTGAATTGGACCAAACATCTCCAAACATACTAAAACAAATAGACAGCCATGACACACAAAACAAACATCTGTGTTTGTAGGAGAATGTGTGATTGGTGTGCCATGGGCAGTGTAAACTGTTGCAACACAGAATCTTACCATCACTGTCAAACATTGGAATAATATTAGTAGTCAAAATTTTATATGAAAAGCTCATCTTAAAATCGGGATTTACTCTTTATGGCCCAACATCAGCCACACAAATATTTTTAACATTTTTTACTTCAGTCGCTTTTTCAAACTCACCGGCGACTGAGCGCTGTTTAAGCGCAGTTTGAGCTGAGACAGAAAAAGATTAACTAGCCAGCATCCTAAACCTTCAATGTGCACCATAGCACTGCTTCTCACAAGGGGCAAAAATTAGCGCGTTTACCTGGGTGTTGTGTTCTCGATTTGCCAGCTAGACCAGAATCTCCTTAAAACCTTACTAAAAACAAGCCCAAGACTCTCAACTTGCCTATCAACAATAACTTACATGATGCTCTAACGCAACAAAAGTATACGTTAGCAGAGTTTGAATTCACTTTTTATAATAGGAGTTTGTTTAGAAAAGAAACTGGGCGTAATTCATGGAAAAATTACCAACCTCTTTATACAGACTCACAGTCTAACGCAAATGATATCCTCAAACAAGTGCAATTCTCGTCTGGGTCTCTCAGGTTGCACTGGCAAAGGACTTCTTTGTATTGTAGTAGATGCACACAGGAATAGCCAGGTCTAAAGCCCATGGGCATGGCTGTGTCACCCAAATTGTCAGGTGTTTAGTTGCATCACTGTCACCCTGATGCCATGTTCCCCCTGTCTAGGATTTCAGAGATGGAAAGAGCACTTTGTGCCATACACTCTGCAAGGGTGAAATGGTACTGGGTGTCCCTACTCTTAATACTCAGTGTGCATGCATCACTGAGTATGTCCTGCATATGTGTATGTAAAAACCTGGTTTACCAGTCTACTCCTGTAAAATATCTGACAGAAGAGTGTCAATTGAGTATTTAAAGTGACACACTAGCACAGAGGCTTAATGGGAACTACTTCTTGGTGTATTTACCGTAACCGGCTCTTCACTGCTAGCAAGAAACCCTTTGAAGCTTTTAATGTTCTCTGTCTCGAGAGCACGGAGCTGCTTTTGATCTTGAAAAGACAAATGCAAATTTCATGTGAGCGACATGTCTTTGTTGTGGTTGTCGGATCAGTACACGTAGAGTCTGACAACATCACTTTACACCAACACAACACTATCTTTTGAAAAAAAAATCAGCAGCGAAGTTCCCATCCCAGACTTGTTTCAAAAATGGCATTGTGTTTGCCTTACATACTCACTCAAGCCACACCACTTCACGGGCAGGTAAACATGAAAAGTGAAACAATTTTAGGCTATTCTATTTTCAAATCATAATAAAATGCAGATATAAATGTAACTGAATGCAACACTACTGCTGATACACTTAAGTTGAACATTTATGCTTAATCAGTGGTCTCACAGCATGAACATCAATCTGAGCTGTGTGGTTCGATCTTCTACAATGGCATCAAAAATGAGTGACAACAGAAAATGTAGATGTCTCAGAGAGGTTCTGCATGTTCGCATTTCTGTTAAACATGCTCTGAACACAGCATCATACTTTCACTTGAATGTGAAACTACTGAACTTTTCAGATTTGCACCTGCGTCGTTACAAAAATGACATTTAGTGGAAAAGTGAAGTGCGCAACACTTTTTCCCTGCAACCATACAGAACTATTTTCAGATCTTACTAGAAGTACAAACAGCTGTCGGCTTCTAGTAATCGGGAACTTTGCCAAAAGTATCGTGAAAGTGATGATGAAGCAGGAACTCATGGTTGACTTGAAGAGAGTGCAAACAGAAAGCCCAAAGTAAACAAGTGATAACAGCAAGCTCTCCAGTTAATCTGATAGGATCTAAAATTTCATATAAATATCTTTGTTCTTTCAATATTGTAACCTTAAATCTGACTCAAACTAACTGTGATAAGTATTGTAGTATACTAGATGTACTGTATCCTGGTTGGGCTTACAGTTGTAGTAATTAAGTAAGTAATTAATTGAATTTATCCTACGGGGGATCAATAAAAGGTACATCTCGTCTTATCACTGCATCAACGTTTTTAATTTCTATACATGATTACTTCTTTCCTCACCGTTTGACTAGCTGCTACTTTTAAATCAAAGTGTATTTGTAATGAATCACAACTTCCATAACATTTGCTCACGCTCACCCATTTATTATTATTGACTTTTCTGCTTTGAGACACATCACACTTTGAAGAGAGCGTTGCGAGGCATCTAAGAATCAATTATTTGCCCCGTCCTTACTTGGATTTAAGCTTATGTTACAATCCCTTCACAGCAGTGACCACCATCTGACTGAAAAATAGCAATGTGTACCTCTCCTTTTGAGGCCAACTGGACCCAAGATTATTCTTGAGCAGCCAATTCCATGATTGGAGTTCAATTCTGTTTTGATGGAATGCGATGTATTAAAATCATTTTACATCTTCTGCGCCTCTCCCAGTGATGACTAGGAGTATATAATTTAATATGAATCCATCAAGTTATGTCTCATAAACAGAAATGTACATTGAAAAGCCTGTTATACATTTTAATGACCTTGAGAACATCTCCTTTTCGACAAAATTAATAACTCAACTCAAAATAATCTTTTCAGTCGACCAGTGTTGATTAAAAATACCTTGATTAAATGACTTTATAAAAAATGCATCTAGTACATCAATTTTCATGGCATAGAGCTGCAGTCAAGCAAAGCACAATTTTCATTGCTGGGGTTATTTACTGGCTTCAGGCAAAGATGGGCAATGTTATCTCTGGGCCATCTTACCTTAATACAACTTCCTGAATATTTCATTGCTCCTGGACTTTACCATTGTTCCTTTCAAGTTTACCCTATACTAGAATAGCTAAACTTGGGCTGGTTAAGTATTTGTGATTTATAGATAGAAAGTCAAGAGAAAACCATAGTCTCACACATGGGAAATTGTATTTTCGCAGTGCGATTACCATGCAAAACAGTCACTGGCACTGATAAAAACAAACACCGACTCTCGGGGAGAGAAGCACACCAGGAGAGAATTAAGATTTATGAGAAAATAAAAAGAGGAATCTCCTTTCATAAATCAGTCTTTTCAAACACGGAGAAGCAGGCATTGATTCAGCAGAGATTCCTTCAAGGTCTGGCCAAATTCAAGGTTTCCGAATTGATGCAGCAATCTTTCAGATGTTAACTCTGGCATTTATTCATTATAGTTACTCCTCTACAGAGTGACATAACTAAACGTGTATGTGCATAAACTTGTTCTTCTGGCTTAAAGCAGCAAAACGTAACTTCCTGGAGAAAGACAGTTGACTGTTGAGTTTCATCCCCAGGTTGTCAAATAGAGATGCATTGAATTGGCAGTGTAGGCTGGATGCCAAACACAAGCGTCAGCATATAACAACCTGGGGTTGAGACTCAACAAGTAACTACCTATTACAAGGAAGTTATCATTTATTGCTTTAATTAAAAATCTTCATTTCTACCTGTTTTTATGCATCCTACTGCTCAAATATTGGTCACAAACCACAGGCACAGAGCATCAGCAGTTTGTGGACCAAAAAACAGACTCTGCTCTGACTGATCTTTTGAAACAGACAGCAGGTCAGACAGTCTGCTCTATGTGCAGTGACACCAGTTTGACACGGTCACTTGTGGCAACCCTGCCACAGGACAGAGGAACACCATGACATTTAGAGTCATATTTGGCCTTAGTGGTTATGGTCATCTCTTGCAGCGTCCCGTGATCTGTTGAGACTGTGGAGTCAGCATTCCTTAAATAACCATAGCACTGGCAAAGGCTGAAAGGGTTGAGGAAACAGAATCCCCTCACGGTCTCCATTACTTCCCATACCATCCCCATAGGGGCTGAGACAGGAGCTCGACTGAAGAGCAAAACTGACTTGGTGTGAAGACCGTGGCTGTCACACTGGGGGGTGAGCCCACCTGGGGAAAATAAACAAACTAAAGTTTGCTGCTGCCATCGTGCTGACTTTTACTGAACTAAAATTCAACCTGGACCCTTTTTTATAAGTTGCTTCCCCGATTATTGATAATGATGTTATTGGTCGTGAACCAATGGCTTCCAAAGAAGGGCATGCCACAAAAAGTTTGAGGACCACTGGTGTAAACCAACCTCCTTAGTGAGGGCTATAGCCTGTCACCAAAAGTACTTAACTGAGGATTGATCACCTGCACAAAAACCTGTAGCATCTGACTTTTTAAAAAAGTTATCCATGCTCCGATATTTTTAACAAAATTTGAGGTCTATTCTCTCCTTTATTTATTCAGCTATTCATTTTACAGAGCAAACAGTAGCATCTCTAAATGGGGGATGTGATAAAAACAAACTTATTTTTGATTTGTCTTTGTCTTGATTTGGTTTTTGTTTTTGTCAGCATGGCTCTGATGTTAGGGGGCTCAGCTTGCATATCATGTTCTTGTGGGCTTATAACGATGTAAAACTGAGTGACATTTTTAACTTTAAGATGGGCATTTGCGGTGAATGGACAAGCAGATAAATACTTAAAAAGTTATTTGTAATTTGAAATCTGGAAGGCTTTCAGATCATTGATTATGGAGAGGTTGTTGTTTCACCTATGAAAACAGACAAATTCCAATACTCAAAAGGTGTTTGTTTACCTGGTGAAAACAACAAAGTGCAAGCTGAGTGGATCAGTCCTGCTTGTCATAATGCAATCAGTTCCACTTTCTGTGGTAAAAAGCTCATCCAACCAGATTGAAGAAGACATCCTCCACCAATACACAGTTCAATGCCAAACCACCCAATCTAAATATAACTAGAAGTCATGTATTCACATTACTTCTTTTGTCCAAACAACAGTCAAAAACCCAAAGACTCTTCCTTTACTATGACAAATGACAAAGAACAGCAACAAAATTTTACATTGAAGAAGCAGGAACCAGCAAATGTTTGACATTTTTGCTTTAAAAAATGACTAAAAGATTAATCGATTATCAAAAATAGTTGGCAACTAATTGTCTATCAAATAATCAATTATCCGACTAATGACAGGGGCTATATCTGCACATGAGCACAAATGAGTTTCCTGAGAACTTTGTTAAGCAACTCAACTATTCTCAATTCTGGCACCGTCACACTGTAATTTGACAGTCATGATATGTTTATTGTTGCCTTTTTTACTTGGTCCTGTCTTTATGCAACATGCCTACCACAGCAGTCTGTAACCAAACCAGAAGGTATCATTTTAATACCTTCTAATTAAAAATGAACTGGATTTAAGATCAAATCATTAAATGAGTCATTATACTCATTACAGTTACTTGAAATTCATGCCAGGTCTTAAAATGTAAATGCAACACTGAGTAAATTGCCAACCACAATATGGGTGTCCCCCCACTGTGATGTATTTCCTTAAAAATGTAAAATTCATACTCTCAGCATATAACTGCCAATCCATTACCTCGCCACAAGACAAAAGATATGACTTGGGCCAACAAGAGGTTTTAACATTCAAATGGGACTTCTCATCTCTCACCAGTGTAATACTGCAGAGCCAGCACACAAGATTTAATGCACTTCATATGCAAGCCCTCCTGGACTGCCTATGAATGTTCACTTCATATTTGAGACAAGCTTCGAGTTCAGTGCTAAGGCTTATATTTTTGTGGGCATCCTATTCTATTTGTCTGTTTCAGTAGAGAAAACGACTCTGAGTATGACTGAATCCGGGGAAACCCTGTGTATTCCAGCACTGTGCTGTAACAACAGTCATCCAGAGACATTATTATGAATTTTATCTTTACTCTACATAACCTTCAGCTTGATGACACAAGTAGTCTTACTCATTCCCTTGCTTATATCACAGCCAATAAAAAAAGAAAGAGTGAGTCTCTGGGCTGCCAGTCCCGCAGCAGGAGCTCCAGTTCAGTCTGTCCTCAGACGTACTGACGGAAAACCAGCTGACAGTCACGTCTCATACAGGAAGCCGTCAATACACTCCACTAATGCTACTCGTTGACTGGTATTGCACAATATAGTTACAGAAACACAATAACAAGTAGTCACACAGTTTTCACTTGATTACATTACAGAGAAATTGACTACATGACAGCTTGCCTGAATCAGTTTTGACATCATTTAGCATTCGATTAGCTTACATTGGAATGATAAACAAGCCTTGTTTAGTGACTCTACAATGACACACTTAAGAGTTCAACTGTTCTAGCTGTATTTCTGTTGCTAGCTAAAGCGATTATGCTGTACACTGGCCTGGGAACAGCTTTAAGCTTCCTTATAAAAGCAGGTGCCTGCCAGAGTACACACATTTTCCACTAAAACAATGGCAAAACTGGAGTTGTAAACATTTTCAGCTTTGTCTGATTACATCCTCGATTATGGCACCACTTTTATATTGAGAGGCGTGTGTCTTTCTGTAGCTCTTCCTCTTCCTTTACCAAGTTCCCAGCTCAGCTCCGCTGTTGGGTGCCAGCCAGTGTTTGAATTATGAGAAAGCCGAGGGGGCTGAGCTCCCCTAGAAAGATACCCGAGCCACACTGAAAGCAATAGGAGCTTAAGTTTGAGGTGGTGCCATGTGTAATAATAATTAGCCCTGAATTTTCTATAAAAAATTACATTTAAACCCCTACAATATAAAATAATCTTAACTCTCTCCACCAACACACAGGAGCTGCTGATCTAGGTTGGTCTGAACTTAAACAACAAACCACTGAAGCTTGAATTTCTCAGATGAGCCTGTTTGTTTCTTTTTATTTGACTATATTTCATGACAGAATGTGAATACAGAGCCTAATTTTTTTCTGTGCAAAAAATATATTTTCTCGATCTGTTTGTGCAGATGTGGTCTGTGTTAGTAGAGGGACTTCATATACTTGCACTGCTCCCTGGTCGTATTGTTTGGCTTTCATTGTTGTCTTTGTATTTCGATATGCTACTTTAAATAAATAAACATGCTCTTAACACTGAACATTACCCAACAGACTGAAGACACACCTGTTCATATACTAACATAATGTAATGTATGCACACATTTTATGTAATCAATTTATACATGCGGCACACAACACGCCTGTGTATGATTACTATGTGTCAGATGGGTGGTTTGATGTATGCTCATCATCTGTGATCGTGTGAATCTTCTGTGACTGGGCTGCAACAGAAGCTGTTAAAAGTCACAGCAACTGCTTTCTGTATGCCTGTGTGGTCCTTATGCGTGTCTGATAAAAAAGAAAATACACTGTATTGTCATACATAATGAATATGTCCGTCTCAATGCATATAGTCAACTAAAGAATAGACCCAATACAAAAGTACTCGACCTGTTGAAAACCCCTCCTTTGTGCCAGCTAAGTATAACATTCCCAAAATGCTACAGCACACGCTCATATCACCCTACTGCTCTGAACCTTCACCGCAAACCAAGCAGCCACTACTATATCATGCAGACATTTGATTACCCAATAGCTCTGACCTGGTCAAACTGTGAGTAAGGGTTTTAACTCAAATAACAGGGAAAAGGTGACACAGTAGGCATGCAGTAAGAAAAACAGCTTTAGGGGATTGAGAGTCTGTGCAGGAGGCAATTCTTCATAAAACGATGCATATTAAACTGTTAAACATGATTCAGTTTTGCCTCTTCCATCATCCATGTATAAACCAATTGCACAAACAAAAAGGACCAGCAGTAAGACATTATTTTTTCTATGATTTCTGATCCATTTTTAAACATTATTTTACTAAAATTTAGGTAGTTTGTTTTTTGTTTGTTTTTGTTACCTGACATTAGCCTTGCAAGCTGATAGATAGTGAAACCTGCCATACTACTTTCTAGAGCTGCGACGATTAGTTGCTCGTAAGAAAAGAGATTGGCAACTATTTTGATAATCTATAAATCATTTCAGTCAATTTTTAAGCAAAAATGTCAAGAAAATTGCTGGTTCCAGCTTCTTAATTGTAAAGGATTTGCTGCTTTTCATAGACTGGACGAAAGAAGCAATCTGAGGATGTCACTTTGGGCTCTGGACATTTTATAGACTAAATGATTAATTGTGAAAATAATCAGCAGATTATGTGATAATGAAAATAACACTGGCAGCCCGACTACTTTGTCGAGCAGTGTGTCTAGTATGCTTCAACTTTTTTAATCTTCTGATAATTCAAAAGCGCAACTTAAACAGATGCTTATCATTGCAAAAATGTGACAACTGTCTTTAAAAGGTCGCCCTTTTAAAAAAGTCTTTAAATCTCTTTGCCAAAATGACTACTGATGACTACCCTTTATTGACCATTTCTTTTGTGTGTCACATTAGTTTAATAAACACTCCTCCCACAACTAGTCGTCCCCCAATTACCTATCACGATTGTATTGTTCTGGCTTATCAGCTGCAGTCCTGCTGCACACAACCACTGAAGCTGGAGATAAGGCCCTTTACTCCTGGCCTGGCAGGTTTTCCCTGTCAAATATTTATAGAAGCTGAAACGTTAGATGGCCATCACCAGACTTATAGCTCTGTCTCTCTCTACACGAGCAGCCGAGCAAGCAGCAGCAGAGCCATTTCAGAGATCAGACCTTGAATACAACCTCTTCTTTAAAATCCACTAGTGACAAGAAAATGTGTTGCCGTTTACCAACTTTGACGCACTTGAAGCTAACAAGTGAACACGAGCCTTTAGTGGCAGTGAGGGGGGGTTGGGAGGAGAGATCTCTCGGATGAATACTGGGTACTTTTCCAAAATTATTCACCATGTTGTCATTAGATACTCAACCAAGGCAACGCTTTTCTTTCTTTCAAACAAAAATCAAAGTGAGCGAGAAAGACAGGGCTAGCAGCTCTCACCATTATGTGTGTGGGCAGCTGCTGCTTGGCTAGTTTAGCTAACAAGGTTTGCCAGATTTTTTTTTTTTTGTTTTCTTTGTGACAGCTTGACAAACTTTCTGGAAACATTTGTACACACGACAGAAGTTGCTCCAATGATTTCGCTGAAAAATTCATACAGGTTATCCTGTAGGATAAGTTAGCAAAAAAAACAAACAAAACAACAACAGTTAACAGCTAAATGTGTTAAAAACGAAACACCCAAATATAATGAAATAACTAACTAGGGCTTGATAAATGACCGACTATTCAACAGTCGGGAGTGTAATTAAAACAGAAGACTGAACAAGCTACCCAACAACCGACACCAGTCAGCCCTGGCCAGAGCTAAACTAGACACTTAACAAGCCAAATTAGCCAAGCCAGAGCCAGCCTGCTGAGGCTGTGTATCGCAGCGTGTAGGCAGCAGCGGCAGCGGCAGACACAGTGGGGACTGACCTCACTCTGCCTGTCACAGCCGCCCCGGACACACTTTTCTAAAAAACGCGAACCAAAATGTCACAGAAGCGAAAAGGGCTCGTTTACCTTGCTGCTCTGGTAGCCTTCAAACGCCTTCAGCGCGCTGTCAGTGAGTTTGACGTGAAAGACGGAGACATTGCTACCGTTGCTCACTCTTCCACAGGACAGTCCGTAGCACTGCTCCTCCTTCAGCGCCGCCATCTTGCTACCGTTCCCACCACGCGCACGGACGCACTCTGTCGTAAACCGAGAACTCCCGTTGCTTTTCAATGAATATTCAATGACTGCTCACTGACGATGAGGTCACTGAGCAGTAATGAAGCCCTATATAGTCACACGTGTTGTATCAGGAAATCACATTTACGCTGCAGTAAAAAAAAAAAAAAATCATAATTTAAAATGTATTAAATGGAGAGATATTACCTGATTGTTGAGAGGTGAGCACTATTCATTTTATTTTATTTATTTATTTTTTTTACAACTAATTCGGAGTCGACACGTGAAGCAGATGATGTTTTAATGCTTGTACTTTGTAATTATATATTTTTTTGTTATCAATGGTTGGCAAAAAAAAAAAATGTATTTAGGGAATGAGACTTGCACATCAGTCATGCGTAGGAAGAGAGAAACGATAGGTCATCTGATTACGTCAGCGATACGTCAATGTCTGGAAAGAAAAAGAAAAAAAAAAAACCCCAGTTTGGGAATATCCAGAAAATTTGGGATGTGTAGCTGTAAACAAACATGCCATTTTAAATGCCAATGCATCCAAGTTCTCATATTGTTATAAAAAAATAAGAGGATTGTTTTCATACACATTTTAATGACAGATGTCTGATATTTCTCAAGCGTCCCAGGCCAGTTTAACGAGGCATTAATGCCAGTGGACCAGGAAACACTTCAGGAAATCAGTCCAGAAAAACATTGGATGCCTTGTCGACGAACGGAACAGAAATTCTGACACGATACAAAAAAAAAGGAAACTGAAGTTTTGATAACAGACACATTTTATTGTGATGAATATAAAATTAACAAATGCGGGGAATGTCAGGAGCCACTTCACTTCCCACCAGCTGTCACAGAGTTTATGCAACTTTTGGCTCTGTAGGCCATCTACCATCTACTCTGAAGAAGCCACAGATTCAGCGATGTCACATTAACTGTGCTGGAAAGCAATAATCAAAAACAGTGAAATAAATAAAAGAAACAATTTAAGGACAATTTTCACAGGCAAAAAGTGTAGGGGAGGAAAAAGAAAAAACATACACACCCAGCATTGTACTTGAAAGGTTATCCTTCAACATTTGGTCTTAATCATCAGAAATTGAGGTATAATTGACTGAAATTGATTAATAAAAATAAACTCTCCTTCAGTGTTATTCAGAACCACTTCACTGAGAAATTTTGTACCATTCTCTGTACTTGTTTTAAAAAGGTAATAACTGCACCTTTATCCACAAGAAACTAGTCATTTAACAAATGTTGGCAGCAGATCTACTTTAGCTGATGCTTTAATGTGTGTATATACACAAGTGACCAGAAATATAGAAACACCGCAGCATTGAATTGCAAACAGACACTCATGTACATTGTGCATTGTGAAACGTTATTATTTGACTTTGTTGCTGCTGACACTGTGTCAGATAGGTGTTGATTCAATTCCACAGTGCTTTTTGAGGCTGCAGTTTGTTGTGTTTTTTTTCTTCTTAAAACCACATTGTTGTGAGGTGTTTCTTTATATTTTTGCTTCTCTGTATATGTTAATGAGGTGGGTAGGAACAAAAGCACAAAAACACCAGCCTTAACATGCACCACAGAACTGATTCACCACACAAACAACGTGTGCAAAAACTGAATGTTGCATTGTATAAAATCCCGCAGGTGCCTCTATTTTGGTGTTCACTTAGCGATGAGTAGTGTCTGTAGAAACGGTGTGTGTGAGCTGGCACACAAGACAGCCACCTTACCATCCTGTGGGCCTGAAATAATAGAGCATCTGCGTACACCACTCCATATGAAATATTGTACCGTAAAATCACATATTCTCTCTTGGAAATAGGAAATATCAATTTACTTGCACAACCTGACGCTTTAAAACTATAGCATGACATAGGACCATATCACAATAGCTATTTTAAATGGGAAAAATATTTATAAATAGCTCCTATCTGAATCTATGGTAAATTATTTTTCATTCTCATACTCAAATTATCAACATTAATTACCATAGACAGAAACAATGGCAGCAAAAGAAAACAGTGTCTGGCAACGTGACGGATATGCATTCACCTACACATTTATAAGGTTGGAATTACTGTTCCCGTATGCAAATATTGATGTTTTGTTGTTGGTCACATACAGTTCTCAAACATAGCAGAGAAGTGACCGTGTAGAGGCATCTGACCGACTTCCACGACCTTTCACCAAAGGTCAGAAGGCACTGCCAGATGTGCTTCTGTTTTTAGACTCTTAAATTGCGGGGCTTGGTCAGGCCATCAGTACAGGCTCCGTTTAATTTCTAGCAGCTATGACGACGGATAATGCTACACCACCAATGGCTACTGCAGTGGCACCGAATAGCCACTTCCAGCTGAGACCCTGGAGAAAAGAAAGAAGTAGAGAGTGGATGTTAAGTAGGTTGACAGTAATAAAAAACTCAAAGCAAGACATCCAACTTAAAAAATTGATAAACATAACTGACACTCTTGGTTTATCATCACACAAAGGTTCCCTTGACGATAACATACATATCACTCCAAAAGTGCATGAGCATCATGTGATAATGGACAGAGACTGACGTATTCTCAAAATCTTCAACACTGAATGACTGTCTCACCCATGAAGACTTGGCCTGGTGTTTTTGTGTGCTGCCGCTGCTACTACTTGGATTACCCAGCATCTTCTTGTACATGGCCTGCTCTGCTCCTCTCTGCTCCGAGTGCTTCTTCACCAGCTTGGAGAGCTCTGCATGGATAGTCTGCACAGATGAGACAAGACAAATAGGTGCTGCAGCCAAAGCCCTCACTAATTCATCGAGGAAAACAAAGTCCTGCTACTGTATAACAACGCAAGACTGATTTCCTTGTTAATGGGAATGTGTCAAGATGACAATAGCCTTACATCAACAGACATAAGTGGTCACCAAGTGGTAAGGAAAGCATGAAAAATGACTTGACAAGGCTTTTCAAAAAGAATATGACGGACCATTTTACTATGATTGTTGATGCTGGAAATAATGTTTCTACTGTTCTTTGTCATCTCACAAGAAATCTCAGGCTTGAATCACAGAATTAGCCTGCAATCCAACCCACATGTCCACACAATTCCAGGATATGAGTTTAGTTATTGTTCCAAAACTGTCTCAGATCTGAGTCACTTTAATGCTCTTAAAACTGGTGAGTGACTAATCAAACCAATGCTTTCAGAGACAACAAAAATGTTTATGCTTGGGGACTTCAGAAAGATGGGTGGAGCACCATTACAGGGAGTTTACAGCCATGTTCACTTAATAGTATTTTTAGATTTGAGAACTACTTTTAGAGACAAATGTGTGTCAGTTTGAGTGTCTGTGCAAGTACCTACCCTGAGGATTTGCCTGTTTGTGTCTAATGCTAAGAGTAAGCAGATACACATACAACAGTGTTTGAACAGGGCACGCTTGGCAAGTTGGCACCACTATTGTGCAATCAGCTACCCACCAAATGACAAGAATGACAGTGACTTGTCCCCAGGGCAGTGATAAAATAACATGTAACATCCTGTCCCAACAGCATATGTGTGCCCTTTTACTGTGCTGAAACAGTCTGGAGCTGTTTAAACTGGAACTGTCACGACTGTGTGTCATGTCAAAAAAACCCGAGACAAATAAATCTCCTCTCATCCGTTTGAGTTGAAGATAAAGGGCGTGAATAGCTGACACCAGTGTAAAAAATTTAGACAGCGAGTCTGTCCGTGCCAGGAGAATAGAGCGACAGCGCGTCAGCCTGTCACTCCGTGACGCCTGCGCCTGTTGAGGACCGCCTCATTGATTATAATGCCAGCGTCCTGGTATTGTCGCTGAAACACACCCACAGTTCTTGGTGTTAGAGCATGATGTTATTTAGGGATTCGGTTAATTATTTTGGCTCTAAGAGACTGTTTTAATGTTAATACAACTGATCTTGCACCACGTTAAAAATGTGTGTTGACACAGACATTATTGCAAACATACAAATGGTGGAAAAGAATGTATTGACACACCACAACCAGGCAAAAGAGCCTGCTATAGACTGAATCAACGTGACATCACATTAACAACAACAGGGACTTCTGGTAAGGCAACTGGTGGTTGATTTGCATTACAGAGATATGTGAAATTTTTCAGCCATAATTGTTACATCTAAAAGATATTCAGTCAAACACGATGGTCCGACCGGATGTTTCTGCTGTGCCTATTTTATGTACGGTGTTGTTTTGCTTGCATCTTTAACATCTACACAAGAGCAACATCTACGACTACCTGCTATTTTCAGGTAAACTCAAACTGCATTTTCTTAAGTTTGTGGCCCAACAGGTAAATTAGGTCTCCTTAGGTTAATGTTAGCTAATGAGATATGAAAGCATCAAACATGCATTTTAGATTAATTAGATGTATACGATTTAAAACAGATGAAAAAATAAATGTATGCAAGCTTGTATGCAGACAATCTACAACATGCATATTTGCACTTCAGATATGAAAAGACTTGTAACTGCACACAGACCCATTAAAAACAAAAATCCACCATATAATATAAATGTTGGATGAAACGCTTAAGTGGTGGCCAGGCCATGTGCTGTTTGACAGATTGGTGTAGGACTCAAGTGGAGGATTCTGGGCATGAGTACCATGCTGCTGCAGCTCACAGCTGATCCAAGAAGCCCACGCACTGAGCTGGGCTCTGTTAAATGGCCTCGTGCAGCCAAAGAATCACATAGGCCTGACTGTATGCGCAGGAGAACAGTAACAGTGGCTAGGTATTAGATATGGCTGGGGTGCAGGGCAAACCTATTTACAGCAACAACATGAAAACAGATCCTCTGAAATGATGAATCAGCAGTCCACCTGACCTTGCACTACAAACCAAGTGATTAGATATTTTACCCTATGGCGCCATCTACTGGGGGAAAAAAGAAAGAACTACCATTTCTCCATACTAAAAGCTGTGTTTTTAAGAACAATTAATGTAAAGAGCCCAAAAGTACCTTGTTGCTTGGTTCCAGCTTCAGTGCCTTCCTCAATGTCTGAATGGCTTCTGTGTATTCACCTTGCAAGGCTAACACCTTGAGTAAAAAAAACACATAATTATGAAAACAATATATTGAAGACTAACAGTGAAAGTGAAACAACAAAAGCGAAGTGTACCTTGCCCATGCGGAAAAGTGCTTTTATGTTCTCTGGCTGGTGTGCCAGTGCTGAGACACAAGATTTAAGTGCTGCATCATAGTGGTCCAGTTTTAGCTGAGAAGCAGCCATGTTGTTTAAACACTTCACTTTGACATCCATCAGCTCATCCTCCTCCTCAGCACTAATGTCAACTGCAGCAAAAGAAACCACAACATAAACCAGTAAAAACAGAGTCTTTAAATTAAATTTAGTTATAATGTCTATCGGAGCATCATTAAAGGAAACATGTTTGTTGTTCTTGTTTAGAGGGTAAATCTAAAACCTCCAAAAATGCTAAATCAAAGTAAGCATCAACTCTTTAAGTACCATGCAAGTCCTCTGAAACACAACTGTAATAGACTTTTCACTGAGTCCTGACTCCTTGGCCTGTATCTCACCTTTAGAACTAGACTCTGTTATTTGCAGGGCAATGCTATACGAGTTGACAGCAAAAGCGTAGTCCCCACGCTGATAATGAGCGTTGCCTCTCTCTCTCTTATGGCTTGCCAGGGCAATCTTTTCTGCAGGGGGCAGCAGCTCCAGGTCTGGGGCATCAGTGGCTTCTAGCAGTTCAGCTTCTAGGGATAGCTCAGCGTTGGGGGGAACCTCGGGTTCCTGACTGGAAAGATAAAGAAACATCACTTGAGGAAGCAGATTGTAATTTTTTGCTTACATGGGAGCTGCAGTTGATACAGCTTTAAGCAGTTAGATTTAAACACATCCTTACCTCCCCCAGGCACCATACGCATATTTTGCATCGGTTTGAACGAGGGCTTTCTCTCCCATTTCCATGAGCTGCACCGTGAGATCCAGAGCCTAAAAAAATGAGATATATATACACGTAATTCTTAGTACTGCGAAATCATTCTTATTTAAAAAGTATCGTTAATTATTCATTTTTACCTGGATCACATCTCCATCTCCAAGAGTGAAACAGAGGTCAGGCTGCTCCTCTACAAGCGTCCCATCCTTCAGGTATGTTTTAAGATTAATCTTTACATTCTGTCCTTTCTGTGGCCGACTGTCTCGCCCTTCCCCTGCCTCCAGGACTTTTTTCTTCAGCTGGTCATTACCTGGACACAAACGCAATGGTATTATATTCAGTCAGTTACACCGCTGATCCATGTCCAGTGACCAGTGACCGAGGAGCAACCACAAGCCAGAAGCGTTGCTCAGGGGAATGACAACACCTTGGGACAGGGTGTGGATTTGACTTCTCTATCAGCAATATTGTCTTATAACTATATAGTCGATTCTGCTACAACCTGACAGTTTACCATGAGGTTTTTGTCACATACCTAATACATCCAACCATTCATCCACTGGAACTGGAGGATGAGGATCTGGATCTGCGTTTTTCTTTTCAGTCTCATCCGTGCTTCTCCCTTTCCCACCCCCGGCATCTTCCAGAGGAGGGGGGGCGTCGTCAATGTCTTCATCGTTTAAAAGCTCAAAGTCCTCCCCGCTGTCCAGCAACGAGGTCCGTCCATTCTTCTTTGCTGATTGCGCACCCTCATAGCCATCAGAGACGTCCATAATGTCCTCGTCTTCACTCATTAGTCGGGTACTCTGAGAAAGAAGATGAACAATTTAAAAACTACAACCCTTTTGAAGTGTTTGACTGTTGCAATCCGGAGCTCCAATATAAATCTAGCTAAATCACTGCTGAAAGATTTACCCGCTGCTACAATATCAACAATATCAGCTAATTCCTTACCCATAGCTTTTAAGCTAACATAGCATCTACAGTAAAAAACAACAACTGCCATCCAAAAGTATCCATGACTGCGACTGATAATCAATGGGCAGTTTAACAGAGTTATTAAAATCACTATTCACCTGTAACTTTTTCGGTTCAATAATGTATTTTGAATAATAGCAGCCGGGCTAGCCGCACGTTTTCCAGAAGTTTCTGACAAGTATCCTACCGCTCTTCAGGCGGCTAGCAGGCTACTGCTAACGGTCGTTAGCCGCTGAAGTTGACGCTAGCGAGCTAGCATTAGCTGTAATCTTGCTAGCTGCTGCCAGTGGACATTAAGCGTCTGTTTTTATGTCGTTTTGCAACGGGCCACTGCTTATATCGACTTCAGCTAGAGCGAGACAGTCGGAGTGTCATACGGGATGAGCCCGTTTATCAAAATAAACGGAACATTACCTCCCAGCTCTTTCTGTGCAGAGGCTTGTTTTGGTCCTGAGCAACCTCTCCTCCAGTTCAATGTGGCGAAGTCAGCTTGCTGTTGGGGAAGACGAGCGCAGTGGCACCGCTATAGGTTGTTGACCATACAGTATCAAACTGACTTCGCCGCGGCCTCTCGCTCATCACAACGAGCTGCTTCCTGTTAACCTTGAGCTGCTGCACGTCTATTGGACCTGTTCATGCATATTAATGTTTGACCTCACAGGCACCAACAGGGATGAAGATTTACATTTGTAATATCAAAATCAGTCCAACTGTGTACTGCTTAGGTACTTGTAAGGTAAATGTTCAGCATGAAACAGCCACAAAATGTGTTTGACAGATTGTGACTATATTAACATAGCTAAGGATTCATTCATAATTCAGAAATAGTGCAAAAATACTATTTATGAAGTATATGTATATTTCTTAAGAAAATTAAAAGCACATATAATGGCATTATTGCCAATGATTCAGCTCCTGAGTGTGCAAAGCAGAGCACTGTAAGTCCCTGAAGATGCACTATGTAGTTTTGGGGGAGAAATTTGAATCAGAAGAAAAACTGATTGATTTTCATGCCTAAACAAACTAAATAAACAAACTCTTCCATTTTCATGACTGGATAAACTGAATAAACAAACAAAACTTAAAGGACAACATAATTTCATACTGTTGCTCTTTGTTTATATATGGCAGACCCTGCCACCTTTCAGCTGCAGAACAGCTTGTTTATTCAGTTATGAAAAAGATGAATATTTACGAGTTTATATCAGTACCTCATTAATATTGTAAATATTAAAATTCTGAGTTTGAGTTTCTGCTCTAAAACTACATAGTGCCCCATTAAGGAAATTGAAAGCACATATAAGTTGAACCATAGCCACAGAAGAGCATTCAATTTCCATTATCTCACAAAAATGGCATAATTGCCATTTAGCTCCTGAATGTACAAAGCAGAGCTATATAGTTAGTTTTACTGTCAGTCCTTAATTGTCTCTTGCTTATTTGGAGCTGTAATAAGCCACGTTCCGACTCAAAATTAGTAGCAGAGTCATGATGTGTGGATTTAACCCAAACCAAAACTGGTAGAAACCAGTTGCAGATAACCTAAATTAAAGATTAATAATTTATTTTTACAGGTGTATGTCCAGGTAAGGCCTGAAATCAGTGCGTATGATGGAACAGTTCAATCTTAAAGCAAATCCTTTCCACCGATTTAGGTGCAGGAAGTCCTCTTAAGTTAACCTTTATCCTTAATCAGTCTCTGCACAACACTGTGGCGATGAAGTCTCCGTATGTGAGGCTAGGATTGCCATTGCCAACCTGTCACCTTAAAGGTCCAGTGTGGAGGATTTAGGGGTGTTTATTGGCAGGAATTTAATATAATATTCAATTATGTTTTTATTAGTGCATAATCAGCTGACACTAAGAAGCGTTTTGTTTTTGTTACCTCAGGATGAGCCTGTTATATCTAATGAGGGAGCAGGTCCTCTTCCATGGAGTCAGCTATGTCGTACCTCCACGTTTTATAGTATCGGTATTCTGTTATTTAGGATGTGCAACCTCAACGCTAGATGGCAGTCAATCCTATACACTGTTCCTTTAAATAACATGCAGATATATAATTAAACAAATTATTGAAATGTACAAATGTTGAAGAGGATGCACCCACTGGAAATGTGTTGGTCAAATATTAACATCATTTACCAAAAAAAGGCTTTAGTTATGCTTTCCTACATTGTATATAACTAGTCTTTATGAAGTGGATACGATGGGGGTTGAAAGCTAAATGAGAGCTCAGAGGAAGAGATTCAAACAACCAGGAAAAATCAAATGACATTTATTATTGATGCATTGTTTCTTTTTTGATAAGCAAATTATCTGTTTTTCTTTCAGTCTAAAGAAACTTTACAATATAAAGAAACATACAAAGAACATCTTTATTACCTACACAAGACACCTAAGTCCCTAAGACAAGATTCTGAACTATCCTACCATGTAAATACAAAGCAAACCCAAGAGACAGACTGCTTCATATTGAATACTGCCGTGTCATTAGAAAGGACCATGAACGGTACAGGAAAATCATTCATATCCCCTTCCCTTGAATCCCCCACCCCTCCCCGACTCAACAGAACCACCCCACCCGACCAGCAAATCTTCCTAATGGTACAGTATTATACATCACAATAGAAGTACAGAGATGGCCAACGATCGATATACACAGAGGACTGAGAGAGGATCAGTGAGAGAGCTTCCATCTATACAACGCTATAACAGGAGCGGATAGCAAAGGACACAGTTACCTTTTGATCTATTCTTAATTTAAAATGAGGTTCTCATAAGTATTTTTCACCTTTTTAAAAGTTTTTTTTTTTAAATTGATAAAAATCCTTCATATTAAAAACTGCAATAAGATGTCACATGTTTTTTTTTGTGAGAAGATTCCCTTTGGAAAAAATATCCAAAATTATTATTCAAAGCCAATAGTCACATTTAACTGAAACAGAAGGAGACAAGGGCAGAGTGAGGACGCCACAGCTTGTTTTGCTTCTCTCTGTCCTGTCCTCTCTCTGTCCTATCCTCCCCACCATACAAATCTTTAGCATACAGTCTGCATTTATTCTGTCACTGTATTCTATACATTTTTATGGAAATTTAGCCACGTGAGCCAAATAGTCAGCGCATCCGTTCTCTATGAAAAACATGGACAGATTTATTTATAATTTACTTTCAGCTGTATTCATTGGTAGTGACTGACATATCAAAACATGTCAATGATATCAAAATGCATTATACAGTATTTACAAAAAAGGAAATTAAAGAGAAGGGAGGAGGGGGTGAGGGATGGGATTGGAGGAAAGAAGGGGTGTGTGTGTGTGGAGAGAGTGTTTCCCAGGCCACCGATAGCCAAATCCTGGAGACGTCCCCGCTGAACTCTGGGTGCTATCTGTTCACATTGATATCAGAAAATTGATAAGTATGTCACCATCACCCGTAGAGGCTACAGTGGTTGTTTAGTTATTGTTGGTTTGAACACAGCCATGACGCAAGTGCTGCAGCGTGATGCCACGAGAGATCATTTATCCCTTTGAAACAGTGACAGAGAGTTGATCAAGCCAAGAGAACATAACATACAGAAAGAAACAAATTAAATAGCGTGATATGTAACTATGCTTTTCTTTGTGTGCAGATTCTATGGGCTTTCTTTTTTTTCTCCTGTTGAACACATTTAAAATAAAAAACAATCTGCTGAAAACAACCACAAAAATGGAAATATATCCATTACGAAAGCATCCCATTATTCCTCTTCTTTCGACCGATGTGGCTGCAAGGTGCATCACTCTGCTCCCGTCGTCAGCCTCCCGATACTCTGAATCCATTATCCCGCACATATGGGACTCGCTGATCGATACGAGCTCCAAGGAGACAGTTATTAAGCCCGTTCTGTCTGGGTTAAGAAAGTGGATCGTACAGGATCTGTGAGTTCAACCCAAACTGGTAGCAGGCGTCACGAGTGGATCTGAGGTCCTGTAAATATCTCCCAGTCCAAAAGGAGACATCGGCGAGAGAGCAGAATGAATCCTGGGAGGAAAACAGTGCTGCCTGGAGTCCACAGTGAGGTTGAAATCAAGCAAAGTGATGATGAAGGGGAAGGAACCACGGTTTAGGATTCACAGACAAATAACAAATAATAAAAACAACCACAATACAAGCTAAATATGTTGTATTTACAGACAAAATCCATAGGCGAGATGCTCTCTCGCTCTGTCTGCTACCGAATGAGAACTGGCACCTGTCCCGACAATCATCTCAGGAGCCGTTCCCATGCAGTGAAACATATGAGAAGGGGTGCTTATTAAGACAAGATAGACAGACATACGATCATTCAGGTGCATCAGCAGACACTTTGTACCAGAAAACAGAAACTGTATGGATAGTTTTGGCCAAGATAAAAACACCTTGGCACAAACTACTTCAATGTGTGGAGACAGCCAATTATCCCAATCGCTCTTAGTTTGAAGGTTTATGCAAATGGTGCTACAAACATTTAGGTGGCAAAGACTCGAGCTACAAGTTTTAAAGGAGAGGTATGTGAAGTGACCGACTGTGACAAAAAAAAAAAAAAACAAGACATCAAATAACCTAAAAATCATGTAAACAGAAAATCATTGTGCATTTTTCAGAGTGTGTGCTTATTCCGTCATTGTTGATGCTGCTGCTGAGATAAAATGTGCCCTTTACAGGAAATCATAACTACATTAGTAGAATAATATCAATTATGAAAATTATAACAATAATATTACCATCAACAACAAAAAAAATACAAACATTTAATGAAAACCATTCTTGCCCTAAAATAACAATATCAGTTCATCTTTTTTTTTTCTTTTTTTCTTTTTTCTTTTATGATTCCCGCCAACACAGGAGCTTTTGAATGAGAGTTTTCGGCTCCTGTCAGTCAACAACTGCGTGCCCTCATACGTTATGATCAGCATGATATAATGGGGTGGTGGTAGATGCAGAGGGGCATCTTGATCAGGCTTGAATGCCAAACCACGAGGGCAGGTTTTTGGGTTTGGGAGAGACAGGCTTGGAGCAGTTTCGGGCTCTTTCTGTCCGAGGGCCCTGTGACGAGGCCCGGCAGGCGAGGAGAAGCGAAGAAGAGACCCCGTCCTGTTGCTTGGAGGCCTTTTCATGTTCTTACACCCATTTTACAGGCGTTGGGATGGGGGACCTTGAGGGGAGTCCTGCTTTCCAGGGGCATCCCCAGGGGCTGTGTGGCACAACACACCGTCCACAAGGAGGAGGAAGAGGAGGAGGAGGAAGGTAGGGGAGGGAGGAGGGTAATGCAAGACGCACCGGGGGTGTGGATGGGAGAGGGAGACCGGGATAAGGGGAGATGAAAAGGAAATAAAATAAAATAAAAGATAAAATAAAATAAAAAAATCACACACTCATCGTCATGTTGGGTGAATACTGTAAAGAGAGAAAAAAAGAGAGGGAGGGGAGAAAAGATAAGCCAAAACTATATTAAACTTCTCATACTACTCAGTACAAGATGAAAGCAATTCAACTAACTAAGCTAAATGCCATGTCCAGTACACTGGCCTGTTGCAGCACGTAACAATTAACCCTTTCTTATTGACTTTCTATGTCAGTAAACCAGCAGCAAGCAAAGCAGAGTCCAGCCCAAGGAGAAAATGTTAGGGAATTTCAGATCACAGTGAAGATACTGTAGTTGTCAATGTCTTCATGCATCAGAGAAAGCTTATTATGTGCGTCTTTTCCATGCTCGTGTTTGTGCATGCTGTGTTTTTGTGTGTATGTTGGGTAAAGCTGGGAAAACGGGGCACGATATAAAGGACTGATTATGATCACGATTTAGCCCTGAGGACAGGCTTCAGGGTCCGGGAGATTTCGTACTGAATGCCAAAGAGAGCGGGGGCCGCTTTCACGGACATATTTTGTATTGGTGTCTTAATTAGTGCCTGATGTTATTCTTAGATTTTGTCTGATGCAAGTTAGACAGTTTCACCAAAAGCTTAAAAAAAGTTAGCCACCCTACCCACGGGGCTGACCCTCAACTCCTCAGACTAATGTTTCCATGGTAACAATCAGTGACAGTTGATCACCGAATGACAAAAAAAGAAAGAAAATATGGCTCATAATTTGTTTTTACAGACCTCAGTAGACTAAAGCAGCGAGGACTTTGTCAGTTAGTTTTATTTGTCCAAGAAAACTATCCTGACCCTGACTTTTTACACATTAAAGTGTGTTCACAGGTCTTGGGGAGTACTACTGCGTATGTGAACAAAGTAGTATAAAGTGTTTTGTGGCTCCAGAGGATGCTGCATGTAATCTGATAAATTGCTTCTCGTGATGTCACTCACAGTCTAAGTTGCATTGTGTATGTAGGAGCCAGGTTTGGGCCTCATTTGTTTTGTTAACTTCCCATAATGAGTATTTTAGGAGTGCAATGCTAGACCAGTGGAAATTTGCATAACATGTTGCCTACATTACCCACAATGCAACTTAGCCACTGAGTGACATCACTGGAGGCAATTTATCAGATTACATGAAGCTTCCTCTGGAGCCACAGAGACTTTATAATACTTTTCCACATATGCAGCAGTACTCCTCAAGACCTGCAAACACAGTTTCATTTGTAAAAGTGGTGGAGTTTCCCTTTAACAGAACTACTGATTGAGCCCTGTCACATTAAGAAACCACAGCAGCTGAGCTCTTCCGCAGGTCTGCGCTATACTGACATTTATGCTGCTAAATGTGCTCTATGCTTATTTTTCTCTCGTCGTCCATGAATTTTTCCAGAAGGCAAACAGTTTCTGCTGGAGTGAACCGACAAGTGTTTTAGTTTGGTAAAAGGTCTTCATTTACATAGTATTCATGTTAAACTGGTCCCACCTGAGACAATCAAGAACTCAACAGCTTTGTGCTACAGACACATTTAGACATTCATCTTAAGTTTGATTGAAGTCATAGTTTGAGTCTATTCGTAAAAAATGGCCCTCTGTCACCAGGGATTTGAACAGAGTAAGCGATTTAACGTGTGATTCTTTTCACAGTTGAACAGGGTATTAAGTAGTCTTCTAGTTTGTTTTCCAGTTTAAGACGTATGTTTTCTCTTTTGGTACTCACACTTTCACTTTGGAATGGGTTTAAAAAGTTGCCTGCCATCTCGCCGTCGTCCCGCGGAGTGCCGGGAGGATTGTTCATGCCTGCCATGTTGTTGGGAGAATTCTACATCATAGACGAAAGAACGAGTAAGAATACGTTAGCTCTTACAGACAAGAGTTGCAACGGTATAAGAAAATATCACTGGTTCACAGTATTACACAAAATAAGAATTACTGATATTATTATTTTATGGAATGAAAACAGAAAAGCGGTTTTATTTTTGGTTGAACAGATGTTTTGGAAAAAAATCCCCCCAAATATAAACTCAAACACATGTACATGGTAAGATAATCGCCAACTTTCATATCGCTGCAACCCTATTACAGACAAACAAGTAGACAGATAAACAGACAGTCAGTCTTACCTTTGGCAACCCATCCATGTCACCAGAGCCTGTGATCAGAAATGGAAAAAAGAGAAATGTGAATCAAAGTGCTGTAACTGTTAACTGATCTTCAGCGTCCTGCTGCTAATTCAACATCAGCTCAGGATATCCAGTGCAAGTAGATCCAGCCTGCCCTCTCACACGTTAGTGGCCTGTAATTAAGCCATTTTGTTTCAGATACAGATGAGCACCAACTCTCTGGCTCCACTGATCACATCTCGCCCATCTACAGGATCAATTGGCCCGCTCGCTGCCCCACTAATCTGCTTTAGCTTTGTTCAATACCAGGAGGAGGGAGAACACTTCCTCTACGAGCCATGAGAGGGCAGAGTCTTACTTCTAAAGGCCTTTGTTCACAGAGAGTAACAGGTTTCACTGAGCTTATACCACTGCACACTGTCTTTGGCTACTCACCTAGTGATCCGTTCATATGATGCTGCTCCATAGCGCCCATTCCACCCATGGGCCCATCAGGACCTGGTCCCATTGGGAACTACAGAAAAACAGCAGTAACATGTATGAAGGTCATTTATCTTGCATGGTCGGGGTTGCAGAAGAAGGTTCATTCGCAAAAAGAGACATTTACGTTTTATTATTTCTGTCCACTCTGGGGAATATCAGTCACACTGGTGTTAGGTTGTTTTGACAAGATATCTCATTTAAATGTTTTATTGTGCACTCAAGAGAATATAAATCAAACTGCGTCTGGTTTATTCATCTTAGGCTGATGTTGATCTGTTCTTGCAAACACACTCTTCAATCTTGGGTGAAATGTAGAGACACTGAAGCTATTTGAACAAAATGACAGCACTCACATTAGGTCTATTTCCACCAGGGCCGATGGGGTTCATCATTGTGTAGATGTTTTCACTTGAGTTTGTTGAATCTGTGAATAAAGAGCAGAAGAACAAAATACTGTATCACACGTTGCACCCCCGAGACTCATAGAAATAGACACTTAAGATTGCAGATAAGTCTGAGCACTGGTATCTCTATCTGTCTTCACATGTAATATCCAATTGTTTAAAGAAAATGTCAAAAAATAAGGTGTATTTGGAGTAATGAATGGAGAATAATAAGTTAAGAAACTGTCTTTCACTGCATTTATTTCAGTTTAATTCAATTCAGCCTTTTGAAAAAAAAAAAAATTCAGCTCCAGCTCAGACATGTTCTTATTTCTGCTGGAAAGGACAAAGCCATGTTACTTATGTGACAGTACATCATGTCAGTGATTCTGTGTGTCAATCAATCTAAACACTGCTCTCTACAATGTGCAGTGAAAGAAACCCATTATTTCTTATTCCTACAATCAGGAGATTAGACAATGCTTTTATATGAACACCCTGGCAACTTAGCAACGACCAGCACACGCATGTATGTGTTGCTCCTTGTGTGTCTGTCGGTCTGTCTGTCTCCGAAAGATTAAGAAGGATGAGGTGACCTTGATCTGACATTGCAGGCAGAAAGTTGTGAGCGGGAAAATAAGAACAACAGACTGAAAGACAGGGATGGATACTGTGGTGAAATCCTGCCAGTTAGTCTCCCTGAATCTAGCTTGTGTTGTCGTGACTGTAGGAGGGGGGCAATGCCGAGTGGGAGGTGTGCATTGTTGTGGGAGGTTCGTGAGTGTGTGTGTGTGTGTGTGTGTGTGTGTGTGTGTGTGTGTGTGTGTGTGTGTGTGCACAGTCTTGGCGACTGCAGTGGAAATATGTTTTCCCTCCCAGTGTACGTGTGAGCAGGAGCGTTTTGTGCAAAAAGGTTGCCTCGGCAACATATCACAATAGAGGGTACGTATATAAATAATAAATGGTGGACACAAAAAGAAGCTCTCCACAGGCCAACAGAAACAGAACATCTACAGGATATCAGCCAACAGTGTTTTGTTCTCCGCTAATCCTCCACAGAGACGCAGGACTGACGGGTCAAAGCCGAGATGAATCAGTCATTTGATTGCAGACTGACACGCTTCTGCTTCCTTTTTATGCAACTGTCTCCACAATGACAAAACATGCAAACAAAAACTGGAGTATTTTCCAGAAAAGTGGGAAATGCTGACAACAAATGTGATACCTGAACACATTTTAACATATTATGCTATGGAAGCATATTGCTGCCATACCAGAAAAAGAAAAACAGATCAGTATCACAATATAACTTGAAAAGTTTCTTGTTATAACAAGATGTTTCTCACGCTGTTACATCATACAAACTTATCACCCCATGACTGAACTCATTATAACAATATACTCTTGATCTTTTTATAACGTGAAATGTTTCATGTTATAACGTGTTAACTTGTGTTGTTAGGACTCTGCACTGGCAACAGCCGTGGCCGGAGGCATTACGTTTTCACGAGGTCTGTCCCATACTTGTGAACGTGATATCTCAAGAATGCCTCGAGGGAATTTCTTCAAATTTGGTGGACATGTTCACTTGGACTCAAGGATGAGCTGACTAGATTTTGATGGTCAAAGGTCAGAGGTCAAGATCACTGTGACCTCACGGCGCCCGATTCTGGTGAACGCCATATTTATAAAAACGCATTGACCATAACTCAAGAATACATACGGTACTTTCACGAAGTTATGTAATTTGATATCCAAAAGGTCAAAGGTTAAATGCACTGTGACATCAATTTTTTAACGCCACAGGTCAGGAACAGTAACTTGACTGGTGCAGGCATACAACCGCGGGGCGTGAAAATGTTCACGTTATAATGTGATAATACAATGTCGGGATGTCTTGTTATAATGTTACACATTTCATGTTATATATGTTATAACAGAAAAAGTTTCTTGTTATAAAGTGATAATTTTGTATTCGTAATAACGTGGAAAAAATCTCTATTGGTACTCAGCAGAGCGCATACCTCTGCCAAGGCCCAACAGTCCCCTTGGGTACTCACTCATAGATACCAGTCACCTAAATATGCCTGATTTCTTCATCAAGATCCATGCATGATTTCCTGAAATTAACAAAAATGTTCATGTTTTTTCACCAGAAGTTAACGGGGTCTATTCTGGGCAGAGACTCATCCTCGTTCCAAGTTTTGTGGAAATCCGTTCAGTAGTTTTTGTGTAATTCTGCTGACAAACCAACCAATCAACAAAAACACAAACCAACAAACGGACATGGGTGCCAACATATCCTCCTTGGCCGAGGTAATAACGTGAAAACATAACTTTTCATGTTATAACATGATACTGATCCATTTTTCTTTTTCTGTTGTGGCAGCAATATGTTTCCATAAAATACCAACTCAGGCTCAGCGTAAGATTTTTTCCATTTTTCAGTGTTTTACACTTGTAAAACTCCTCCTAAAGGCTCAATTCCTAAAGTATTTAGAGTCCTATCACTGCCTGTCTCTCCCTAAGAGAGATGTGTATCAGACAGAGAACAGGTTTGATGTTCCTCACACAGAGCCCCATGTTCAGTGAACACTGGATAAAAGTAGAAATCAGAAGAGAAACTGAAGCGTGTAACTCACCTCCGGGGCTAGGCATGATGGGAGTTCCTGGTGGGCCGCCTCCCCCTGGAGGGCCCTGAGGGGTGAAGAAGCGAGAGAGAGAAAGAGAAAGGGGTGCTGAGTGCATCTAGATGGCAGCGTGCCTGTTAGATATCACTGCATGACAGGTAATTTATGGCCCGTGGTCGAACACGAGTCCATGACGGGACACTTACCACATAGTTGCCTGGAGATGAAGATGAATATGCTATCTGTGGAGGGAATAGACCCGAGGTGAGACAAAACATGAGACACAGTTACTGTAAACACGCTCAGTCATGTAGGAGATAAAGATGTGAGAGAACGTGACTCACTGAGTTGGTGTTGGGGTTCGGCCATGGACCTCTTCCACCAGGACCCCTGGAGGAGCAAACAGAGGGAAAGATTAAGACATTTAATAGAACAGAGCTTCACAGGAGGTGCTTGTCACATGTGATGGTTTCTAAACAAGTGCATAAATATTATATTATAAATAATATTATATTGTTTTGTCATGGATGAGACGGTGTGATACAGTCAACTTGGCTTACTGAAGGAAATCAGTTGGTGACAATGAACTTCTTTTATCTGTTATCATGATCATATTTATTCATCTTTATACTTATCTCTAGGTAAGATAAGATCTAGATCTGAGGACAAATAGTTTAAAAGGGGTAAACTAACATTTCCTTTCTTAATTTGAGGTTTTTGAATGAAGCTTCAAATTCCTATTGTCAGATTTCATGACGTCATTACCCTAAAAAATATCCTCGAACAAAATCCTCAATTTGAAAAGAGTGATTCATCGGATTAAATTAGGCGGCAAGCAAATTCAGATCTTTTTTTTTGTAATGACTCAAGTAATTGACTGTAATAGTGTTGGCGCCAAAAATAGAGAGATGTAATTTATGGTGCTGTTATTAGATTGCTGCCAGACTGCCCCATTAAAGGTGAGCAATTCTGGAGAAAGATAGTTGAATGTCGGGTCTCTCATCCCTGGTCGACAAATACGGACGCCTTGGATTGGTGGCTCAATCAGAGCCAGGGGCGTTATTTGGCGACCAGGGAATGAGACTCAACAATAAAAACAATCTTTCACCAGAATTACTGAATAGAAACGCAAAATCACTTTGCGAATATTGATTTAGAATGCTAATGTCGACGTTATGAAGGGATTTGGTACAGCCCTACCATGTTTACTGTCCCCACATCTGAGCAAATGACTTGATGAGAAAACGGCTCGCATAACTGCTTACGGTAATAACAACAAAAATCCACAAACAAACTTCTTTTTTTCAGTCTACTTACATGTTCATGCCCGGCATCCCCGGCCCCATTGAGTTTGGAGGAGGCCTCATCCCGCCGCCGTAGTTCTGCACAAAGACAGGAAGCACACAGTCAGCATGCCGTCTCACACCTGCTCTGTCTAAAGGTTTGAATCTTAATGAAGGTCAGCGACCATCATGTCTCCCCCTAACTAGTGTTTAATTATGTGATGTATGAGCGGTGTGTGAAAGTGGACAGCTGTGTGCGAGTGTGTTTGTGTACGTCTCCGTGTATGTATCTCTATGTGTCCACGCTCCCCCTCTGCGTGTTTGCATGTATGTTTTCATGGCTGCCCAGCAGGCGGGTTTGGCTGGAGCTACATGTGTGTACTTGTGTATGGATGTGTGTATGTGTGTGTGTGTGTGAGAATGAGACAGATATAAAGAGAGAGAGACTATGGGGGCAGGCCAGAGAGCAGCTCCACTCAGAGGAAGAGTTTTGTTCAGCAGACGATTACACTTGTCGAGCAGATGCCACACCAGCTGCTGGTACGCTCACTGCCAAAGTCACCGAGCCAGGGTGGCACAGAGAGGGGCCGAGGGGCACAGGGAGAGTGTGTGTGTGCGTGTGTGTCTTTGTGTGAGGTGATGTTGGAGCGGGACGTGGTTGGGTGCAGAATGAAGCAGCTGTCTGGTAATGGTAATTCAAAAGGACACTGTTGTTTAAGCATCTTATGTATTACACTGAGTCACATCCACAAAAATTAAAGTGATAAAAGGAGACCAACAGCGCCAGATTTGGCAACATTTTTGGTCATAATGTGTCGGTGGCAGCCGGAGTACTCCGCCTCTGTTTGTCTCCCTAGGTGGGAGTCTGCGAGTAGGACTCAACATGTAAAACTGGCGTTGGCAGCGGGTGAGCTTTGGTCAGAGCCAAGCTAATCATCAGAGCACTTGTGACATTTAAAGGCAAAGTTATGAGGCTGGCAGAACTAAAAATGTCCCTTCAGCAGAGAAAAAAAGATTATCTGCACACTGTTTATACGCTGCTGTTTTGACATTATGGCTGGTTTTATGGCAGCTCTTAATGAAGGGCAACCAAACGTTGGGTTTCATAAACCGACAGTCCAAGCACCAAATCTGTCTGTGTGGCAGCTGCAGAGTGGGAGTGCAGTGGGCTGGTGGTGCTGAAGGATGCCATCCACTGTCATGACTTCATCAACACAGTCATTTGTGCTTCTTAATTCTGTATGAGTAATAAAACCCACCTGTGGGCCCATGCCTCCCATGCCTCGAGGGGGATTCATTCTCATCGGACCTCCCATGTTTGGATGTCCTGTGGTGAAACACAGAGAGCGAGGCTTGTGAGAATAGCACCACTGTTTAGATCAATAACAATCGCATAAATGAGGAGAAAACGTTCTCATTCAGAAGCCAATATGAGATTACTTCCATTCTGAAATAACGCCACATGTTTCGTCAATACCTTGAGGTCTGGTGGGGTCCAGGCTGTTTGGCAAGAGAGGCTGTGACCCGGGGATGCTCCCAGGAGGCTGATTTGGCATACGGAGGGCGGGCCTTGGGCCACCTGGGTACCGCGGAGACATGAATGGCTGCAGGAAGGACATGAGAAGGACAATGAGCACTTTATTTCAGGATGAGCAAAACACTCTAGGCATTAAAATATCAAAAAGTAAAGCTCTTGACCTTGTTTTATCAACACTCTTATGCACAAGAAATTGCTCAGTGCCAAAATGCACTTTACATTTCATCTAGCACCAAATTCATTTAGACAAAATCAATGCATTAATAACATAAAAAGTGGTGGTAGGATTTTCTCTAAAGACGCTGATTATTACACGTTTAACATGCTGCATTTGCTGATCTCAAGTGAAAAAATTAATCAATTTGGCCCAGCTTAAGTTACGTTGACAGAATTAAGTGAAGGTTTGCAAAATGAAAGAAGCAGAAGTGATTAAACAGATTTCTAAGGACATGAGTAGAGATGAAATGATATAAAACAAAACACAAACCACCACTGTGTACATGTTTCAGCATGTGAAAGAATGGGAGCTGGCACTAAAGCTCGCACTAAAACTTAGAAACTATAACAGGTGCACTGTAGCGGCAAAGATTCAAAAAAATACAAAACTCCGGCACGAAACATCGACAAAAAAACAACTGCAGTTCATGTCTAAGTGTGCCATTGTTCTTATCAGCTGAATGTCAGATCCAACTTCAATTTAAATCTTAATTACCACACATCCATCAATCTTGCTCCACTGTTTGTTTGGCGTTTTAAAACCTTTAAATATTGTTTTATTTTTTTGTGAATGTTGTCTTTTTACATCTTTTTTACTTACTTCTACTTTCATCTACTATTATTGTTATTGCTACTGTGGAATCACCTGCCTGAGGACCTACGGTTGGCTACATTAGTATCTTCTTTTAAATCACTTTTAAGAAAAAACCTTCTTATAAATGCAGTGTTTACATTTTTAGATTTATTTTTTTCCTTTTCTGAAGTACACTGCAGTTTATTCTTGACGTTGCACTGAACATTTTAATATATCCATTTTTTTTTTTTTACATCTAATCCTTGGTGTTTTTATGGCTTCAATCAGAAACTGTTATAAGTTGTATTTCTCTTTTACACCTTGTGCTGGCCTGTTTATTCGTACATTACTGTGTATTTTATTGTTGTGTTTTTGTATTTGTTGTAAACAGGCTTGGGGAGTAACAGAGTTCATGTAATAGAATGACAAAATCAGGATACAAAACAAGGTAACTGTATTCTGGTGAAGTAACAGAAAAAAAGATGTAATTAGATTACAGATACATTAAGAGGATTACTAACAGGATTCAGAAAAGATTAAATAAAAGTCATCTTATTGATGTTTGTTTTCTTTCTTGCATATGTTTGGTATTAAGGTAATCCAAAAGCAACAGAAAGCAAATAAGTAACATTACTTTATTATTGTGATTGTGACATTGGATTACGTTACTAACTACATTTTTTAAACAGGTAATAAGTAACTGTATCGGAATACACAATAGGTAAGTAACCCTCCCAACCCTGGCCGTAAAGCCCTGGTTTTGATAAATGTTATAGAAATAAATCATCAATATTATTATTACAATCAACAAACGTCAAAGGCAGAAATGTTTCCACATAAAACATGTTAATTGCAAGGTTAGCCTGAGTGAATAACACTTGCAGGCAGTGAAACAGGGCACAAAAGGCTTGTAAACCTGACCCTCTGTCTCCAAACTGCCCAGCCGTCAGCAGGGGGAGCTATTGTGTTGAAGAATAATGTGCTGTAGTAGTTTTGTTACATTCACCAAAAAGGAGGGGCCTGCCTGTCATTAAGTTTTGGAAAGTAAGACCTCAGGTGGTAAAATCCATTAGGATAAAGGTAAAGGACGACAGATAAGAGAGAGGAGGAAACATGCAGGACAGAAAGCTGGAACATTGTGGGAGAAAGAGGAGCTGGAGCAGAAAAGAACGGGAACATGACACAGTCGGACGGGAGGATGAAGTCGAACAAGGAGGAGGAAGTGTTCTACATCTGAATGTTTGTCTGTTTTTGTGGAGCCGGACATTTTCTCAACGTGTCCGTATCACCAGATACAAAACCTGGATAGTGTGATTCATGGCAGGAAGTGAAGACGCCATCCATTCCACCCCAGATGTTTCAGCAGAGAGGGGACAAGACACTGGCTGGCCGGGACACACATACAGAGCCAGCGCAAAGCTAGTGAATAATGTAAAGCACCCCTAGACAGATGGTTTTCAGAATTACCTATGAGAGCACGCTGCTGCAACTACAAATACACACAACCAGAGAGCCATATTTCAGCGCGAGACGATGAGAATTAATTTTAAACCCAATCCAACTATTTTAGTATCAAGGGGAAACATGCTGATCTGCATGCAGATCGGGTAAGAGCTGTGTGTTCTGGTCACGGAGTATGAACAGCTGAATAATGTTCATATCATTGTTTTCATACAGAGATAAGCACAGACAACACAAATACAACAGGAGACTGGCTTTCAATGGTAATTATGTACTGTATGTTTTGTGTGTCGGCGTGTGTGTGTGTGCATTTGGGGCAAATGGAGGACGAGTTATATAATCCCAGTTAGCCCTTGAGGAAAAGACAGACTTACTACTAAAACTCCTTCCCTTTCCTATCTCGCTCCTCTCCTTTCCTCTCCTCTCCTCCTTTGACCATGTTGTGGTGGGTTTGTGCACGAAGAGCTGCACAGTGTCAGGCTCTGCTGCAATATTAATGGTCTATTGATGGACTATGGGATAGTGAGTGCTGGGCTGAGGGAGAGAGAAGGCCCTCCAGATGCACCTCTGCTCCTTACAGCTGGGCCAACACAGCTAAATTATTCATCCAACCCACCATCGTGGATGCGGCCTGTCCTGTCCGTTAGAACAACAACGGACCTGTGTGCTGTTTATGTACTATTGTGAGTGAGTGAGTGAGTGAGTGAGCGAGCGTAAACATTTCCATCTTACCTGCCCGTGAGGTCCCATCATGGGATTACTGGGGTTGTGTGGGGGAGGCTGCGTGTGAGGGGAAGGCTGAGATCCTGGAGGACCCTGGTGAAGAAAATTCAAAACCGTGTCAATAGAGTGCTACAACAATGCATTTGGAGATATTCAAATATTATGTTCAACAACCTTGCATGAGAACCCTTTTCAGAGCGAGCACTGGGGTTCAGGACAAGGTGATCTCACTTTCATGTAGTTGTACTTGAGCATGCAGATTAATTTTTTTCAAATCTAGGTTTTGTTTGCCCGGATACAAAAGATATCTGTCCAGAGATTTTTTGCTTTCAATACAAGGGAAGTTAATGAAATTCCACAGCATTAATATATATATATATAAAAAAGTTCAATAGCAGTTTTCCTCCACAGAAATGGTTGCCCTGACACCAGTTTTCATAACTTCTGTAAAGAGTAGTACAAGAGGTAGAGGTATGAATGAAATGTCCACTTCTGCTGATTATGAAAAGAAAAAGTCTGAAAAATGTCAATAATAATGATCTCATTCTCACAGTGTTGTAAAAAGTACCCAAAAGTCATTCCTGAGTAACAGTAAATATATCTAGTTAAAATATCACTTCACTGGTAAAAGTAATTCAAAGTAATTTTCTGCCAACAAACACACTAAAATATCTTCATTACACTTAGGTGCAAGTAAAAGTAAATTATTCATATATTTACATGTATGTATACTGTATACTCTGGGTCTACTGATCGTCCACCTGGCTGATTATTTAATCCGATATTCAGCATTTTTCCTGTTATCGGAATCAGTGATCTTTTTATCAGATTGCGGATAAAATAAATTAATTTAAAAATGCTCTACTTAGGCAATCTGCAAAGTAACTGGGAACTCAAGTTGTCAAATAAATGTAGTGAGCAAAAAGGACAATATTTCCTGAATAACCGAGTAAAGTACCTCAAACTTGCGCTTGAGTAAATGTTCTTGAATGTAGTTACATTACACCAGCTTGTGTTTTAAACATTTTAAACCTGCATTTGGAAATGTGTCTGACATTATTACTGAATCGAACGACTCTATGTAAGCTGAAGTGGTTGCGATCATTGTTGAAATGGCTGATGATAGCACCACCAATCCCACTGTGAATCAACAAGTGCAGTTTTGCCACTTTTAGCTCAGTGTTTTGGCTTCTTGGTCTGTGCAGTTGAAGTCCGATGGTGTTGCTCATGCCACACATATAAAACCATGAAACCACTACAGACACTTGAACTCAGACAAAATAGTTATAGTATGATAACTGGCCAGCATGACACACGAGCAGACAAAATAAAAGAATGACTGCTAAGAGACACACGGGAAGAGATGCTAACACTGCTCTGTGTCAGCTAAGTGTGTCAGGAGGTTAATGTTAGCTAACATGTTGCCCATACAAACCAGATAAGCTGATACACAATAGCAAAACCAGTATCCAAGATTACTTAGTGCAGCTTTAATTGCCATTACAATCAGAGAGTAATTGCAGCGTGTCCGATTAAAGTATATACAATTACAGCACAACTATCACGTCTTTTCTACCACATCAACAGGAAATGCATGAAACAAGATTTGTCACTGACATTTGCAGAGGGCCACATTGATTTTCACGTACAGGAATTGTTAATTGCCAGGATGAGGTCAGATCAATTCACGAGGTGGACTTTAATCAACGTTCACTTACAATCATGTTGTTTTGCCAAAGGATAATTCTGGATATTTTCAAATATTTTCTAAATGCGGGCCATGATGAAGCCTGATCTAGTTTTACAGAGGTGCTGCTGTCCCATATCCAGTCGAAGGCGGAAGCAAGTCTAATTTTGGAGCTCACTTTCACTCTCCAGGCAAGTGCCAAATATTTGAACCTAATCAGACATCGTTACGCCACAATATGAAAAAATGAGTCCCAGGTTGAAAATAACTGAAATTAAACTTAATATTCTGTCTCTTAAATCCACTCTGGTTGGATGACTCAGTCACTGGTATGTGAACTGCAGTTTCAGTTTGCATTTTGAGAGTGAATCTACCATTTCCTCGAGTTAATCTCTCAGAGCACACGCTGCGTTAAGTACATTAAAGTGAATACAGTGCGAACTTCGGACTTGTTGCCTCTTCCTACAGTAACCTCATCTGACTCCAGCAGCAGCCACTCCTGCAGAGAACTGTTACCACCTGAACATCAATACAGAGAAAGAGGACCACCCACTGCCTGACCAGGCTTATCTACTGCAGTCTGCCAGAGCCTCCGTCAAGCACTCTGCTATCAGGTAACATTACAGGTGTGTGTGCGCGCGTGTGTGTGTGTGTGTGTGAGCTGAGCAACTGAGTGGTGATGAGTGTGAATATGAGGTCTCCCTCTTTTTAACAGGTACGTGTGTGCATGTACAGTAGGTGTATTGAAGGGGGCTGCAGAGGGGGTGGGGGTGGGGGGGCGGTGTTACTTCAACAGGTGTGTATCTGACATCGCAGTGAAAAGATGAGGGATTAGGGGATTACCCATGTGCAATATAACCTGAGACACACACACACGAACACACACGAATGCTCCGACAGGCATGTTTACATAATTTTACGTCCACATTATCATGCATGTACACACACTCAGGTTAGAATTGTTCCTTTATTGATTTAACGTCTGTTTTTTTAATATGTGCTCTAAAAATAAATAATCTTAATTAATTCTGGGATTATTTCCAGAGCAACAATTTACTTTCCAAATCATTCAGATTGCTCATTTGTGTCACAAACAGTCAAAACCCACAGGTATTAAAGGTGCAGTATGTAAGAATTGGCCACCTGTTAGGTGGCAGCATATCAACGGAGTAACTGCTAACTGTAGCTGCTATTAGGTAGTAAGCTCAGTTAGCAGCTAGTGTTCTGAACTGGGAGCTTGAAGCACTGGGTGCATGTTGGTGTTGTTTACGTCGCTACTACATTAGCTTTGGGCCACCAGGAGGTGGTTTTCAGGCACAGGATGGAACATAACATCAACACTGTTATTAATTCATATTATGTTGAAAATTACAGTGATATAAAGCTAGAAAAAAAGGGAAAAAAGTCACTGGAACTGGCAAATTTCTTATATTCTGGGTTAATAAATTACTTAAAGCCAGTACCTGCACAATCTCTATGTGACTACATCATCTTTAAAGGTGCAAAATGTAAGAATTGGCCACCTGTCGAATTCATACAAAAAAAACCAAAACGGGGTAGTGAGTGTAGCTGCTGTTAGCGTGTTAGCTCAGTTAGCCGTGCATCTATTGGTGGGAGCTCGGAGCACCAGGGGAGTGGTGGTGTTTACACTTCTAGCACAGGAGCTTTGGCCTGGGACGGGCCAGGGCTAGTTGGTTAGCATGCTAACTTCAGTAGATATCTCTGCAACACAATACATCGACTAGACGCTTCAAACTGTAATGTCTTCACATTCTGTACCTACTTTTTGTTATTTTTGAGCATTTCAACTGAAATTTCTTAGAAATTGCACCTTTAAAATTGACTGAAGTTTTGTTTGGAGAAAAATGAGACAATCCTGTTGACAACTGCTGCATTCATCACATTTATCTGTGTGGCAACAGCGTCTTTTTTGATATTACTACTCGTGTGCCAAAGTCATGAATTTTAAAATTCTACTCGTAGTGGCTTGAATAAATTTTCACATTTGGTGTCATTAAATTATTGTAATTTTCTATTGACCAATTTCAATTGATTAACTCATTCCTTCTGCACCGACGCACACAGCTAGTCTCTCTTTTTTAGCCTCACACAAGCTCACACACTCCCTTTAAATCTCTCCTTCCCTCTCCCTCTCTCCCTCCCCACCCCCGTCTGTCTCTGCCTCACTTTCCCACACTGCCCACTGCGTCGCCCTCCCAGTGTGAGTGCTCTGCTGGCATGGCTGGGATGGTGGAGTGCCGACAGAGCTGAGCACCAGGAACCTGTGGGCGCTGCCACACTGGGAAAATAAACATGCCTGACTGACAGCTTGAAACAAGTGCGCTCCCACAGGCACAGATACAGTGCCGCTGCGCTGCCAGGTACAGCGTATAAGAGCTCACATTTTGGCAGGAAGAGATGAGCTTGTGCATACACGTGAAAACAATACCGCTCGTGAGCAGAAGCACTTATTCATGGACTCACAACCCTTTTCTAAAAAGGCAAAAGAGTGGCGCGCAGCAGTAGCAGCAGCAGCAGCAGCAGCAGCAGGGATCTCAATACAGGTGCTTCCGATCCTTTTGAGATCTGGCAGTTGACTTCTCTCGCTGCATTGATTCTTTTCATCTCATTATCGTGACACCGGCTCATCTGAGCAGCAGTCACATCTTCAATAAAGCCACTTATTAACCAGCTACACAACCTGCACGGTCAGTAATCTATTCCAGCGATCTGTAAATGTGTATTCAGTTGTACGTACAGTGTGCTCTGGATTTGTTGGCACAGTTGTGACGTTTGTACCGGTGCCACTGTGGCTGTTCAGCCGCTCCGTGTGTGTATGTTTTGGGTGGTTAACACCAGCTGTACTGGCTCGCTCTGTCTCTCAGCAGGTTCACACTGGGGCTAATGCAACGCTAGCTCTGTCTGACCTCAGAGGTTATTGTTGTTGACGTGCCAGTGTGTGTGTGTGTGAATGTGTGTGTATGTCTAACAAGACACCCCTGCGGGGCCTGGCTGCACTGATCCAGCTGCAGTAGTCTGCTTCTCCTCTACACACACACACAGGCTAGTTTTAGTCACTTAGGAGGACATTGCTTTGAGTTACATTAATTTCCAGCCATAATCTACCTTTAACCAAAAACCTCAGTCTTAACTCGAAAATTTAACAGTTCATTTTGTGGGGACCAGCTTTTGCTCCCAAATGAGAGTTAGTCCCTGTAATGTGGCTGTGTGAACACATTTTTGTCCCTGCAGTGTACGTTATACACAATCTCTCTCTCTCTCTCTCTCTCTCACACACACACACACACACACACACACTGCTCCTCTCTTGTTCCTCTATAATGTGCCATAATGGAGCAGAGCTCCTCTGGCTGGGCCTCTCCGGGCCTTCCTGCTATTACATCTGAATGGGCCAGCATATGGCCTTTATGGCCGCACTGTTCTCTCTACAGGTCCCTGCAGAGAGAGGCAGAGAGAGAGAACATTTCAACTGTCACAGAGGTGTACGCGGGGCGAGTTTTGAAAAAGTAGCTCGGCTGGAGAGTGTGTGTGTGCGAGTGTGTTTGCGTTGCGTTGTTTGTGCATATGTGGAGGAGAGAGAGGGGGAGAAGGCGGGGGGCACGGGGAGCGTTAAATGAAGCAATTAATAAAATCATTTTCTACCCGGCTAAGGAGATAACAGCTTGGCACAGTACCACAAACCCATCAACACAACCCCCTCGCCTCCCCACCACTCATTTCAGCTTAAGGAAGACCCACACCGCTGCCCCTGATGGACCACTAACAGAGAGAGAGAGAGGGGAGAGAGAAGAGATGGAAGAGTACCAGTGAGAAGAGTTTTCTTTCTCTTCTTTACGGCTGCTAACACTAGAGGGCAGTGTGTAACTGCCGTAAACTACTGGACACACACACACATACACACACACACACACACACACATACACACACACACAAACAGAGAGCGAGAACACAAAGCAGCCTGCATCACTGAACACAACAAACAAAGCCAGGAGGAACAGCACCACACACACACACACACACACGCACGCACACACGCACACATGCACGCACACACACACGCGCGCACACAAACACACACACACACACACACACTGAGTACACACTCATTGTCATTCCTTGCTAACATTCCAGAGAGAGCAGCAGTGGCAGCAGTGGGTCTCCTGCTAGCTCATGGTATAGAGCATGGCAACACGTCAGCTCCGAGATGGGAGCACGCTATCTGGGGTGTTTTCTCCCCGGAGGACGGCCGCGAAAACGCTGACAGCCGTTTAAACATGTTAGGATGGCAGCAAATGATTTATATATATCTGTGATCCCTCTCTTTAGCTGACAGGAGCGTTCAGAGCTCACGGCTGAAGTTTCAGTGTTTGTGTGCGTGTTTAGAGGGAGTTCTCAGGCATGTCTCTAAACAGATAAAACAGACCGTATCGGAAACGTGCCGCTGATAGGGATGGATAAGAGACAAAGGCTGCGTAGAAATAACTGTAATGACTGTTATCAACACAAGTCGAACAGTAGCTACACGCAGACAATGGATGGAGGAAACCTTTGCTGAGGACTGGCCTCTCATCTCCAAGTGTCTGTCTATCATTCAACGAGAATTGTTCAGGTATCATTTTTGTCGCTCTCCTCTCAAGGATAAGCCGCGACGATAAGAGTCAAAGACAGTTCCTCCGCTCAATGGGTTTCAGTACAGGCAGGAGTGAAAAGTTTTACCTGCACACTCTCACCTGGGTCCTTTAGCATCAGTCTTTTTGAGTCTTCTATTCACGCTGCTATTTCAGATACGGTTAAAAAAAAAAAGATTAAAATGTTTAACCAAGCTTTTCATACACAATCAGTTGCCGAAGTCTGTTTGATTCACGCAGGTTGGGTGACATGTCCACCAAAAGCCAGTGAACAACCTTGAGACTATCTTTCTGTCCCTCAGGATCTAAACCAACAGCCTACATCCTCTGACCCCGACCAAACACTGAGATTTGACATCTGACCCTCGCAGATAACAATCACCGAGCCTCCATTCTTCAATAGTCTCTGCCGGATTTTCCGTCTCCCATTCACGTTTTAAAGCACTTCACCTTATTTATCTGCATCTCTGTAGTGCCACTGACCAGAATGAACCCTGCGATCAGTCCTACCTTTGATAAATAAATGACTGAGCGCAGATGTCTCCCTAATTCACCATGTGCCTGCCATGTGTCAGCTTTGAACAGGTTCTTAAAATTTGTCTTTGATACCTGTGTTGCTTGTTCTCAAATGTGTAATCAAACCTAATCCTCTTGTTGTGCTTTTTCGCTGTTTGTCCCTGAAGAGTCGCAATTACCTGCAGTAAAACACACTGCCCTTGACTTCGGATCCCCCCTTTTTTTTGGCAAGAGGAGCCATTCCAGTTTGGTAGAAAGAGGCTGCCCCACCCCAACTGGTTTACAGACTTAATGGAGCACATTAAGTTTTCGAGTACCTGACGTACCACGTGTAGATCAGAGAATAAGGTCAACAAAGAGGGATTTCTAGGGCATTATTTGACAGATGGACCATATAAATCTCCAAAGAGCGCATTTTATCTAATTTGCTGTTCCCTGGATGGAAGCCCGATGCTCTTATTTGTGCTGTTTTCTTCCAGATTTTGTCTCTTTTTCTCATTATTCAGTCCAGTTGTCTATACATCTGTGCATTGTAAAAAGTGTGCGGTGAATCTTAACACTTTCCTGAATTATTTCATTTCTATCTATGGAGCAGCAGATGGGAGGCAAATCCATCAACTGTCCACTATTGTCGTCAGCTGTCATTTTTGTGAGCACAAATCTCTGAAGTCCAATAAAAAAATTTTTTAAAAAAAAAATCTTTTTGAAAGACTTTCCCGACGTCTCCATGTCCTCTCCACTCCGCCACTCTCTGCTGCTTTCTTTTCCTCCTCCTCCCTGTCATTAACTCCGTCTCTCCTCCTCTCTTCCTCCTCCCCCTTCATCTCCCCCTTTGCCTGTCCTCCCCAGAGGGCTGTGATGCAGCAGTGATGGACTTTCACAGAGAGGAGAGGAGAATTATAGTATAGTATATGTGTGTAGAGAGAGAGAGAGAGAGAAAGATCCCAACAGCAACTCTCTGTTATTTTTGCCACTTTTTCCTTCCATGTCTCTCATGCCCAGCTCGTCCTCCAGCTACAGATTAGGGGAGCAAGGGAGCGCACACCCTCCTCCCCCATCCTCCTCCCTCCACCTCCATTTTCCTCCACTGTCCCTCCTTTGCCCCTCATCCCTCTCTCCCAGGACCACAGCCAATAACAGTGTTGGGGTCACCTATGTTAATTACCCTGCTAGTGCAACTGGGAAAAATTTCTGCAGCGCACACACACACACACACACACACACACCCAGCGCACGTGAACAGTTCACACACAACAGAGTCGGTGAGTAAGCATGTGTCACTGAAGCAGTGTGTGTGAGAGCGAGAAAATAATAGTTTCAAAGACAAGGGAAATGGAGAGAGTGAGGAAATGTCAGGGAGAAGGATGCCGGGCGTGCGAAGGAGAGAGGAGAGGGAGAAGGTGGCGGGAGGAAGTTGAGACCCGGAGCAGAGACGAGGACCGACTACAGCTCGGAGAAAAATTCTGTTTTAGTCGACAGAATCCATTCACAAATCCTCATCTCGAACATAATGAGCATGTTTGAGTCTGATGCACTCAAACACTACAGACTGACCTCACCTCCAGTGTAACAGATGAGAATGTGAGTAAAATCTCTATGCGGGAGAGAAAGATTAAAAAAAGTCTGCTTTCCCTTCACCTGAATGAATAAATGAACTGCGGGAAACTCAGTAGCGTGCACTTTCAGCGCCGACCGCAACCATTAGTTCACCAGGGAGTGAACGTCAGCTACCTGAGCAGTGTGTGTGTGTGCATGTGTGTGTTGTTTTAGCTGTAGCCGAGGTTGAAAGATGCCATGTGGACACAGCACAGCACATTTAAATATCCTGCTTGATTCAGGGAAAGCTGTTGTAAAGTTTGGAGAGGTGCAGGGGAACATTTTGTCTGTGTTTCTGTGCGGTACATCGAGTATCTGTTCACACTTTTATTTTTTTGTTTTCTTTACCTTTGCTGCTCGGATTTGCTTAGCTAAGCAAAGAGACGAGAGTGAATATTGCTGTCCCCACTGCCTATCCTGTCTGTCTATCTGCCTGTCTGCCTGTCTGCCTGCCTGCCTGCCTGTCTGTCTATCTGCCTGTCTGTCTGCCTGTCTGTCTGTCTGTCTGCCTGTCTGTCTGTCCCATGCACACAGGGTCTATTTATGGAAAGCAATGTCACTCATGCAACACCATCAGATAGCTTTCTCCCAGGCCTGCTCACTGCTCATACATCATTAACATTCTCCACGACCCTCGCACGCATGCACACACACACACACACATACACACACACAACATGCTGTCAATCAACCCGTGCAAGACAACGCTGACAAATGGCTATACAGTTCCACACTGTATATATGTATTTACATCAGGCATAGTAGACGTCCAATCGGAGCGGATTTGTAAAAAATGCTGAATACGAGGGGCTTCATGGACATTTTGTTATTCTTACAACTGGATAACAAAAGCAGACATCCAAATACGTAAAAAATTAGAGCTGCAATTACCATTAATTTGCAATTTAGATTATTATTTCAGATTATTTTTTCAATTAATAGTAAAAAATGTGCATCATTGTTTCCAGGTCTTCAGATCAACCCCCTGTGATATTCACTTAGCGGAAAAATGTGGCAAATCCTCACACATGAGATGGTGGGACTGACAAATGTTTGGCACTTTTGCTTGAAAATTTAACTGAAAAGCATTCATTGGTTATCAAAACAGCAATTCATTTCCCGTAAACCACTAATGATCTCAGCACTGATTGTTAAATTCTTAATTCAGGAGTCAACACTGTCATCAGACATATTCACTTTCCTGCGTTTCTTAAGTTAGATGAGAGGATTGATACCACTCTCATGCATGTTCTTTAAATAAGAAGCTATAGCTGATAGCTTATTAGCTTAGCTTAGCATACATATACATGCAAATATACAGTATATGTATCCCTTTAGACACTAATGTCCTTAACTTGTCCAGAGCCTGCCAGTGCCTCTAAACATCACAAATGAATGTCTCAATGGTTTAGCCTAGCTTTAGTGGAGAAATGTGTCAAACAAATTGATCAGTTAGCTGAAGAGATGCTAATAGGTGGATTTTGTTGACTTTTGACAGTGCTAGGCTAAATATTTCCCTGTTTCCAAGTCAGAGCTGGAAATGACGTCACACCATAGTTGACATTCCAGTACGGCACGTAGGAATACCGGAATACAGGTTAGCCATTGTTAGCAAAACCAGTTGACAACAACACATTACACTGTATTTCGCGCATTAAAACATCGAAGCCACATGTCCACAGATGGAAGTTGGACAGTGTGTGTGTAAGACTGATTTAATGACAAACAAGTAAGACATGTTGGATTTTGAGGTCGAGGTTGATGAGGTGCGAAATTCAACTTCGACGCTGTTCCAGTTGAAACTGCCGACTGGGAACTCGGAAATTTCAACTTCCCTGTTCAAATGAAATGCACCACCATTCTTAACGCTAAGCTAAGCTAACCAGCTGCTGGCCGGAGCTTCAAATTTACTGTACAGACATAACCGAGCGGTATCAAGCTTCTAATTCAACTTTCAGCAAGAAGCTAAATAAGTGTAAAAATTTGAAACTACTCCTTTAAAGGCTCTTGTACAGCTTACAGTTTTACACAAACTATGGACTTTTGATTTTGGCACAGTGTTTACCATCAAAAGACTGCCTGTCCTGCCCTTGATAAAAAGACACAGCCACTTTTATTCCTTCACCTTCACAAAAATGTAACTGCTCCCAACGTGTGCATAATAAAAAGATGTGTGAAATATTTACAGGTGATTTTGTGTGTAACTACTGTTCCACTTAAACAATTGTCTTGATAGTTAAATTCTTTTAGATGATACAATCGTTCAGTGAATATCTTCAGGTGTGCAGATATTTTAAGCGTTGTTGGTGAAATGTGTGTCAAAGTGTTAAATAAGGCTCGCGTGTGTGCCTGTTTGCGTACGAGAGAGAAATGAGGAGTGATGGAAATGGAGAGCGTGTGTGTGTGTGACCTCGTCAGCCTCAGAGACAGCCTTCAGAGAACAGTGATGACAGGAGGAATTAGTGAAGCAACACAAACCAAGAGAAAATAGCCTCCTCTCCTCTCCTCTCCTCTCCTCTCCTCTCCTCTCCTCTCCTCTCCTCTCCTCTCCTCTCCTCTCCTCTCCTCTCCCTATTACCCTCACTTAAAGACATTTCATATATGACTGGCTACCAAGCTTTAGAAAGGAGTCAGTTCGTCGAATCTACAGCAGAGCACCAGGAGTTAACAACCCGAGCATGGACATATGGGACGGAGGCAGAGAGACAGAGAAGGGAACACATCTGGACAGGGATTAGGACAGCTAAAGAGGCTAAAAAAGGAGGAGGAGACAGAAGGATAGGCTTAGTGGTGGCTACGGGAGGGGCGGGGGAGCTATCGGGGGCGTGCGAGGGCTGGAGGTGGGGGTGGGCGAGGGTTGAAGTCAGCGAGAAAGTTATTTTTCTTACTTGAAAGAAGCCTGGGGGCATAGGTCCTCCTGGCATGCCATCATTGGGTGGCATGTTGCCCATCACTGGACTGGGAGCAGCGGCCGCACTCTGAAAAAAACACACGAGGAAGAACAGCATACTGTCAGTGTTCATGTTCACCATCAGCAAGGTGTAAAAATAATCACTGAAAATAATGGAAATGGCAGAAATTATTGGTCACAAAACTTGCAGCCCTGATAACACTCAGCGAATCTCGGCCCACAAATGGAGCAATTACTGATAACTGATGAAGATAGGATTCTTTAGTCACGGTGATGAATTATTTGATGAAGGGCACAAAGCTATCTTGTTAAGATGCAGATAGTTTAGGAGGAACATCACGGCTTCGGCGTGCTTCCAGTGAACTTTAGTTTGTCTGAACGCACCAGATGGTCAAATAAATTGCACCTTTTCTGGACGAGCTGAACAAGAAAATGTAGAGTTATGAACAGGAAGTTTGTTTCTTTTTTCAAAAAGCATAGGAGACAAACTTTTGATCTGCCTACTACAGAAACTATGTGAAGATGTACAGACTGTACATATACACAATGTCTGACTGAACAATAACACTCTTCAAGGTCCACACGCAACACTCCAACTGTTTCAAAATGAAAGCTCCTCCATGTAGAGCTACAGATCAAATGTCAAAGTTCTGTTTTTACCGATTTAAATATGCATCCTTTTGTCTTTTCAGCAAGAATAAGGATTTGATCAAGCTTTCTTGCCGGCTTTACTTGCCAACAGTTTTACACTCAATATTACAGACATTTCGTTGAGTAAAAGTATTGAGGTTCATTATCCAGACCACTCCCATGCTTCGAAGGATTTAGTTAAATTCCTAGCAATGTTTCTGGCATCATTTCCTTCATCTTTGCTCTCAATCATAATGATTTTCAACATCAGGGGGAAGACAGATGTGACACTCTGCTGCTGCTCTGGTTTTTCTTCTGAGGCAGTGAGGCTGACAGTCGGTGTTTGGTCATGACTGCTTAGTCTGAGCTCTGAGAAATTCACAGAGCGATGAGACGAGGAGACGAAAAAGTTACCCAGAGAACAAATTTTCAGTCAGAATGTGGAGCCAGTTCAGTCCAACGCTGTGGAGGAGGGATTATAAAGCTAAAAACAACCCTCCTCCCATACTGACACACTGTCAATGACCACAGTGTTTCTTGAACCGTAACCAAGTAGTTCTAGTTGCCTACACGTAGCTCAACCACGGAAGTGATCAGAAGATCTGAAAAATGCTCATAATGAATCATCTCAGCGATTAGGTCGGAGGACTTGTTGCACAGTCATAGAGAAGTTAGTTGGTGTTAATTCTGTTTATTTTATGAACAACATCTGCTAGCTGCCAAACATAAGACAATTCAGAAAATCAAGAAACACACATACACACACACACACACACACACACACACACATACACACACTGCTCTACTCCGGCCCCTCCCCCCACTGTAACTGGAGCTTCACTCACTTCCCGAGCAAACAATCCCTCCATCCCTCGGCTGACCCGCACAGCCCAGACGCTAACTAACAGGCCCCGGGGCCATGAGGCAGGACACACACATGCTCTGAGGTCTGTGTGTGTGTGTGAACCGCATCAGTTCCTCCCAGCCTCAACAGCAGACAAGCAGGCAGACGATAAGTCAAGAGTATCAACCAAAACAGACAGTCAAGGAAAGTTATTAGTAATAATTCACGTTATTTATCAAACACAGTCCTCTGAGCGCAGAGACGGCCCGATACACAGGTCAACTGAAAGATTTAAAGTTCATGATAGCTCGACACTAACACGTCTGATATGAGGTTTATGCACAGTTTTCTGCCAAGTACTTTTTAAAACTTCTAGAGGATTGTCGCAGCAGGTTGTCAAAAATATCCATATATCGATACGTATCAATTCTGAATATTTGAACCGGTTTCAATACTCATTTTCTTCAGTATCAATACACTGGTACCAGCTGCTCATGCTTGCACGCCCTCCATGTGTCAATTTTTCCCTATGGTATTGAAAGGGTTATGAAATATCAGCATTTTTCAAGGAATTGTATAGAAGATAAAAATTCAAGTATGGTAACACTATCTGGGACATGTACAAAGTGGCTGCAGCATTCACAACCTCATTCTGGCTGAGGACCGTTGTTGCATGTCATCTCTACCCATGTTTCTTAAGTGCTAACTATCAAATTAGGGCAATAAATGCCAAATAAATAAATCTTGAAAAGAGACTTCCCTGTAGATGTTTTCACAAGTCGAGACCAATCGAGACCAAACCCACAACCAGACTCCGTCCAGATTATGTTCGGAACAAAGGGTCAGATCTAGTTATATTGTTGCTTTTCTCAGGTCTACGCGTCAATATGTGTAGACCCACTATTGGCTCTGATCACAATCATTATCATTGTAAGATAAAAATGTTTTTTTTGAACCGTGAATTTCAACAGCTGCTGCTTGTTGGGTCCCACTTATACCCAACCCAAAAACAAGAGGAGTCAACCTGTATATGATACGACACGATACGATGTGATACGAAACGATACGATACGTACGATACGATACGATACGATACAATATAGTAGCTTTCTTATATAACCCTTGCCAAGAACACCATACAATTCTAATAAATGAATACATTTGACAGAAAAATAAAGAAATGAATAAAAAATTACTGAACATGCCCCATGTGAGGAGCTACTTTTGCTTATTCAGTCACCCGGTCCTGAAAAAGAGGCTCTCCAGGCAAAAGGCTTGCAAACAGGTTGGTTTTTCCAGCGGTCTGTCTCGGATCATGTCCAAATTTTGGACCAAACACCTCTACAGCAGACATAACAGAATGACGTTTGATTGATGGGGCAACTTTACAGAACAAAAAAAACCAAAGCGATGTAACACACTTCTGACCTCTAACTGGGCCCTATAAAGTGTATAGTTGTGAGCTGTTTATTGAACAATGGGACAACACACAAAGAGTCAATTCTGTATAAACACACACGCGCACACACACACACCAGGAGAGAACAAGAAAAGGAGGATGGAATGAGAACAAGAGGAGGAAGAGAGGAGGCCAGAGGTAGCTGGATGAACGGCAGGGCATCTCAGGGAGTGAGGAAGAGTGAATGGAAGTGGTGCTGGCATGTAAGTATGTGTGGCGAGTGTGTGTGTGTGTGTGTGTGTGTGTGTGTGTGGCTCCACAGTACTCAGGTGAAGCAGCAGCAAAAGGCCCCTTCTCCTAGTTGCCATGACAACCCCGACCTCAGCTCCTGCTCTCCAGTGCCCATTAAAACCCTCAGGCCGTCAATCATCAGCATGGCCAGGGAGCAGAGAGAGGGAGGTGGGGGGAGGAGGTGGGGGGGAGAGAGAGAGAGAGAGAGAGAGAGAGAGAGAGAGAAGAAGAAACAGAGATGGAGTTTAAAGCAGCCTGTGGCTTTTGATAGCTGCCCTGTTTGCCACTATCTTCCTCCTTTTCTCTCTCTGCACACAAACAAACCTGACACACACACACACACACACACACACACAGACACACACACACACTCCTCTGTCTGTCTCACCCTGTCCCCACCTCCATACAACCATTAGGGCTGCATTATCTTCATTCCTTTCACACAAATTCTCATGCGAGCTATCTTCATCCAGTTTAACTAATGATCTGGCTTGTTGGCCACGTTCAACATCTTCAGTCTCAATACTGCATCCGTCCATACCTCCTCCTCCATACTGGAAAAAGAGCTTCCAGATCAATTAAGTATTCAATATTTTAGAAATGTGAAGCTCTCTGTTCGTTTATTCTCTCTTCCAGTACGTTCTCCGTTGTGTGACTTTGTTTCTTGAGGGAAACATACATTTTTTTCCAACTTGCCTTCGCTCTTTTATCATGTCTCTGCTAGCAATTTGAAGGGTCGTGTACAGGTGAAAGCTCCTGAACGCCTAGGAAACCAGGGAACAATCTACTTTCGTTTGTACTTTTGACATTTTGAGAAAAACATTTACTGTAAATTGCTTTTTTGCTGAGACAGTAAATATGAAGCTAGAGCGAGCACCTGGTTAGCTTAGCTTAGCTTAGTGTAAAGACTGAGAACAGGGGGGAACAGCTAGCCTGGATCTGTCCAAAAATGACAAGGACCTCTGGAGCTCGCTAATTACAGGTGATATATGTAAGAATTAGCCACCTGAAGGTCACTTCAATAAAGTAGGGGTCAGCATATGACCAGAGTAACCGCTAACTGTTGCTAAATGTAGCTGCCGTAAGATAGTTAGCTCAGTGAGCCGCGCAGCTACCTGATCAGACTCGGAGTTGTATTACAAGACAGAACAGACCGGAGCTAGCTGGTTTGCATGCTAACTTGTGACATAATGTTAATTAATCCTTCAAAAAGTGTACAAAATTTCCGCACATAATCCCCCGTAAAGCAACAACTTCTAATTTTTATACTGTTATAACATGTCAATTGGCGAGCTTTAGAGGTGATGTTAGGGGGATATTGTTACTTTCAGACAGAGCCAGGCTAGCTCTTCCCCCTTGTTTCTGGTCTTTGTGCTAAGCTGAGCTAACTTCTACATGCACTACCTACATATTCAGCATACAAATTTAAGAGTGGCATCAATCTTCTCATCTAGGTCTTGGCAAGAATATTCCATTGAAGGTTGGTAATAACTATTTTATGACATCACCTGGTTTGTGTGTCTAACTGAACTACACAATGCAGTTTTCATGTTAATGATATCACTAATGTGAAAAATATGGCTCTTTTATTCATAACGCAAACTATTCTTATCTTTCAAACAGGGGATGCATTAAAAGAGGCTGTTCTATAATCAGGGTCATTTTATTCATCTCCGTACTGTATATTCATACTGTAGGCTGAGACATAAAGGACTCTATGAGTTTTCTCTCTCTGAGTAAATGAGAAAGAGTAGTCGTTCTGTAAAATTAAGCATGTATTTGATCATTTCCTCGAACAGAGGGAGTCTGCTCCCCTTTCGCCCCTGGTTGTGATCCTCTTTAGCTCCACAGTGGAGGCTGGCCGGCTAGCTGGCTGGCTGGATGGCCCACAGACAGTGAGTGAGCGGCTCTATCTGTCCAGTGATCAGACCTCAGCTTCCAGGGGGTAATGGATCTGCTGTTATCTGGGTCCAGACAAGCAGGCCAACACACTGCTACCTGCTGGCCACAACAACACTGATACCGACCTGTGAGTGCTTGTGTGAGTGTGTGTGTGTGTGTGTGTGTGTCTGTGAGTATACTGTATGTGTGTGCGGGTCTGTGTTTCTTTCAGATCGCAAGGACTCTGCCTGGACTGACCGTACAGTCTTCAGCAACTCCCACACACACTCTATATCCCAAAAACACACACACACATATATACACACACACACACACACACACACACACACACACACACACACACACACACACACACACACACACACACACACACTGTGTAACGTCATCACAAACACATGAAAATGTTAAAAGTCCATCACGGCACCCTGAGGCTCTGAACATAAAGTTTTCACACGCACACACACACACACACACGCAGTCCAGTTCAATTCTTCTGCGAGCTTACATTATTCAGTCACTTCTCTCTTCCTCTCTCTCAGTCTTTGCAGAGCAGAGCTCCACAGCTACACAAAAAAGCACAAACTGTGAATACTGCTGAAAAAGCAGACGGGCTGAAGCTGTTAATGTAAATAACTTGTCCTTGGTGCAAAGAAAGGGTGAGGCTTACTAAGAAAAAGACTGATAATTCAGTTAAAATTGAGATCCGTGCAGGAATAAACCGAGTTGTGTTCATGCTCCATTGTGTGTCTGTCCGTGAGCTCTCTGTGACTTGCAGGCTGATTAGCAGCAGACAAACTGTTGGTTTCCGTAACAAAAATAGGGATTCCTCTAACTGTCATCACCCTCTCCTCTCAGCTGCCCCATTTGTCCTTCTGTCACAGCCCTCCTTCTCCTCCTCAGCTTCGAGTGCTCCAATAAGTCTGTCAGTGAAGTCAACTCTATAAGGATTAGCGGAGGAGAGGCAGGAGTGCAAGCAGGGCTGCCGGCCGACAGACGGGTCTAATCGATGGAAGACGGAGAGCTGCTGGGCTGCTCTGCCAGGAACCCGACTCCCAACCCTGCCACATGGAAATGCCCTCGATGGCTGCTCTCTGCACAGGCATGCGTACACACACACACACACACACACACACACACACACACACACACACACACACACACACACACACACACACACACACACACAACAGGTATGCAGCCATTACTATGCTCACTCACACACAGTGACTATGCATGGGAGCGTACTGTATATATTACACACACACACACACACATATGCCGTTGCCTTCCCATTGCTCCGGCAGCTGTTATGTCAATCAGGTGAATTAATTACCGGTAAACAAATCTGCTTGGGATCCCCCCACAGAACACACACAAACACAAACAAACACACACACACACACACACACACACACATCCCTTCTCCTCGTATCCCAAGCATCTCTTCCCAGCATCAGGGCCCCAGGAGCCTGGAGCTGCCTCCCAGCAACCCAGACACCGCTCGGAGCTGGAAGCCCAGAGGGAAGGCACTGTGGCTGGGGGACCTCGCAGCGGCTCTCCCCCTGCTGCCCCGGAGCACCTGCCTTTACTCCCGCTGCTGCCTCTCAGGCTAACCAATCAACCTATGGCAATTCAGACACACCACCTGACAGGGAAGACAACACACTCCGCGGATGCAGATGGCATCAACACACAGATTTGTGCACACGTAATATATGCACACAGACACGTGAAAAAAATGCTTGAGATGAAACAAATGAGTGCAGAAACGCAGACGACTCTGCTCGTCAATTCCTGCCTCCTGTAAACATGATATTGATGTGCTGACTCTCTGGTGGCTGGATGGCTGCGGACTGATCCATACCACATGATAGACAAAACAACCAAAATAAATAAAGAAATTGCACATATTAGAACAATTGAGAATTCACGTTTAAAGCATAATTCCAGTTTAATACATAGTTTTGGTCATTGTTCCTCTTGGAGGTCGTGACATTGAACGGACAGAGTTCAATACTGAGTGTTTGTAGACACACGATCAGCAGCACAGCAATACTGTCACCCAAACTTTGTCTTATTCAGACCGACTCCCTGCTTCAACTTTGACCTATTGTACTTGCTGTAGATCTGGCTGACATGTTGCCTTGTTTACCACCTCTCTGATCGGCTACCCAAGCATTACACGTCCCTCTTGGCTTTGTTGTATCTGTGTTTGCATTTTTACAGATCATAGTTACACCTACAGAAATGAGAATAACTACTGTAAATTAAACTATGAATAAAACCTCTAAAATACACATTGTAAGTAAGTTCTTAGTTCAGGGCTGAAACAATTAGTCGGCAACTGTTTGAATGGTCATTCATTCAGCAGAAACGACAAACACTGCTGGATTCAAGCTTCTGAAAAATGAGGGTTTTCTGTCTTTTCCTGTTTTACGTTACTGGAAATGAAATATGTTTGGATTTTAAAGTGTAGGTTGGTGCAAAACAAGCGATTGAAAAATGTTCCAAGAAATTGTGATGGACACTTTACACCGTTTTTTTGACAGCCAACAGATGAATTCCTAAATCAATTATTCGAAAATGACTGAAATATGAATCAATAATGAGGATAATCTTCAGCTGCAGCACTAGTACAACAACAAGACTGATGAAACTCAGGAGCAAGAGTTGAACTGAACCCTACTTAAGTGCGAAACAATAAGCTAAATGACAGCGACACAAACACGCATAAACTGCGCAAAACACATTCAGTATGATTTGTAGTAATTTAGTAGCTGGCCACACACACACACATACACATACAGAAGCATAAACACACACACACACACACACACACACACACACACACACACACACACACACACACACACACACACACACACACACACACCCAGAAGCCTTTATTGGCGATGTCGGTAGATAATGACCAAAGGTTGGCGATGGCCTGCTGCTCGCTCTGGTGACCCTTTCTAACACAGGTCCCCCCTGCTGACACTGCTCTTTAATTACACACACACACACAAACACAAGTGCACACACACACCGATATGCAGCACACACCCCCTCCGCCCGTGGCCTTTCACTCCCTCATTAGGCAGTTGGTGTTGGGTGGAAAGCCACCAGAGAACCAGAGGACAGGGTGTCATGATGACGCTCGTCCACACACACACACACACACACACACACACACACACACACACACACACTGAACGAAAGAGGCAGACTGCCACATGCACTCAAAGCTATATGCCTAATTGAAGCTTATTAATGCTGCTAATTAGGGAATAATAGAATGCTAGGAGCTCAGAGACAAAACCCAACGTGAGTATTGTAGAAGAATGAAAGGTGTGTAAGTGATTGTCTGAGAGAGAGAGAGAGAGAGAGAGAGAGAGAGAGAGAGAGAGAGAGAGAGAGAGTGGGGGAGACAGGAGGGAGAGAGAGAGTTTGGGACAATGATTTTATCATGCTCTATCTCCCTCCTGTCATCTGAAATAACTGGCTGGTGTCACGCTACCACGTCTCTTATTCACCGAGTCCAGACATGGACCCTTTATCCAGCAGAGCTTCAGTCAACGCTCGGCTCTGCAGGTCAGAGAGGTCTGCAAATCAGGAAGGAGCGGGTAGATCATCTCCTGACAGGCCACTTCACAGGTGATGGTACAGTACAACACCTTTGACACGGCTAAAAAGCTGAAGCACGTTTCATTTCTGGGTCTGTTTCACTGGTTTTCCTTGTGGGACAAATATAAATAAATATCTTCCAGAGTAAAACATCTGCAGTCAGGGTCAGGTTCTCGTGTCAGTACCTCAGAATCAGAGAGCAAGACTGTCGCTCATCAGCTACCCTTTCAACAATCACACAGAGAGATCCATTATATAAGAAGCACTGAGAAGTCCCCCTCAGCCTCTGTAGACCAGAATGCAATGCAGCCACAAGACATGTACATTTTGCCAAGCAAGCGAGATGCTCGCTATTTTCAGCTACAGAACCTCAACCTCTGTCACCACTTTCATTGTCACTTTTAACTCTTTCCACCTACACGTAGAAAAACCACAGCAGAAAATCAAGGTTCAGGTTCTCAGCTGCAGTCTGAGGTTTGTAGAATATAATTCTAGGAAACACTGAGGGAGAAATGGTGACACAAAAAGTATATAAATTATAAGGAATTCATCACCAAAAAAAAAAAAAGACAGACACCGAGCATCTCAGACTGATCAGCAGCAGAGAATCCAACAGTGAAATCTTCCTTTGTACACACACACACACACAAGTACATGGACTGCAACCGCATATAGGTGTGTATGTACGTATGCGCACAGCAGTGACATTTAACGAGCAACACATCTGCAAATATTTAGTTTTTTCGTAGGTTCTGATGTCTACGTTCGTGAAGTAATTGCACTCTGTATGTTTGTCTCCTACATAGTCAGCCTTTACAACGTTACATATCAAGGAATATTTCCTGAAAGAACGAGATAGTGAGAAAAGGGGAAGGAATAGATTTTACTATATTAAAAAAAGATTTCTTTTAAATGGCAATTAGTCAGCACAGAGGAGGATGACAATTGGCAAAATGATTGTTCTCATTGATCTTAGAAACACCTTAGGAAATGATGATTATCACAGAACCAAAACACACAAACACTGGACTAAACACTGGAAATCATCAGTGTTGGGGCGATTTTTCTACTGCACCAAAACAAGCACGTTTTCAGAGGACAGATCCCAGAGTTTTGTATTCAAAATGCATCATTTCCTGTCTCATCAACACCAGCATCGACAGAAAGTAGCAAATGGAGGAGAGGGGATACAGTGTAAACCTCAAGGAACGGTGAATGCTACAAAGCTGCTACTTTTTTTAGGATGAACACTGCATGACACCTCCTCATTCATATCAGTGTGGCCAGTACGTCCTGAAAAAAAGGGGACCTGACTCAACTTTTGCAAGACTGCAGAACAAAGTCATTCCACTAAATGCTGCATTGACCTGACGCACTTTTTAAAGCAGGGCTGTATTAGCGGCTTATAATGCCAGCTGTAGACGCTGTATACATGTACACGGATGTTTCTTAAAACAAAGCTTTTTCTGTGTGTTTTTTGTCTTAATGTGAACAGCATTTTAGGTCTCTGAAAGGGACCTTTTAGAAAATGTGTTATTATATTGTTTACATTTAGAGAGACACAATACCCGTGTACATGTGGACTAAGACACTGACCATGTAATCACAATGTATGCAGGAGCCATATGTATGTTGTCAGATGAATCACTACAGCAGTATCAAGAGAGAGGAAGGGATTAGCAAGACACAAACTGGTAGTTGCAGATTATTTATGACTTGTTGATTCTAACTTACACTGTAATGTAAAAGCTTTACAATTTTCGACAGAAGCTCTGAAACAGACAGGGCTCTTTACAGACTCGACGACGCTGTCCATTAATTTCGCTGCAGTTTATCTAACCTACAGACTCACTCTCACACCTGCTACTGTTGGAATCAGTTGCAGCTCAAACTTTGCCAAGATTTAATAATATAACATAACACTTTATCAGCCAGACCTCCTACGGGACTATTAAAAATGAAAAGAGTCTCTGGCAACCTTGTTAGCAATATCTACCTCCTCCTTATTCTTTGGCATTCTTTCATATTCTCCCGCTCACTTCTTTTTTTTTCTCCCCCTCTCTCTCCTTCTCTCTTTCGAATGTTATGCTCCCACAACTGGATTTTATTTCTGCAGAGCCGAGAAGGTGCAAGATGAAAAGGAGAGGGAAGTGGTGGTACAGTATACTGAGAACATAGAAAAAGGAAAGGGAGAGAGCAGCCGGGGAGTTACAGACGGGCTGTACACATTCCATAGCGCCTAAAGCAACATGGTGGACCTGAAGCTGAAGTCAGACGTCTTTAGCTCGGAAAACAGTTTAAGAATTACCATATATTATCCTGTATAATGTGGTAATAGCAGAAATGAGCTGAGTAAACACTGTGCTGGGGAGACAGAATAAAAAGTCACAGCCAACTACTCCATTTAATATGTTCTGCTGTAACAATAGACCTGCACATTTGACATTCAGGCCAAATTCTCACCCGTCCACTCTCACAGTCTGTGCGTCCAATGCTTATGTTTAGACCAGACATTTAAAACCATCTCACGCCAGTCTGATCCACTCACCCCATTTCTATTTTGGAGTGTGTCTGTATACCTATGTCTGTGTGTGTGAGTGTGTGAGTGTGTGTGTTGCACCAGGCAGGAAGAGGCATTCCCATAGGAGCAGTCCTCCTGAGCGCCAGACATTGGGGGGTTGGGTACAGACACGCTACCAATTCCCATTTCATCTCCCAGAGGAACCACCATGTGGACCAAATGATCAACAAGATCGGATTCAAACATTTAGATAAATATAGAAATTCACATGAAGCTTTGCTGGTGCGTCATCTCCTCCGTCATACTCGTGCATACAGTACATTTTAAGACTAACGTACACATATAAGCCAAACGCACCAAACACAGGAGGATCAAGCAGTCTGTTAACGCAACAACCTTTGACGGGAGCGTTAAGAAGCTGTGATGGATTCTTGCAAACTCTCCTTTTGGTGATGTTTTCAGTTCTGATTGTGACACTTAAAGTATCAATCAAACAACACAGTACACAAAGCCAATCAGGGTGAGCATCTCAAGATTAACGACAAATAGCCTGTGCAATGTTAAACATCGCCTGTCCTCTCCAAAGAGTGTTCAGATTTCTAGCAAGTCTAATGCCAAGTTGAGCCTGATCAGCTGTCCTGGTGCAGGTCCAAAGGTTAGTCAGGTTCGAGTCTTTAAACTCAGTGGCCTTGAGGACCCAGGAGCCAAACACCACCTAACCCAGTCTCCTGCCAGACAGGAGGAGGAGGAGGAGGTGGAGGAGGTGAGGGGAGACAGAAAACCGCATTCCCAAGACAATGGACGGTCTGTGGGACTTGCCGAAACTCTGAGGGCCCTGGGGCACGTTGAGGAAAGAGGGAAAAATTGAGGGAGGAAGGCAAAAAAGAAAGATGTTAAGAAGAGTAAGAACAGAGGTCAGAAAAGAGAAACAAAAAAGAGGAAAGAAAGAAAATAACGGGGAGGCCAAATGAAGAGAGAGAGAGTGGCCAAATAAGGAGGAGGTGTAAGAGAAAAGGAGTGCTGGCACCGCTGTAGGGAACCGATAAGGAGAAAATGGGATGGGGGGGTGGGGGGGTTGCTGCTTTCAGTAACGCAGGGAGCAAGACATGGAAAAGGAAAAAAAAAGAGATTGACTGTTAGTGCTGATTCTTTAGTTTACCTATGATCGCCTTCAGTTCAGTCAGTACTCGTGCTTAAACTCATGTCACATCATTCAAACCATTAATATGAGCAGCGATGTGGAAAAACAATGTTTACGTCAACCTACTTGCCCAGGTTTCCCCGAAGAAAGAGAGGTGGCGAACCACCGAGACCAACACATCTCATATCAAATTTTGGTTTGTTGTTTTACATGAAGGTTCATGTTTTTTGTTTTAATCTTGTGTCATTGTTTACGTCAACCTGCTTATCCCGGGTTTCCCCCAGCAAACAGCCCAGACTAGCACATCTCGCCTCCTAATCAAACCTCTTCTCGGATCAACATTTGCTGATTTAAACAGCACCATTGCTCTTTTTTAACCTGAAGGTTAGTGTCTGGTGGCCGGCCTTCACTTTAAAATGTAGGAAACTCTCTAGTCGTCATTACGAGTAGGAGCTATGGAGAATTTCTGGCAGCTACGAAAATCTCCCAATTCACAAAAATACCCACTAACCCTTGCAATAATCTGCTGGAGGGACCTTGTTCCAATGGGTTATTTCTCAATCTTTCCCATCCTCCCATTAGTGAGTAGATACCATGCCACCAATGATAGCTGGCAGAACGAGACGGAGGGTCACTTACTACTATACCTGCCTGCCTCCTCCCTCTCTGATCCTCCGTTAGCTCCTCCCCCTGTACATCCCTAGAAGACACACTGGGAGATAAACAGCCTCGCTAGGACCTGCTGACCTCTGGACCACCAGTCGACAGGCTCCCAGAGTTCAGCAGGGCCTGACACACAATGAGATCTGACATTAATGTGCTCTATTTGCATTCTTGCTTCCAGGAACTGTTTCGGTTGCCAGGCAGCGTGGCTCGTAGCTTGCCATAGCTTGTTGTCAGAGACAGCGGCGTCAGGGAGGTGCTCTTTCAGGGATGATTTAGACTTCCATTTCAGGGACACCGGCCTTTCATCCTCCACACGAGACAAGACAGAGTGCGCAGGAGCAGCTAGTTCTCATCCGGCTATACTCGGAGGTCAAAGAGCCAACGCTTACTGGGTCGGACCCAGGCGCCGTCATTTGGACGGAGGGTTGACAAATATTTACTCCGGAGGTGTCGTGCAAGGGGAGAAGATGAAGATGAGGAAGAGGAGGGGAAGATTTCCAGAGAGCACCTCACTTTCGCTTAACACAAGCACGCACGGAGGCAGGCGAACTCTCACCAGCATCGCCATCAATAAATAAATAGAGGCTGACAGAAATATCCCCAGCATAGTCTCAGCCAGCGTAGCACAGCATTGGCACGCACAGCGAGAGAACCAGAGAGGGGACGACACGCACGCACACACACACACACACACACACATACACAGACTGAGACATGAAGATAAGACTGTGAGAGATAGCAACAGAGAGAAGAGAGCAAGAAGGAGGGAAACAGAGCGAATGAAAAGGGTCGCAGAGAGAAGAAGAAGAAGAAGAAAATAGAGACTTAAAGAAAGAGAAACAAGATGCTTCTGTTCTTTGTGCTTTGTTCTGGTCTCTAGTCAGTAGAAAGGATTAATGGCCGAGGTAAAAACATGCTTACTGTTCACTCCTGTTTGTAGGAAGAAGGGAGGGCAAACATCCCTCTTTGCCCCCACCTGCCCCACCCGATCCAGACCCCTTCTTTCCCCTCACCTCCTCACCCCAATAGACAGACACACCAGACCGGGCTGTGCTGCGCTGCAACACACACACACACACTCCGGAAACACACACACACACACACACACACATAACGACCCCCCTATCTGAGCCTCTGCTCCGTCACTCTGTCTGAACTTCTGGTTCTGATTTAGAAACAACCTCCTCTCATTCGCCTTTTTCTCTTCAATTCAACACACTCTCCCTCAGCATGTGTGTGTGTGTGTGTGTGTGTGCATGTGTGTGTGAGAGAGAAAGAGTGTGTGCGTGTGTGAGTGCGTGAGTAAAACTCTTGTCTCCTGCAAATGGATACACCAACACGTGTGCAAGCACAGCCTGAGACATTTATGCCCCCTGTGTGAGTTGTGGTTGCACACACATGTAGAGCTACAGACACACACACACACACACACACACACATAGAAGCAGAGACACACACACACACACACAGCATGCAGCACCCGAGATCATATTCATGGAGACACATGCTCCCCCTCTTCAATGATTAGTTTAAATATGCCAGTGATCACAGAACTGCAGGAAGACCCAGTACACAAGGAGCTAAACACACACACACACACACACACACACACACACACACACCATCCCGTCTCTATGCTCCAAAACACACACACACACACACACACACACACACACACACACACACACACACACACACACACACACACACACACACACACTTTTCATTTGCTGTTTCTCCTCCGAGCAGTGCCGGCAGGCTGCCAAGCTACACATAAACATGGTGCATTGCATTTCACAGCCTTTCTGCAGGTACAGTAATGCAAACACTGGAAAATATTCAAGCCACATCAGCGGCCCGGCTCACTCTCAATCGGAACCACGGCTTCAATAACTCTGATGGTTTTGCCATCAAATCGCACCAGCGGGTAATGAAAACATCGGCGGCTGTTGCGTGTCCTCCTGGTACAAATTAGAGCAAAGAAGCAGATTATATTTCATTATTAATACGTTTGGAGTTGATAAAATATGTTAATGGTTAAGAGTCCTGTAGCCTCTTAAGCAGAGCATTTTGTTGTATTTAATATTTTACATCATTGTTTTCTATTATTTGGTTTATTTAGGTGAAGAGCTTGACGGTTTTGCTGTTTCTCTGTCCTCGATTCTGTCTTTTTCTCCCTCTTCTGTTAATCTGTCACTTTCCCTTTTTCTCGATCTTCCTCCTTGAAGCCTGAACTGAAGCCTCGCACAAAACCAGCGACAAAATGACGAACATTTGGTTGATCTGTGTTTCAGCTGTGTGGATTTGTCACATTTATGCAGGATGTTGATGCCACTACACTGCCAGCAACCTTTAAGCTGTATGGGCAAACATGTTTCGGAGGGCAGGAGGGCAGGATTTTACTTCAGGTGTTTTCAGGTGATTCCTCTGACTACTGTGACTTCCACCAGAAACTGACACTGGGTAAGTGACGTCAGTTGTAATCTGCACGCTCTTAGCCTTCCAGGCTTTTAAGTGATGGCAGAAATTTAAGTTTTCTCGCCGCGAGATCAGTCCAAATAAGTTCATCATTTGCTCCTCTGGTCCACGAAAAGAAACACTTTGTGCAGAAATGAACAAAGTGAATTCTTCTAACACATAATTAACAAGTTTTTACTTGACTTACTATTTTCTGTTCTCCTCCGTAGACGGAGTCTGCAGCATCTCTGCTCCAGCAGAGGTGCACGTTGGCACGCTAAGCAACAAGACTTTTTATTAATATATAATGGCAGCTTTTCTTGCTTTTATCTGTGTGCTTAAAGAACTCTATCATTGTGGCAATATGAGTCAGTCCCTTTGTTTCAGAGAAATGTCTCTGCAACTGTTGGACGGATCGTGATACATTAAGACAATGTTCCTCTCAGCCTTTGATGATCCCTTAACTTTTCAACAGATCACAATTTAAATTAGTCTTTGGTTTAATGACAAAATATCTGCAAAATGAGTGACACTTGAGCTGCACTTCATGTTTAGTGCTACTTAACATGTGTAAGCATGCTAACACACTTTAAAAAGATGGTAAACATGGCCAGCACTGCTAAACATCAGCATGTTAGCTTTATCATTGTGAGCATGACGACACAGTGGCGTGGGCCTTAGCTCAAAGCGCCGCTGTGCCTACGTGCAGCCTCACAGAACTGCTAGCACAGCCGTAGACACTTGGGCTCGGTCCAATTTCACAAGGACAACCCTTCAAGACACTCATATGTCATCAGTTATCCTCGATGGCAGTTACGGGGACCAAACATTTCCACTATTTCTTCAACTGAGGGGATTTCTCTTGTGTGCTGGAGATGTTTTGAATAACTGTTCACGCTTTCCTCAATTAAAAAAGAACAATGCTTCATTACCTGGCCACTAGAGCTGCTTTATAGGCCAACATTAGCAACACTGCTCCTACCCTGCAAGCCTGCACTGATTACAGGAGTTATGTTCTGAACGTCATATAGCAACAAAGGGGGGGAATGCAGCCATGAAATACATCAAAACATGGCACCGTTGTGCACAAAGCAGCAACTAAAATGTAACGTAATCTAGCTAGATAGCTACCGAGACATCAGCGGACTAGCAGCGATTGTCTTATGCTTGCTATAAAGAAAAGGACCATAAGTGTGTCGCTGAAAAACCTCCGAGCAGCAGCAGTAGGGCAAAGGGGTGTATTGGGATTGAGCCTTAGTCTTGTTTAGACATGTTTTTCTAATCAACGGGAGAAAATCTGGAGACACAAAAACTTTCTCCCCACTGTTCGCTAAAAATATAGCGTGGTAGTAACTACTCAACAATATCTCCACTTCTGTCATGACCTTGAAGCCGCAAAAACCTGAACTTTCTCTCCCACTCAGCGTGGTCGGAAGGAAAGAAATTTGGTTTTGACGGTGTCCAGTTACGAGACATTTTAACATGATATGAGACCGGTGTTGAGAAAACACTGATTTCTCATGAACTGCACTAGAACACGTATGCACACATTAACAGACAAACCTGGACCAGCAGCTTGATCATACGACCCTGAGAAGATCATTTACACACATGCTTCCACACCCTTTAACACACACACACACACACACACACCGGCCTCCTCCCCTCTCTGCCCTCTCCCCCACCTCCTTCTCCCTTCTTCCTCCGCGTTCTCCCTCTTTATGTTAAACCTGCACAGCCCCGTGAGGAGAAATGTGGTCGTTTGCCTCCGTTATCTCCTTTTCTCTACATCACCCCCCTTCGCCCACCCACCCCCTTTTCTCTTTCTACCCCTTGCTTAACTTAGTCCCGCTTCTCTCTCTCTCTCTCTCTCTCCACTTCCCCCTCCCCCAACAGCCCTCAGCCAATGGCGTCCGGGTGTCAGGCAGCTCAGAGAAGCTGTTGTCATGGTGACGGGGCTCCTGTCTGTGCTCTGTCCCTCAGGCATCCCAGATCCAGAAAGCAGCAACGTGTTTACGTGAGAGAGGAGAGGAGAGGAGAGGAGAGGAGAGGAGAGGAGAGGAGAGGAGAGGAGAGGAGAGGAGAGGGAGGAGGAGGAGGAGAGGAAAACAGTGCTGGGGATAGACGTGAGGGACAGAGAGGAGGAGGAGGAGGAGGAGGAGGAGGAGGAGGAGACTGAGGAGGGAGGGAGAGAAAACTGCCCCACTTTGACCAGCTTTTGTTCTGCTGTGTCTTCGGGTTTGAAGGCCTTGCATGCATGTGTGTGTGTTTTTATGTGTGTGTGCGTGTTTGAGTGCGTGCGTGTGTGTGTGTGTGTGTGCCTCACATGGCCCTGTAGACACCCAGGCATCTCACACCCCTATTCCTGGCACCTCCACCCAATCTCTGACCTTTCCTGGACTCCAGCACGCAGACACACACACGGTCCTGACCCAGCAACACAATCACAGCTCTTTATAAGCCCCAACACACACGCACATGCACAACACACAAAAACACACACACACTCCCACATTCATCCAAGATCATGTAACCAGCCCAAAACACTTGCACCTGGTGTGGCCTAAAATAAGGTCCCCAGGCAGCCATGTCGCAGGGTGGCGTGATGATGACAGCAGCGCGGAGGGCCTGTGTTGACCACTGTGCTACTGACACACACACACACACAGACACACACACACAGAGACACACACAGTCTAGATCATTTATCTCCAGGGGGCATCTGTTGCTGATTGGTCGATGCCATCGTCTGTGCCCTGACCATGACACTCGCAGTATGGGGGTTTGCTCTTGCACATTTTAATGCTGTACAGCGTGTGTGTGTGTGTGTGTGTGTGTGTGCGTGTGTGTGTGTGTGTGGATACATAACTATTCCAATAGAGCAGGTGTTGAGCAGCACCCCAGGCCCTCCCTACTGTATAATGAACCCCGTCAGCTCCTCTGTCTGTATCAGTGGTGGCCTACTGCTCTATAGTCTCCACACTTGACTTCTTCCTGCTTTTCACAGGACAATCCAGCACGTTAATTGCAAGGTAAACAACTGAAGAGGAGCGTCAGCCCCGCAGGAGCTCTGTTCCTCTTCTCTCCTCTCCTCCCTCCCTCCTGTTCCTTCCTCTCGTCTTGTCTGAGGCGAGGTCGGTTAAGCCCCCCCTTCAGAATCAGAATCTGGACAAGCACCAGTTGGAAGCTAATCCGGCTCGCCGACTGGACCCCTCCTCCGAAACGGCACAGCGGGGGTGAGCTGATGAAAGGGAGGCTGATATGAGGGACATGAAAGGCATTGTAGAGGCAAACAGAGCGGCAGACACAGCCTGCCTCAGACCCCCGCGCTGCGTTCAGCACTGTACAACAAGCCATTTAGGACATTAAAACAGCACAAAAATCGTCAGAGTCGTTAGTCAAGCTTGAGGCTGCCGTCCAACTTTCTTTTCGCCCGGACGTTTCTACTCTGCTGCCACTTGATGCACAGGTTAAGGCACTTAATGTCTAAACTGTATTCACACTGTGTTCTATTAACAACCTGTTTGTTCAAGGCCAAACCTCTTGACCGAAACATTACATTCTTCTCACAGTGAATGAACAAAATTAGCCTCTATTGAAGTAAAAAAAAACCTAAAGCCTTAAGGCCAACCTAAAAGATCTTTTAACACAACCGCCCTGCCAATATAACAGATAAAATACGTAGTACTTCATATTAAATTGAAAAGATTGCTCCAAAATGGATTTAGCAGGTTTATTCACGAGCTGAATGCTGGTTGCTGAAAACTGGTGGGATTCTGCATGTGTGCATCCAAGACCATAACCAAAGTCCTTTAAGGCAAGTTTTGCCACTCAGCAGCCATCTTTGCAGTTATTTCATCAGGCAGTTATTTCAGGCTACCAAGACCAGGCCTCTATCTGAATGAGAGTTCACTTTCATTGGTTTCCAACAGGTTGTAAGCCGTTTCACACTTATTATGCTTTTTCGTTTTTTTTCCTTTCCTTCAGTGTTTTGGAAAAGTTTTTGAGCATGTAAAAGATCTTGAAAGTTAAAAAAAAGGTCAAAGTTCTCCTCTCTCCTACAGAAAACACTGCTCCTGAAACACCTCGTCAGTAGTCCCGCCTTTAATTCTGTGACTTTGTCACATCACACTACATCACCATGTCACACATATGCATAATTTCTGCCTAGCAGCTAGTTTGGCACGTAAGAAATGATTTAGCACAGCTGCTCTGTTGTTGTTGGCGGTGCTGGCTCAGGCATGTGTGAGCTGACCAATCAGAGCAGACTGGGTATTGAGGAGGAGGGGCCTTAAAGAGACAGGAGCTAAAACAGACCGCAGACTGAGGGGGAATACAGTGCTGTAACACTGGACAGCAAAAAATGTCTCCTTTAAGGGTCAATCCAGAGTGAAACCACTTGAGCAAAGGTGAGTTTAATGTACAATATTTGAATAACGTCACCTTTCTTGGTAATCGTGTGGGTAATCCTGTGCACGTCAATGCAACAACACCATTGGCTGATATGCACATGTAAAGCCCTTTGAATTGCATTTTGATTTGTTTGAAAGGTGCTACATAAATAAAGTTTGACTGATTGATTGATTGATTGATGTGTTTCCAGGTTCTGATGCTATAAAGCAGACGATCGGCTTTTGTGGGGGAATGGATTAGATATGTGTCACAAACCACCATCTCTGGTGTTACAAACTGTTCTATCAAAAAACTTAATGGTTCACACCTCTATTATAATATCTCTGGCGTAATTCACTCTGGGAGTTAATGTCCACCCTCATGTTTCAAAGTCCAGTTTTTGTTTCTGTTCTGTGCAGTTCCAGTTTGGTTTACTCACTCAAATCTCTCCCAACAACATTGTCTTACTGTCCAGCTGCCAAAATCCAGATAAGAGACGAGGTGATAAAAATGTTCATCTTAGTCGCCTTTCATTATTACCATACGCTTACAGCAATTAATTTTTATGAACAGCAGAATGATATGAGGAATGTCTTTGCCCCAGGTTGTGCCTCTCAGGCTACTGCCCTCGTGCCTGACAGGTCGAGGTTGTACCTGCAGCCTGAAAGACAGACCGCAGGCACAGCTGAGGGCTGAAAACACTGGCGAACTATTGTTTGTTTCAGGTAAATATCAATCAACAATGAGGCTGTAATGCTGAATGTTTTTTTTTTCCTTTACCAGGCTATAGTTAATTTGGAAAGCCTGATTTAATAATAAAGTGTTTGCTCTGACAGGAAACAGAAAAAAAAACACATATTTTCATTTTTTAGATGAAAAACTTCATCCACACACACACAACTGAAACTCCACCAGAGCCCTTGTGTGCACCCCTACTGTTAATCGCCACATTATCCTCGCTCTTCATGTTCAAATTTCAAGAGATTAAAAATAGCAATAAAAAAACAAACACAAATGACCTGCAGCCGACACAGACTGCTGCTCGTTGAACTGATAAATTTGGCGAGGCCTCAGTCTGGGCGTTAACTGCGGATGAAAGCCGCGTGAGTTTGAATGACTTTGACAAGATGGAGTAAAATGAGATTTTGATGTTTTCAGAATAAAAGAAGAGAAAAATCAAGCCAAGGACGTTTTTGTGTTTCCGTCTTTGAAACACAGAACAGACTAATTGTCTGTTAATATCTGAAGAGTATCTATTCATAGACTAAGACAGGCGCACACACAGAGGACAACTTGATGACAGATGGAAAGAAATTAGAGGCAAAGTAGCATTAATATTCCATCTCTTAATAACAACCAGAGCCCATCCCCCACCTCTGGCACCACACAGTCACACCCACACACACGCACACACGCACGTGTACGTGTATATGTGCGTACAAACAGTCCTGTCCTGGAGAGCATGTTGGCTCGTCCCGAAACAAACAGGAAAAAATCCACAAATTCAGCCGCTCCCATCCTCCTCCTTCTTCCTCCTATCCTTCCCCTCCCTCCTTCTCTGCTCCCCCTGAACACCAACCCCCGCCTACAACCTGGTCTCCTTCCCCTTCCAGCCCTTCCCACCCACCCACCCAGCCCCACTGCCCTCCAGCCCTGCAGCCTCACAGCAAAGTAGAGAGCAATCCCTTGGTGGGTCAGCCAGATTAAACTGCCACTGTAATCCGCTTGGCTTTCACCTCCTTGTCCTCAGCCGAAGAGAGAGAGAGAGAGAGGGATGGAGGGAAAGAGAGGAGGGCTGGGTGGAGGAGTAAAAGGGCAGGAGGATGGAGAGAGAAAGAGAGATGGGGAGAGAAAATGTAAGATAGCAAAGAAAGAGAGACGGAGGGAGAGGAGAGAGAAAAGAGAGGTGGATGGAGGGGGAGGGCAGAGCTGGGGGAAGTAGCTAAATGACAACAAGGGCACGGAGAGAGAAAAACAAGGAGTAGAAAAGAAGGAGAGAAAGACGGAGAAAAAGAGAAAAGCTGAAAGAGAGAGGGAGGCAGTACAGGGCTGAATTAAAGCAGTGTGAAAAGGAGGAAGTGAATAATGAATCTCATAAAGGAAAGATATTAAGGACGAATAAGAGTCAAATAAACTGTGTTACGAGAGGGAGTGATGAAGGACAGTGGGGTAATCCTGGTGGCAGAGCTTCTGTGGCGAACATAATGAACCAAACAGGAAACTATGTTGAAGCACGCCCTCGTCTTCATGTAATGATGAAATTTGTTTTGTATGAAATTCGTAGGAAATGACACCGTCCCCCTCATGGCCAATCAGTACCCAATCCTTCCCGTCATCTCGCGCCGACCCGGAATGGTTGCGTTCACCCCCCTCGGCCAACTAATAATGAAAACGCCGGAGATGTGTGGTGAAATGTGCCATCGCCTCAAGTTTTGTTTAAATCTCATCAGCAGTGTCAGGGAGATCAAACATGAAGGGCAACATGAGTGAGTGAATGAATGAGTGTGTGGTGTTACTGTGAACGTGGCAGATTAAGCTGTCTCCTGTTGAATGTAAACGGTCACACACTATATTGTCACCATCACATCAGTTTCTTTTTATGTTAAACCTTCGCTTTCCAACTAGTTTGATAGTCAGACCGTGTTAGCATTGTAACGTGGTGCCTATTATAGCACGGATATCTGACCCGAACCTGTCGGGACCTGATCGGATCAAAATTGGGAAATGTTGTCCGGGTTCGGTCATATCAGTTGACATGGCGCTTTCAAGTTCTCTGCCTGGATGCAACTCCAGCTCTGTATGAGTATGCGTGTCGACACAGATATAAAATATAATGTATATATGTGCGTGGAACGATTCAATTCACAGTATTGGGACAGAAAAATGCAGCCTGATGTTTAATGGACACTTGGGAGGAGCAGAAACAAGTTGTGAACACAACACTGACATACAGTATCATCACATTTTAAGTTGATATGCTGAAGTCGTTCGCATACAATGTTGCTAATTTACACATCCAGCAGTTTCAGAGCAACATTATCATTCTTATTCTTATATTATTATCATTTGTTTGGAGTCATGTTGTAGCCATCTGGCAAATGGAAGTACAATTTTAGCATATTTTTTTGCTCTGCTTTTGGTCTCTAACAACTCCTGAGGGAAATATCTGGCTCTTCAGCTGCTGAATGCTTTACTATGTAGTTTGTCAGTTCCTTCCAACTGCATCTGCCCGTTACAACACTGGTTATATGACTGTTCTTTTACTTGGAACAACTTGGTTAAGGTGATCTTTCCCCTAGCAAAGGTCCTGGCCCAGGTTAAGAGAGACCAACACTGACTGACAACCAACCCTAACCTCCTACTTTTGCGGCGTCTGCGTCCATCTTTGTCTCTGACAGACAACAGTTCTGATTTCAGAGCACATGCCCGGTTAGATAGTCACAGCTGTACACATGCCAATGATGCAATTATAACCGTAAGGCAAATAAGATGAAAAAGTTAATTTGTACACACGACGGTTTCAATAATCAGAGTTTTTGCATTCTTCTGCTCGCAGTCCATTTTCATGCGAATGAACGAAATCTGAAAATCCTGAGGTGGTTATTTAGAAATGCAAAAGTTCACATGGAGTCGAAGTCAAACCCAAGCCTCAGTGTGAATGTAGGAACTCAAAAGTATCAAAACAACTTACAGATTTAACGTCTAAAACTTTTCACTGGGATAATATTTTTTACTCATGTGCCCTTTATGATACACGTAACAATTACATTTACAAGGCATGCTTGCAAAGTCAGTAAATCTGAAACATATTAAAGTACAAATTGATTCTCAACTCCCTATAAACTAAACTGACTCAAATAAAACGACTGTAAAAAAGTGATTGTAGTTATACTTGATTTCATGTGATGTAACTCCAAACAACTATCAACATCACCTCTGTGGTTTAATTTGACGATTTCAATAATGAAACATTCAGACGAACTCTAAATCATGTGAAGCTGAGCTCCTCGTGCTGACATTATCGTCCGTGTGCGTGTGTGGGAGCGTGTCCGCTGGGTGCTCGGGAAGAGTGTTAAAGTGTGGAAAAGAAATAGAGTTAACAGGTACTACCCTCCTCCAGACCATAGACAGGGAGGGGGGCTGATGAGAGAGGGAGGGAATGAGGGAGAAAGAGAGGGAGAGGCAGGAAGAGGGAGGATATCCTGCGAGGAAAGGCTGTGATATACGAGCAGGGTACTTCAAACAAGCAGGGGGAGGGGGACACTCCTTCTCCAATAAAACCAAGGGAGGCAGAAGGAGGAGAAGAAAGGAGAGAGCAGAGATTTAAAAGAGGGTGATACAGTAGATAGAGGAAAAGTTGGAGGGAAGTTGGTGCCAGATGAGCCGGAGCGGGAATGATTTGAATGAGAGTGGGATGTCCTCACTATAGTGATGCAATAAAACCCCCAAACTACCTAAAGACACAAATCTGCAGGAGGGCATCTTTCATGTTCAATGATTTCAGGTGAATGAGTGGGAGAAAAGAGTTTAAAACTAATGCTGACACCATTATTTCACTATCAGTAAAAGAAAAAGTAAAAGAATACCTTTTTCTAGTCATAAGCTCACAAACATTATACAATCAGTTTGTGTTTCCTTGTTTCAAATCATAGGAAAACAACTTTGCAGATTATTTTCTGTCTAGTTAGATGATCATTTCTTAAATCTTACATGACACAGGAGATAGAAGAAGTACGAGCAATACATCAGTGTAGAAATACTCCAAGTTAAAGTCATGCATATAAGTTTTTAATTAAGTTAATTTATAAAATTATGAGCATCAAAACACACTACCAAAAAGTACCAAAAGTAAAAGTAATCATTATGCAAGATGGCTTATTTCAGACAGATTTGCCTTCAGAAATCATTAAAGTTTTATTTTAATTCAAAATACTACATCATAATTTATTTGTCGATTATATTTTGTATCATTAAAAGGTGCAACATGTAAGAATTTTGGTTAAAAACATTCAAAACTTCATTACATTTGTCACAGAATGTGTGAAGGAATCACAGTTGTAACATTATCATGTCTACGTTTATGTTGCTGACCGAAGGTCTTTCTGCACTATCAGAGCTCAGAAAAAAGCTTCTGGTGATAGAAAGTAATGAGAAACATTTGGAGCAAAGGCAAACATGCCAAAGATTACACACCAGAGTCCCCTGAAACAACAAAAGAACTCAAAATACATGGTGTAAAAATCTAGTTTTTATTCCAATATTTGTTTTTTTCCATCTGTTCTTCGTGTTCAGGAAAAACACCAACACATTCCCAGATGTCTTCAACAAATGATGAGTCCTGTTTACTAATCATTTAAAAGAATGTTGCAACCGTACATGAAACTCAAAGCTGAAAACTCCCACCGAAAATAATGCGCGTGGACACACACCGCTACGTCTGTGCCCTGCAACAAGTGATTGATGAGTTCAGGAAGGGGCTCTTGGGCAGAGGAAGTCCAGTCTGGGTCAGACTTCATCGACACATCCAGGCATGAGCACCATCTGCATGCACTCACGAGTCACACACACCCCCCCTCCACACACGCAGGAACACACTCCTCTACTCATTTCAACATGTGATACTGTTCCTTTCATGCTGTTTACTATATAATGTCTTTCCTCCAGCAGCAGAGTGTCAAGGTGAGCAGAGCGAGTCGGGCATGCCGGCTCAGCATGCACTCCACAGTTTTAGGCTCCATGTGTGCCATTGTGGGCCAGCGTGGGGCTGTTTTTGACAGCAGCCATTACAACAAATAATTGAACAGCAAATGAAGACAAATGATATGATTGCAGAGCGCGTCCCAGCAGTCAATCCGCTATCTAGGTGGTTCCCATTCAAAGGCATTGATCAGCTTTACAACCTAAGTAGCTGGCCAGGAAACTAAATGGTGGCGATCAATGCTATTTAACAGATTATTGACTGCTGACTGGTTGCCCGAGATCAAAATAGAGACAGGGGGATGAAGAAATAAGCAAATAGAGGAATGGAATGAAAACACATGAAATTGGAATCGGTTCCTTTGCTTCAGTGATGATAAATGGGAAAGAAAAACACTGAGACAGCAGAGAGCGGCGAGGAGGAGAGAGGGTGCATTTTTCTGCGTGCGCGGCTGAATGTGCATGATCATGTGCATTTAATGAAGAAACAACGGCAAGAAAAACAAAGAGAAGAAGCCAGAATGATTGAAAGAAAGAAAGCTCAGTTTGCATACAGTCTGTTATCGAAAGAGTCTTGTGTCGAGCTCCACATGTGACCAGATGTGGTCCACACATTTGTCGTACTTTGGCAAAAATCAGCTCAACGAGGAAGAACCTCGTCAGAATCAGCCGATACTTTCTGCTCCTCTTTGTTCAGCCTATCCTTGATGGAGCTTTCAAGTGGCGCACAAGCTGGCACAAAACAACAGCCGCTCGCACCGCAATTTCATCCCTTTGACTGCGTGCTCCTTCACGTGTGTCTCTGCTGTCTGTGTTTACAATGCATGAACCAGACCCGAGCCACCCGACAGCTCATCAGGGCTTTGGCGGGCTTTGTGTTTGTGTGGCTTTTCACCTGAGCGCTGTGGGAGATCAGTAGTTAAAGGGTAACTTCACCAATTTTACACATTATTAAAGTGTTTTGAAAGGTCTTGGGGAGTACTACTGCATACGTGAAAAAGTAAGAGTATAAAACCTTTTGTGGCTCCAGAGGAAGCTACATGCAATCTGATTAATTGCCACACATGCCTGAGCCAGCACTGCTAACAAAAACAGAGCAGCTGTGCAAAATAATTTCTAGCATGACAAACTAGGCATAAATTATGCAAATGTGTGACATGGTGATGTAGTGTGATGTCACAAGTCACAGAATTAAAGGCGGGACTCAGGAGCAGTGTTTTATGTGGGAGAGAGGATCTTCTGTCGGTGCGGACTTTGACGTTTTTAACTTTCAAGATCTTTTACATGCACAAGAACCGATATAAAACAAGGAGGAAAGGGGGGAAAAAAACAGAAAAGCATAACAGATCTCCTTTAAATGTGCAAAATTGGTGTTACCCTTTAATGAAAATGAGGATGAGGAGCAGAGTGAAGGTTGACTTCAGTCCAAGCAGTCATGGAATGACATTTGTGTGTGTGTGAATGTGTGTGTGTGAGAGGATGAGGTAGGGGTTGGGGGTGTTTTACAACCTCCGACAGTCCCAAACCACTGTAGTGTTTAATACACACAGCGGTGTGTTACCATGGTGACTGGGCCCAGCTATGGGGCCCGACTCATGAGGCTGCATGTTTGTTGTGTATGTGTGTCCTGTTCGTGTGTGTGTGTGTGTGTGTGTGTGTGTTCGGCACTTGAGAATATACCAGTTGCTTCATCTGTGATTGCTCTCAGACTCTTTATCTCTGGCTACATTTTCTCAAATTTACTTGAAAACAAAAAAACACGATTTGCGCTTTTAAACGGCAGAAAGTGGCCGCGCTTCATTGAATCACTGTGTGCATGTGTGAGCGTGAATATGGACTTAAATATGGCTGTAGTAGATATGTGCCTGTGAGAATGTTTGTGTGTGTGTGTGTGATTGTGTATGTGTGTCTCTCTGCCTGCGTCTGTGTGTGTGTGTGTGTGTGTGTGTGTGTGTGTGTGTACACACTCCCCTTGCCTTTTCTCAGTTCAGCAGAACCTCATTAATTCAGCAGGAATGGAAATCATTTCTGCACGGAGTGCACAGGAGACAGAAAGAGATGGAGAGGAAGACGCGTGGAAGGGTGGGGGTGGTGGGTGGTGTTGGTGGGGGCCACAGTGAAGACTCAAATTTCTTTATTTTCTTTCCTGAAAATCATTCAATTAAAAGGAATCTGGATAAAAAGCACAATGAATTCACAGTATTGGCCACAAAGGGAATTCTACACACATTTCAATACCGTCTAATAATAATGCTGTTACATTGTGATTCAGCCATTTGCTGACAACTCCTGAGAAATAACACATATGACTAATCTGAGCCTTGGTTTATCTAAATCTCATAAGGTTTATACACAAACAAATAGACTGGACAAACAACCAAATATAGCAAACGTCCAGATGGATACATTAATAAAAAGGTAATCTTCCTTATGTAGCAGCAAATCAGAGCCTCCTCCATCCCTCCCTCTGTCCCCTCCTCCTGCCATCTCTCCATCCTGCAGCCCGCCACCAGACAATATGGAGCAGACAGTAATCTGGCCATGCACTGAAGAGATTACAGCATCCAGCAGGAACGTTTCAGCGCAGAAGAGAGCAGCTCAGTTCAGCACAGCACAGAGGAAGAAACGCGAGAGATCGTCCAAACTGAGTCAACACAAAGTGGGAATCTATAGCAGAAACACTCTGGCAGAGCGTCGGATGGTCGCGCACACTTCCTCAGTGAAAGCTGACCTTTTCAGAGTGCAGCAGAGTGCAGTGTTGTGGGTCTCTCTTTTCCAAATGTCACTTTTTACAGAAAAGATCTGATGTGGTAAAAACAGATCAGGCAGCGCAGACAGGACACAAAGGAGGTAATAACACTGCACAAATACTTACATGAACAAACACTGGAGCTTAAATAAGTCCAAACATCCAGTCAATAAACGAAACAGATGTGCTGCCCTATTTATCCACTGAACTTAATCACGACGCGAGGTATAAATAACCGTCATGGAGGCTTACGTCCAGGCAGAAAAGTCGAGGTTGGAAGTTCACACATTGCACTTGTTACTAAGTACGTGATTTTTTGATCTTCCTGACCTCCCGAAAGAAATAAACCCTTAACAGCAGCTTCTGACCCCGCGCTGACCTCAAGGCTGGCTAATACCTCAGTCAGAGGAAAATCAGTCACATGAACACACTCGAACAAAGACAAGTAAACACTTCTATTTTAAGCTCTATTGTCTTTACTGTGCAGAAGAAGTAACTGCAACCGTGGTCACAGTGCCAGAAAACCTTCTCAGTGATGAACTTCCTTTCCAAAAGTCTGTTTAAATAACAAATTTCCGGTTAATATATCATTATATCTGTAAATGATTACTGCCTTTGGACTGTAGATTAATAACATACAGAACTCCATCCCGTTTTTATCTAATTTCTGTTGTAACATAACAAAATAGTGAGCACAAGCCAATAAATGGACACTCAAAGCAACATGACTTGTATTAAAGTGTTGTTGTTGTTGGCTGTGTCTTTGTGTAGAGGACTAGTTAAGTGACTTTACTTATAAAAATTCTGAGGCGATCGGTTTCCTGACTTTTTTCCAGTAAAGTGAACTTTACAAATTTACAGCGCACATATTCATTTCTGAGCTCACGATCAATTAACAGCCACAAATACCGAGGATTCTTCTGTACATCTGTGAAAAGCTGACAAAGATGTGTTTAAACGTGTAACATCAGTTGCGTCTGTGTGTAAACATGTGAGGTGGAAGGACTCTGAAACATGCAACTCATCCAAGTTCTTCATCTTCCAAAGCGCAGGAAAAAATCTTTCAAGAGTTGCCAAAAAAAAAAAAAACCTGAAAAAAAATCTAAAATAGTTCCAGGAAACATTAACTCATTACTCCAGCCAGCAGTTTTGAGACAGCTGCTAAAGGGTACTATTAATGACAGACCTCATTAGACGCTCTGCTCTGACTGTAATTAAGTCTAACAATCAAATTTTCAACTTGTACTTTTCAAATCTACCATCAGAAGTGGTCCAAATGTGATGCTGTGTGCTACGGGAGCTTGAATGAGCTTAAAGAAACAGCTGTGTACAACCAAACTCAAGGTGAGGGACGTGAGAAACCTTCAGTCAAATATAAAGCAGGAGAGGAAGAAACTCTCCTGGATGATAAACACGATGTTTACTCGAAACATTCAGATGAGGAAGAAAAGGAAGAAATGACAAAGTCGGCAGTTCATCTTCCCTTTAAGCGTCACGATCTGTTTACATGACCTTCTGTTTTAAAGCCCTTTATTATCCCAACTGATCATAAATATAGCACAATTCCTCTTCTGATGTCACTTTTTTTAACCAAGTAGACAAAAGCCTGATAATGGACAGGGTGTTAAGTAGAAAGGAGGAACGTGGAAACCGGTGAGTGTAGCTGAAAATGAAAACTTCACCAACAGGTTTCTCACTGAAACTGTTGCAGACCTCGACACGGGAAGAAGGGGTGCTGAGGGGGCTTCAGCGTGACCTAAAACATCGCATTATAAAAACCATCATTTGACAGTCCACATGATATAAAAACGTTCTTTGATCATGAAGCCTAATGTTACTTGACTATTCTCTGATTTATCAGTCAAATGTACGAACTCTACTGCAGACTGGCAGATCTGCATCATATATGCTCCTCTCCTCTGTGAAACGTCTGTATCGGACACAATGTATTTCATACATGAAAAGAAATTACTTCATGTATAGCACTCGCCGAATTTGAAAGAAGGCCCAGATAAAGAAGAATTTTTTATAGATAGCGTTTCCCGAAGTGTAAGTTCCTCCTAACTCGACAACTCACAAAATTGAGCGATTTTATAAGGGAGCCTGGGGAATTTCTCTCCCTCTTCATCTCCTTGCTGTGGTCGACTGCAATTGCTGTGGCTGCTTTGACCTATTATATGTTGGTGTTCACGTTCGCTGTCTGCTGAAATGCAAGACGTTTTCTAATGTTTGTATATTTTTGTGAATAACTGTTAGAAATAAGTTATCCTGACCATTCAAATTAATATAAAAAATATGAATGTCAAACACCATTTACTAAGATGCCAATAGATAGGCTGACCTCTCAGCACCCCAACTGTGACCGACTTCCAGCGGCCCTGGTTGCGGATGTTTGCAAAGGAACAAGCAAATCCCTACAACCTCAGATACATGTGTGTATTTGTAGTCCTGTGCATCTAACAAACACTTAACTCTCTTAGGAAGTTTATTTTGTCTGCATTTCAGTTGCCATCCAAGACAACATCTGCACACCTCTGCAGACAACTTTGCAGACTTGCAAAAGTAAGAGCCTGTTTTCATGCTTCAAGGTGTTGAAGCAAAAGAAAAGCTACGAAGAAACAGTCAGCAGGTTGAAATCATGGTGCAAAATCAGGAGAGGTAGAGGAGTGAAGGTGTAATGATCGAGGAGAGGAAGGTGAGGAGGAGATGATAAAAGGTGGAGCAGAGAGAGAGGCCAAAGTGATTGAAGGTGTAGCCCACCGTTGAATGGAGGCTTAAGGAGAGAGAATAGAGAGGGACAAACAGATGAAGGTGTAAAATAAAAGGGGGGAAGGTTCTCAAGGTGTAATGGTGGAGAGAGAGGAGAGCTGAAGGAGCCAGGTGTGGCAGCAGCCACAGAGGTAATCAGTGGGCCGATGGGGAGTCATTCCACTCAGAGTGAACGGGCTGCCGAAGTACCTGGAATAAAAATAATCATTACACTGCATTAAAGTCACTGTCTGTAAATATACCCTGGGCAGCAGTAAAGCACGCTCACCGTGGCCACCGCCATCAGGACACTTGCGCACCTTCAACGCACACGTATGTCAATATGTAAATACACACGCGCGGAAATTAAAATAAAATGCAAATATCCCCGAGGATGTGAGCGCGTCCCTCTGAACGAGCGGTGTGAAAAAAACAGCGACTCCCCTGCTGATTCTGTGCATTTATCCTGTCGTTACAAAGACGAGCTTTTAACAGAAACAAACTGTTCTCCAAATATAACTCAACCAGCTCAAAGCACGTTCATTATCCCCCCCCCCCCCCCCATAACTTATAAGTGTTATTTTAGCAACAGAAACCCCGACAGAGGCTTGAACTGGATCTCTCTCACACATTTATTCTGCCTCTCAGTATTGCTGCCTTTGGAAAATGGGGATTAAGTCTGCATTTAGGAGAATTTGAATTGCAAATAAGGCTTTGTAATTGTTTTAGTCTTTAATCCTTGCAGGGAGGGCCTCAGTGTAATGCAAAGTTGAGACAGGCGAACATCTCAGGCATTCATCTGAGGAAGGACTGTGTTTGTTTCACCACTCGGTTCAATGAGACTTAATAAGCAGGGTGTCCGATGAGCACCTCACACACACACACACACACACACACACACACGTAGACACGTACATATGCACGCGCGCACAAACACAAGCGAGCACACTTCTGCACACACGCTGCAGCCCATGGGCCCATTGATAGCTCGGCCAGTTTATTTTGGTTGTGAGTTCGGGTGCCCAGCTGGTACTTGAGACTGGTGGACTGGCAGAGCTGTGCAGCAGACAGCAGACACGCACACACAGAGACACACACACGCTGTGCCAGGGACACACTGTGCCAGGCTGCAACGTTTGCCAGCTACAAGCCACAAAGAGAGGCAGAGGCAAAGGAGAGAGGGCAGGACAGAGTGTGTGTGAGGAGGAGAAAGATTGCACGAGTGGGCAAAGAGGTGAGGAAGAAAAGAAGAAAGAGTTGTTTGAGTGTTTGAAGGAAGCTCTGACTTGAGGGAGGAAGAGAAGTTACTTATTAATTAAACATTTTAATTAATTTGTCAACACAATTTAAGTCTGCTGCTCTTGTATGTAAACAAATGTCCCCTAAGCTTTGCGGTGACATGAGGCCACGTAACATGTAAATACAACATGCGGAATAATCACGCCGATCACATGAAGCGAAGTAAAGGCAGCAGACTAACTCGATGTTTACCTTCACGTTATGACACCTGTGGGAGCCAAGTTATATTTCGACATCATAATTTGGTAAATAATTTAATTTTGATGAATATATTTAAATTTGATAAACAAGCACAGTCTGTATTTTGTTTAATTATCTATTTACATTAGGCTAAGTCAGTGATTTCATTGACTAAATTCATTAATAGTCTGATAACGTCAGCGAAAAATCAGTTGATTCACTTCATGTGGACGTCAGCTTGATTTTGTTAAAAGGCACCACTTTGGAAGCATTCTGTCAGAACGGTGATAAAGGTTGCCGTCGCTGCAAGAGAAATAGGGCTCTAGTGCTCATGGAGGTGAATTTGCAAAAACACTTTGTCACCGCACTTAAGTAGACTTCTTCAGGTATATGTACTTTACTCGAGCATTCATTTTTTCTGACAACTTTTAACTTTTGCTCCCTTAAATTCTAACACAAATATCTGTACTTTCTATTCCTGACATTTTCAAAACAGGCTCGTTACTTTAGTGTTAATGCTTCTGAGGTGAATCCCGGATTATTTCTATTTTGCGTCATTGCACGCCGCCTTCCCAACATCGCAAGACTGATCACGCACGCCGAACGTAACAAGACGAAACAACGTAAAAGACGTAATGGGACAGAAGCGGACAGTGAAGGGGGCTCCGATGGGGAGAAAAGGTGTGTTAATGACGCCGATTTATACTCTGAGTACATTTCAGAGCCTGTACTTTCTTACTTTTACCGGAGTCTTTACTTACAGTATCTGTACTTTTACTTGAGTAAATAATGTGTGTACCTCTCCTGTTCTGTTACTGCCGAGCCACACTATTCTCTAACTGTACTACAGTTGGTTAATTAGGAGAACTTTAAATACTGCAGTAAGAAGATACTACAACGGTGTGGAGTACAATATACACCAGTTGAGCAGAGGCAATCGTTAAGCTTCATAACCCAAGAACATCTATGACAGGATGACTGAGAAAACAATCATCAAACCCCTGTCAGTGATGGCAATGCGCAAATAAACAAAATGTTATGTTCATATCAATAAAAAAAAAGGGCTCATTTCCAGTTGTGTGTAACATTTCAGGGCTTAAAGACAGTCAAAAGCACCAACCATCAGTGTTTTGTGGTGGAAACAGCACCTCAAAAGTATACAGTGGAAGTATCACGACAAAACTCTGTGTGAGGAAGCTCTGAAATCTACAAAGACTCAACCACAAACCTGCCGCATCATTCACCAGTGTGATCTCCGCTGGGGTCCCCCTCACTTTCACCGTTTCAGGTTGATTTTGTTCCTGAAGTCTCTCTCAACATTGTTCCTGCCACCACAGCGCACATGACAGAAGATCAGAGTTGAAGAAAATGTTGCTTCAAACTCAAAACAACGAGAGAGAACTGTCTTTGCCCAGAGTTTCACCTCTCAGGCGACCTACAGGCTGCCTGCAGACACTACTCAGGGCTGGATGAAAGCTTACAACTGTGGTTTAATGTGTCTCAACACCATCGTCAAGCTCCTATCTTGATAAAAGACTATTATAATTCGGCCAGGGAGGATTGTGAAGCACACAATGCATGTCATACATACTTTAAATTCAGTGTTTTTCTCCGTCTTAAACTTGTGAAACTCTTGATCTCAAATGTCGTGCATCCTGCTTAATCAATCATCTTACAGCCTTAAAAGTGTCCTCACACACTTTGACAGGACGTCCCAGATGTCCTCCTTCCAAACTTCCTCAGCAATCAAGTTTGACTTACAAATCTAACTTTTTTCATATCCTATCCACCACAGCAGCTCCAGTGTGAGCTGATTTAATTTAGGGACTTGGCGTAAAAGAAGGAAAATGGCCTCTCGACTCCCCGAGTTAACCAACAGGAGTGTGTGTTTAAAGATAGGTTTCACTCCCTGGGACCGCTCTGACAATCCTTGTAACCATCGTCAGTGTTTTAGACCTAATGAGTAACAGCAGTAAATGGAGTGCCGCTCCAAGGTTTGCTCTGGGAACGAGAGCACAGCTGGAAAAAGCTGACTGGAGACGAGAAAAATGCCCTTGAAATTTACAAAATGCTCACAAAAAATCCAAAATCCCATTCCAGGTCGTTCTGCCTTCTGCTCAAAGACTTGGGACACAAAGTTAGAACAACACAATGTCAGCGGAGGTTGCCAGAGTAAAGTTTAAACTAAGCAGAAGCAAACACAGCAGACGCATCATAATTGCAGTAATTAATGCCATGTTTCGCAGGGTCTTTTAACACAATGGATTGATGGATACCGTAAGTGGATGTGGTTTTGGTGTCACCAGTGTCGGGGGGAACTTCAAAAGATGGTGACAGAGAGGGCGTCTGTGTGTGTGTGAGTGTCTGAGCCGAATCAGGAGATGCAGCCTTGGCAGGAGAAAACACCACACAGACACAAACACCTCCGGCACGGAAGGTCGCCCTCGAACTTCCAACCCCCTGACAAATTGCTCACTTCAATTCTCCACAGTAAACCGGTTACAGTCGGGGGAAACAAGTGATGAATGCTGCTTTTTTTTAATTATTGAACCATAATTTATTTCCTGAAAACGACTACACGGACTGAGACAGAATTGGCAGCATCCACTCCGAGTTTCACTGGGAGAGATAAACAAATGCCTGGAGGACTTTTCCACTATTTCCCAGCATGTAGTATTCATCTAAAGCATTTGTTTAAATTTTATGGATGATGATGTTGCAACTAAGGGGGCATTCATGGGTAACTGGGTTAGGGAAATTAAATGGGACCGGGTTGGAAATCTGCAATGGAAGGAGGGAAAGGAATCGCTGCAGTGTTTGGTTTCTACAATAGCTATGCTCGGGCGGATTCGCGGCTAGTAAGAAGCAGCAAAACTCTGATAAACTCTGAAAAATGCAGACTTCAAAAACAGTCCCCAGTGTCTTCAGACACCTCTTTCTTCCTGCACACTGATACATCTCCCTCCCTCCTCCTCCCTCGCTGCCTCTCCTCCTCTTCTCTCCTCTCTGTCGCTTGTCTGTCCGTCCCCGTCCCTGGTTTCTCGTCTCCATATGTCTGTCTTCATGTCCGTCTCTTGTCAAACACAGATCCGGAAGCCGGCGCTCTCAGCGTTTCAGATCAAATGCTAAAACCACGGCACTTTTTTTTTTAAGCTCGCCCAGAATGAACCTGCAAGGAAGGGAACCATAAACAATATTTGATCTTCTGCTTCTGTCACTTCCAGACCTCCAGCCGAACACACACACACAGCTTGAGGGCAGCACTTTCAGGCTTTGTTCCTTCCCTCAGATAGGGAAAGGTATACACAGACAGAGGAGCCAACTGGCCTTTTTCATTTAGACGGTAACAAAGGTAAACAACGGCACACAAAGACAGCGTCCTCTCGCTCGACGCCCGTCTGCCTGCAGCCTGCACTCCACGCACTGTTTGATATTAAAAGACGACACAGGCGCAAACGGAGGAGGCGAGGGAGGGAGGACGGAGAGATGGAGAGACAGATAGAGACAGACAGAAATGGAGACACAATGTTGTGGCATGCCGTTTGTGTGTAGGCTAAATTTAAACTGAAAACAACCGGGAGAATCTGTAGAAAGGAAGATTCCTCCGCTCTTTCTCCTCCTCCTCCTCCATCCCTCCATCCATACCTACTCTGCCTATATTATGGATGTTATTATTATTCCTGCATGTCGTCATGTCGCCCCCGCTTCTCTCCTTCCCCCGAGCGAGAAAGCGGGCACTACTGGCACCCAGCCAGATTACCCAATCAATCTCCTCTGAGAGAGGGGGAGGGCGGAGAGAGGAGGGAGGGAGGGAGGGAGGCAAAAAAGGAGAGAGGGGGAGGAATAAGAAAGAGAGCGTGGAACAGAGAGGAAAGGAAAGAAAGAGCAGGGGGAGGATGGTGAAGAGGGGAGGGGGGTGTGTCGGTGGTGAAAAAGACCTGAGAGGAATTGAAGCAGGAGGAGGAAAAAAAAGCAGTGCAGGATGAGTAAATTCTGTCTCCGGCGAAAAGGACAGAGACAAAGACGGAGAGGGAGAGCATTCAGCAGACGTGTGGCGTTAAAATTAGGCGAGCGAGCACCTGGTACGGCAACACGGGGAGTTGTGGAGACAGAAAACACACACGCAAAATCGCACACAGAGTCCAGACAAAGGCTTGGCCATCAACGGTTGTTTACAGAGTGCAGCTCCTCCCCTCGTGCCACCTGTTACTGTGGTCCAGCCTGACAAATGTTTAACCCTCTCAAAGAATCCCCGGGCAACAGCCAACAAGAGCACCTCCGTCTCTCTGCTGTCTGCACACTGCATGCCGGGAACAGACTCTCTGACTCTGACTCTCATCATCTTTATGTTTTGATTAGTTGATTTAGAGCTGTTTAAATGATCAGTCGGGGAAATTAATCCACAACAATTCGGATGATTGATTGATCATTTGAGTTGTTTTTCAAGTGTACACCTGCTTCATTTGGAGCAGGTGATGAAGCACGTTGGCTTTTTCAGTGATTGCCCTTTTAATGATTTAGCCATTATAACTAAGGCTTTTAATATGTCCTGTTTTTATACTTTTTCTTGTTTGGAGTGCCTGGATTGCCTCTTTTTTCTCCGACACTATTTTTGCCGGCGTTGTGTTACATATAGAGCAACCAGTCGTCTTCTTCTTTTCAAACACCTGCTTGTTTCAGCTTCTAGTCACCAACCCGGTGCCCCCAGGTTCGGAAAAACACTGCGAAAGTGCAGCTCTAGGGTGCCCTTCCGGTTCATTATAAACGTATCACGACTTTCTGCGCACTGGTGCCCGACCGCATACAGCTGGTGCCCCCTTTTTTTATTTTCGCCCCTGCCCCTCAAACATCCTGAGCCCACCATGGTCGGTCAGACGAAACAAGACATTCATAGACGTCTTTGCAAAAGAAATACTGATATATTCAATTAAAATTGATATCAAACCGAGGAAAAATACAAATGATCACACTGGAGGAGCTGGATCTAGTGAATGTTTGGCATTTTTGCTCCAAATTGGGGTTAAAAGACTAATAATACAAATGCCTTTATACTTCTATTTCCCAACAGTGATCTGTCTCTACCGTCATCATGACAGTTCCCATCAATAAGCCGAGAGCTGAGCGGAGTCAGTGAAGCGCTGCGATGTGAATGACGCACTTGTGGCACTAAATCTGTGACACTCCGCAGGCGCTGAACCCGGATTGGCGTGAATCGCAGATGTTCGGGGTTGTGACCTCTGGCTGGGGCAAAACGTCTGCAACAACAAGGCCGAGTGTATCACTTCCTGAAAGACTGTTTGTCAGTGATTGCAAGTGCGTGCGTGCGTGTGTGTGTCGGAGAAGACAGAGACTCATTCTTCTGCCTGCTTTAATGTGCGTGCATGTGTTTGTGTGTGAACAAGTGTGTCTGCTCGCGTCAATATGTATGCTTTCTTCATCACAAAGCTCCCGTCCTTTAATCATTCATATTGAGTTACTAAAGACGTGCCATGTTCTTATAATCAAACACGTTTCCTCAACAAAGTGCTCGTTTGAGGAACATCCAAAAATTCGAGCAGAGAAGAGGACTATAAGATGTGCGGATCTCTTTTAGGAAATAAACATGATTAAAAGGCAGCGTGAAGAGGAAGGACAGCAACACAACTCCAACAATTAAGACGACAAGAGAGGCCACTTAAATTACTTTTACAGAGGTACAAGACTTCATTTCTGTTCCAGCTCTTTATGATACAGTATCATCTCGCTTACTTTGAGCGTTCATTTGCATATGAGTGTGGGTGTGCAATCTGCACACAAGCCGCGCGCCTGCGAGTGTTTACGCGCGAGTTCGAGTGGCGATGATTGTAGATTCACCATCCAGGGGTGAAGCCAACCAGCGATCCAGCTAGTCAGAGGCCTCCAGTTCTGGGAGTGCGGCCAGGGCTCCAATCCCACCACATTCCCCTGGATTAGCTGTCAACCAGTCCCCAGATCTGAGGATTAGCACATTATATTCCATTATCTTCCCCAAACTGGAGAGTCCACAAAGTCTACATCATCGCTCACAATGAGGGCCAGTAGGACAGAGCTGAGTAAGAGGTGCCTTCAAACCGGGGGCCAAATTGAGCCAAACTGAGCCGAGCCAAACCAAATCTGTAACTAAGACTCCACTCTGGCTCAACGTTGCCTAGCAACCACATCAGTTTCAGGAAACAAATAAGCAAACTGTATTCCTAAATATCAATTTTATAGCCCAGCGCTCATGTTTTCTTTTTGTTATCCACAACAAACGGACAGCTAAGCTACCAGAGAAGACTTTAAATTATAAAAAACATAAATAAAAACAACCAATTTATCTCGCACTCATTCCTCTTTCACTATTCCTGCTGAACGACACACACATACACACACACACACACACACACAGAGCAGAGTGTGTGCGGAGTGTGTGCGGAGTGTGTTCGACTCCTGGGAGCTGTGTTGTTTTTCACTCTGTGATCCGGGGGGACTTGGGGGAATGAGGGAGCCGTTATCAGCAAGGGGCCGTGATAGAGACTTGATCAGGCCGTCGGTCTACGGGGACCAAGGAGCCAGAGTTAATCAGAGACAGACAGACCCCTCATCACCCTGGGGATTCATTCACACACACACACACACACACACACACACACACACACACACTCTCCCTCTCTCTGTCGCACAAAGACACACATGCATGGTAACAGTCACAAAAGCACATGTGCTCACACACACACCTACTGCGTTCTGCTGTTGTCAGAGCCACTGCCACACCCTCGTGCATGCACACACGCTTCACTGCTGACTGTCACTTTGGGTTAAAGTTCCAGCTTTTACAATTAAAAATAGACCAAAAAATACATATATAGCTTTACTTCATTATAAAATAGCAGCACTAAAAAGCCCCCTGGGTCATTACCAACTTATGCTGTGCAGCCAAACACTGTTCAAAAAAAGGTTAACCTTATTTCAATTTCTAGTGAAGATCGTAACAAATATACAAGTCTGAAATTTGGGGACATCTAGAATATTTCCAGTTGTTGAAATATTGAAACAATAAAATCACAGAAACTTGGATTTGAATAATTCACTCTGTAAAACAATCTTAAAGCTTCAATGAGGAGTTGAAAGAAGATGGAATAAGATCCAACTGTAACACCACATTAGGGGGAAAAAAACCCAAAATCTGCCTCTTAAGGAGGCTGACAACTAAATCTTAAATTAATAAATATTTTTGTCCTAATTAGTCACCAACAAATCAGCCCTCTCCGTCAGACGGCAGACACACTGACCTCCTGAACTTGAACCAGGTCGAAGGTCAAACAACACCGTCTGAATCCTTGAACTCCAATAAAGTGTGTCTAGTAAAAACAAAACCTCAAATTGTCCCAGTTTAAGTCAAGGAACCTAAAAGGAAGAAAGGGTCATTACGTCACTGAATCTTGCTATGGTGCCAGACTGTGGTGACAGCTGTATTGAAGTCTATGGGAGATGCATGAAGAAACATACTAGCCCCAACATATCTTCGTCGTATGACTTCTGATGAAGAAATGCCTCCAGAAAATGAATCAGCACACTCAGAGAGTAGATTAACCACTGATTTTTTTTATTGATCGTGTTCACAGTGTAACTGCAGTCTCATCAGCAATATTTGGTCATATTATTAGTCATGTACCTACTATCTGAAGTGTGTTCTTTCATTTTCTAGAGGCATTTCTTCATCAGAAGTCATACAACGTTTTTATGTTGGGTTGTAGTGTGTTTCTCCATGCAGCTCCCATAGACTTCAATACAGCTGACACCACAGTCTGGCACCATAGCAAGATTCATAATGACCCTTCCTTCTTTGTCAGGTTCCTTGGTTTAAGTCTTCATTTGATTCATTCCCTCTATAATCAAATATACAGCTTCATTACTGATCCTGCCTCTCACCTGACCGCTTTCTGGGGCCGAAAACTGAATCACATGGACTTTTAAAATGTCTTTTTTATTTTCCTGTTGGCATGAATCTGAACCCTGAATTTCAGCCATATATTGACCAGGCCTGTCAAAGCAGAGCCGTTAAAGAGCTGACATGCAGGTATCCAGCTGGCCTACCTCTGGAGAAAGGTGTAGGAAATTATATTGCATTTAGATTAATTAGACACAGTTGTCAGATTTAATTAACTACTAGGTTTAATTAACCATGTAATTAATCTTATGGTGGTCCAACACGTGCACATACACACACAGACAGACTGCTGTGGATACACACACACGCACACACCACACACACACACACACACACACACTTACAACATGCACAACAAATGTAATCTGTTCGGCTGACAAGTGCTCACACTTTTGCTGTCAAACCTCATAAGAGAGTTCAGCTGAATGGGTGACCGGCTGTGGGCTAAAACAGCCTGAATGAGCAGCGTATGGTAAGAATAGCATCTCTAATCCATTTCAGGTTTCACTCCTGCCCAGGTGGGACGATAATCTACTAGTTGAGGCAGTCCGTCCAGTCAACATCCTAACAGCCGTGTAATCCTTAGTCAAATACGTCTCAGGCAACACAGAGCAAATGTTTAATAGAGCGTGGACGAGCCTGAAAGGAAGACATTCGAGGTAAAGTAGAGAAATCCATTTTAAAGCCCCGACTGACAGAAAGTGAGTGACCTCAAAATGGTCATTCGCGATGATGAGAGCTGCACCAACAAAGACTCTCTAGCTCCTCAACACAGTGTGTGTGTTTTTGTGTGTGTTCGATAGGTTACTGATCGACTGCTCGGACCCTTCAGAAGATGAGAGGGTCAAGGGGGCCTGGACCCTGACCCTTCGTCACCCTGTTCGTCCCCTGCAGCCACATCTAGCTCTAATGTGTCCTGTGTATTGTGTGTGAATGTGTGTGTTAATGTGCTTGTGTGAGCAGCCAGCTGCTTTATGCTCCCTGACCTTCACTGAATCCGTGAGTGGACCAATAAATAGCCAGCCAGTGCTGCCACCTTTCACCCCAGGCCGACAGTTTCGCTCAGACCTGCCAGGTCATGGGTCGGCACTTTTGAGGAAGTGCGGCCAGCAGATGAGCTACACAGTCAGAAAACTGATATCTGATCAAGGCTGATCATGTGAAATATGGCAGGATGGCATCAAGACTCCACCATCAGACTTTAAAAATTCAAAGATGGAAGTCTTAGGGCTTTCCCATAAAATATACAAGCAGTGTTCATAGGTGCTGCATTTTTAAAAGCGTGCTATTTCAGACGTCTGGCTCTGTCCCATCCAGAAGAGAGGCTGCAGCAGGCAGACCAGACATGTCAAAACAAGAACCAGCAGCATTATCACACACAGAACAGCCCCTTCTCCCTCATACACACTCTGCGTGTGCTTGTATGTGCTCACAAGCATGTGTAAGTGTGAGCGTGTGTGTGTATTTGTGTGCAGGGTTGGTTAAGTTCACTCACATAGTCATGGAAAGCCTTGGCCTCACTGGAATGTTCACATGTCTCCCTCCGGTCCGGGGCAGCGCAGTACAGATCCCAGAATACACTGTGCACAGGACAAGAGAGCGACAGCAGTTAGACACTTCAGCTGTGAGATCCAAAGACACAGTATGTTGCTGGTTTGTGTGTTTTCTATATCATGACACTTTCCCTAATGGAGACTAATTTGTGTACAATGTTCTGAGTGAAAGTGGTTAAAGGAGATGGATGGTGGTACAGTAAGTCTTCTCAGTTAAAAAGTAGAGCAGTTTGAAATGTTTAAATACTGGTATGGAGAACATACATGAGTATATCAGTGATATAACCACATATTTCTGTGCAAAGGAAGTCAAACTTTTATATCTACAGAGGGAGAGGATCTTCTTCGACGGAGTCTGCCATGTTTCTACAGTAGCCCAGAACAGACAAACCAAACACGGCTCGTTTGCATTTTTCGCCATCATGGGCTCAGGAAGCATTTCTCTGCTTCTGTCCTGCTCTTTGTGGTGACAGTGTATGACGCACCTTAACTCAGCTGCCTGGCATCGGGCCATCAATGGTTCATGCTGTGTTTACATGTGCGTGCTACTGTGTGTTTCAATCTGCCTGGGTGCAAGATAGGAGTAAAAAATGTGGTTTGGAATTTCATTGATTTGGAAACTATCCCACTAAACATGCGAGATGGGTTTGATAATGACGCGCAGATACAGTAATACAGGCTGGACACAGCGGACGCGTGTGCAGCGCTGCTGTGTGGCGTTATGTCTCGCTTTTCATTTTGGCGTCCATGCTAGCAGGTTAGACTGTTCACACTGGATGCATGAGATGTGCTTCTCACGCACGCGGTCAAGCATGGCTGCTGCGTCGCGTGATCTAGAGATTCTGAGTCTTGCCTATTTCTACCGCGACACGAGCACGGTTCTCAGCAAAAATCGGCCTGAAAACAACAAACAGTCATACGGACATCGTACATGCGTTTCACTACAGTTTTAATGTCTGCATCTGTGGAATATGACACAGACATGAAGAGAACGCAGTACACAGGCATCCAGTGTGTCCAGTTATGAATAGAGCAGTGTGGATGACAGGCTTGAGTTGGGGCTTAGCTAGTTTATCATATCGTATCGTATCGTATCGTACTAATAACTTGAAAAGGTGGATCGGACTTGTCCCACCCTCGATAATAACCATGATGCTCATGGAGGCCACCATAGGGCAAAGTGAGATAAAATAGTTTAGAGGAGGGACTATTGAGAGCTAAGGACAAATTTGACATACTTCTTTCTAAATTTCTTGAATGTAAGAGCTATGTGCAGGAATCTGCTTCTTTTTACTGGATGGCAGAGTTATGATATAAAGCAGGAAATATCTGAACAAAGAACATATAAATAAGATCTGCAGTGTTTGAGTTCACGATCAGTACCTGACAATAGAGCGTCAATTTTAATCATTAGCAAATCTTATTTTCGTGATTGTTTGGTGGAAATAATTTTCCAAAGCTCAAGTTTACATTTTTAAATAGGTTGTTTTGTTCAACCAACTGTCAAAAACTGTATTTGGTTTACATCATAGAGGACTTATTAAAACAACATATATTTACATTTGAGAAGCTGAAGCAAGAGATTTGTTTTTGCTTCTTTAGATGTACAGTAACACAAAAATGAAGTGCTGTTGACTGACTTAATGATTCATCACCGAGACATTTCAGACCGTTCTAATACTCAATGCTATGGACACATTTCAGTCAGCACTTTAGAAGTACTGAGGTTCGATACCAAGCCCTATTAATGGCCATGTGAAAACAGGAACTGTCTACACTGCAGCTGCCACTGTGGCCACCACACAGTCCAGCCTGAAGCCTGCAGCCCAGCTCCAGAGAGCTTTTATCCAAGGAGGACGGGTCGCCAAATGTTCCTCTCAGCCTGCCCTGGCGACCTGCACGTTATTGACCAATCAGCTGAGATTATGTTACTTACTGCCCAATCCACCGTACTCATATTAGTTAATTAGACCAATCCCAGTGCTGCAGGGCAGCAGGGGCCACCAGGTCCCACTCCAAATGGACCCTTAATTACTGCACTGAAATTAAGTACCTGCTAAGCCGGTCCACATTAAGGACTTCTCCTTCTTCAAGATATTGATTTCATGGACAGCGTATTAAAAAAGAGACAGAAACTGCTGAAGTCATGAGCGGAAATTCTTGCTGTCGTTTAAGGGTGCAAATAAACTGTTAGATGCATTCTTTGTGCTGATGTTGGGAGCAGCTGTGACACTTGATATGACAGACTGTGAAATGGAGCAGGAAATATTAGCTGATCGGCCATAACCGTCAGAGAATCGCACCCTGTCACATGTTGTCATCTTTCATTGAACAAGATGTTTGATTTTCACGGTTAGTGTTATTAGCTCCTGAACACGGTTATTATAAAACAGTGTTGATCAATGATCTGCACCTTCACTTATGTTCTTTTTTTGTTCAAGAAAACAAGAGTGCAACATAAGGTGTCCAAAAAAAATAAAAAGAACGGCAAACAAAGAATTTCAACCCGAGCATCAAAGCATGAGAACAACAGCAGAAATGTGAGTAGTATTTAAAGATTAAAAGACAGAGTCACTGCCCTGAGGCGCTCAGCGAGCACTGGGGTCCCCTCCAGACAAGGAGGGCGCTGAAGGAACAGAGAGGGCCTGTGCAGAGACAGTGGTGAACACATATGGTGTGTGTGTGTGTCGTGCTGCCCTTCTGTCACTCGACAATAAAGCCGGCGTACATTATCATATCTATCGGTTTGGTGTTAAGGAGATTGCTGCTCCGTCAGACACGGGCCGCGGTGAAAAAGGCGCGACCATCGCAAATCCAATCAGCTCTCAGGGAAATGAAACGGGACGCGGGTTACAGTTTGTTACCGCGAAGACACAACCAGGTACGGGCACGGGAGTAGGGGAAAGGTGATCTAACATCTCACGGCCTGCGAAGTCTGAAATATATTGCGATTTGAACAGCTGACCTGCATCTGTCTGGGCCACGCAGGGAAATCTCATTCTGCCTCTGCATAATCTGACGCAGGATCGCTGGTGGACGAGACTAAACGCAGAAACCGAGACTTTCATTATTCTGATATTATTTTAGGTGGTTGACACGAGGATACATGAGTTGGAACGGGAAGAAAAGGCGCTGAAAGGTGTGAAAATGTATAAGATTAGCAAGACAAATTACTCTAACATTGTGCCAACGGAAGGTAGATTTTGTGAAGAGACAGGTCAGGGTGCAATCAAGAGAAAAAAAAACCCTTTCCATCTACTATAGCATCTCATGTATCACTGGGACTGAGGCCAGGCAAAGTCTGGATGGTACCATTGTTAGCTCTGATTTGACAATCCCACCCACATTTAAAAGGGAAAGCCCATGTCATAGTTGTTGTCGCTTCCTTTTCAGAGACACTAATCTTTAGAAATTATCTGGGAAGTCAACATTCACAGTTAATTAGCACCAGCAATCTGCAAGAAATCTTGTACTCTGTAATAGTACATTTTCTATCCAATTATCTAATCATTTCAATCTAATCATCTCATCATGGGAAGCTCTTTATGGTATTATGGGTAGTAAAGCCACAACACAACTCCGTATGGAAGGAAACTTTAACCACTCTTACTTTGAAGAGTCACGGGAGAAGATTCAAATTGCAGCTCGGGGTCATGCAAACTCATCTTTTTTTTTAATAAATTCAAATGAGAAGCAAGACTATAAAAATATGAGCTGGCACTGTCAGCACACAAACACACACGCAAACACACACTTTGTATCCAGAACAGAGGAGGAAGGGATTAGCGTCCAGCCGTCCAGAAGAAGACAATTACTAAAATTAAATGCCATCACGATAATTATTTGCAATTAACTGTGGTCTGACAAAGCCGGTGGTTACAATGTGCCTTTCCATTATAATAAGGAGAGTAAACAAAGACACAGCAAGACAGACACACAGGCTGTTGGTGGTGGCAGGTCTACATGATAATCCTGTGTGCGTCTTTAGCCAGTCAGTCAGTGAGTCAGTGAGAGAGAGAGAGAGAGAGAGAGAGAGAGAGAGAAATATCCATAGAAATGAAGACAGAGATGGAGACAGATGGTGATAAGGAGGCAGACAGAGCACGGGTGAAAGAAATAGTCCAACAAAATAAAGTTAGAGAGAGCCGACCGTGCCGTCTCCTCCTCTTATCAGAACAGGCTCTTCTTAATGGGACAAAATGCTGCAATCAAAGAGTGGAGGCGGGGAAACACAAGCCTTCCAGTTGTCTTTATTACCTTGACTCAAGTACCAGCTATTCTCCTGGCAGCAGCAATGCATTCAGCGAGCAGGAGAAAACAACATCACAGCGCCATGTAAATCAGGAACACTCCCTTTGGACTGTGGCTAATAATTACAGAAACTGTCATCGCACGAAGAGTGGCAGCCTGACTGAGGAACCAGCAATAAGATTAAGTTGTGTGTGCGCTGATGGATATTCACATGTACAGGTGGAGACTTTAGAGACCGTCTGAACAAGAAGACAAAGTGTTAAAAAGTGACAACACCAGTACACTGGAAGCTGCAGCTTCACATTCAAAGTATTTAACTTCCACACACTTCCAACTTCTCAGTGAGGTAACCAACCCCTTCTTCCTCATTAACGTTATCAAGTTCCATGTTATTATTGGTTTTAAATCCAAAGTATTGCCAACAAACCCCCACTATCGTCTTGTTGGTCTACTCTCCTTGACTATCCGTTTCCTGCTACTCTTTATCATGACTCTGCTGCTGGCGTTGCTGCTGTATGGAGCAGACATCTTGATTTTCTGACTGCAGCATCAGTCCTACAGCTAAATACTAAAAAAAACAACAACAGTGAGGGTGTGACATCGGTAACATTGGTAACGCTGACTACCAGGGCAAGCCTAGTACCATCTCTTCAGGTCTCACGACCGGATCTGATATCTGCATGGACATATTTCTGCTAGATTTGGATCAGACTTGAGTGAGACTGTTGATACATTTACCCACATCACTAGCTTTGCTGAGACCAACAGCCAGCAGGCGATACATGTTTGTTTACAAGCGGGATGGACTGGTTTGTTTCATTTTCCACAGAACTCTTTTCATTCTTTTGTGTTCAGGGTTTTGGTCAGGGCTATAGATTCTACCTTGTACAAACCTCAGTCAGATAAAGGACCGATGAGTCAGGTAGACTAGACTAACAAATTCAACTAAACAACCCCTCTGCCCCTACACTCTCTCTGCTACCAAGGGATGGAGACAGGGGGCGGCAGGTTAACAAAGCGGGTGGCATTCCCTCTTCATCCCCACTCAAATCGCCTACTGCCACTAGCTAATTCACTTTAATTAGCCTTTTTTGTTTGGTTACACACTTGCAGCAGTTTGTTAGCAAGTAAAGCCAGATGCAAACAGTGTTTGGCTGCTTTTAAATTAGCAGAATTGACTGTATTAGTGCTAATATTGGATTTTATTTAGATGTTACTGCCAGCGAAGGAGCTACAACCACAAGGCTGAGGATCTGAAACATGATAGGAGAAGAAGGTGGAGGAAGAGAATGTGGTGGAGAAAGCTGTGTTTACAGAGAAAAGTCCAGACATTGAGGAGCAGAGGACTGTTTTCTTTGCCCCTCACAAAAAAACGAGGCTACCACACAGAACATCCCGCTACATACTGTTGTTGTGCTGAGGTTTTCATGTGTGTGTATGTTTTGTGTTGGGGGGTGTGGTGTGTATGTGTGTGTGTGTGTAGGGGGTGTGTATTGAGGATTTAGCGGCCATCCAGTGAAAACTGGTTAAAGCCATCGATTTTGGGATAAGGAGGAGACAACTAGCAGCAGCCAATAGAGAAGGAGCTAATGACACAATCAACACCTGCAGCCCTCGCTGAGCCCTTTCTTTATCCTTCCACCCATAACAACAGATGTGGATGAGTGACCCCCGCTGCCAGCCTCAATCTCCCCCCCCCCCTCCCACCAACGTCGTCCTACAGGAACCAGGAGCAGAGACAGGAGGGAAGAAAACCCCAGTAAGGTGCCGAGGAGGGGACAACGGGGGCGGGGCTGGGGTGGCGGCGGGGTCGGGGTCTTAGATTTGGCTGTTTAACACAAAAGAGGCTGGAATGCAAAGAGTTAATCCATTCGGGGGTCTCTCTTCCGCAAACAAAGGGACAGGCCTCCAGACAAAGGTTGAGGGAGGGGGAGCGAAGGGTGAGGGATGAGGGAGGTTGGTGGCTTTCCTACCATCTGGAGCTTTTGTTTTGGGGGAGGCTGGAGGTTGGAGGAGGGCGTTTGCTGGGTGGAGGTGGACAGGGGACTCCCCCCTCCCCCCACCGGCAGCCGACCCCCGGACCCCACCCCCAGCGAGTGAATGTCCACGTGCTGCGTGGCCTAGACAGACGCCCCTCAGCTAGGTCATACTACACTGGAGCCCTGCCCTGCTCAGCCTGGCTAATCATCAGCCTACTCTTCAACTGCTCTCTGGCACACACACACACACACACACACACACACACACACACACACACACACACACACACACACACACACACACACACTAGGTCATCTCCCACACTGTGCTGAAATATATCAATACAGTCAGAACACAAACTACGAGCGCTCAGTTTCCCTTTCTATTCCCACTCTCGCTCGCTCTCTCACACACACACACACACACACTGGGCCAGTCTCCCTGAGCCCTCTTATTGGTTCGGGCAGAGGCGAGAGCAAACTTAAGCCGCGCTGTATGTTTGTGTATGTCATTCTGTCAGTATTACTGGTAGCTGTCCAATTGAGAGCTGTCAGGTTGAGAGAAGCCAGGCTCTTTAAGGACCATTATGAACCGTGCCAACAGGCCGCACAATTACAACACACACTGGGGCCAGAGAGGATGAATGAATCAAGCCGCATGTCCGGGTTTATTACACAGGGCCGGCCGGGGGGCTTTGGGGATGAGCAGGATAGCATGAATGACAAACAAAGCGGGCCCTGTCAAAGCTCTTATCCTGGCTCTGTTTGCCTCTCGTGCTGCCTTGCTGAGGATTCAGCCTCTCAACCTCCCGGCCTGTTTGCCTGCTTGATTCTTTGTCTGCATCCTCTCCAGCTGCACAGCTTCCCCCTGACTGCCTGTCTGCTTCTCTCTCTGCATTAAAGTTGGATTTTTCGAGCTCTTGGCCTCTCAACTGGAAAGCGGGAAAGCTACATTCGGGTGTTCCCTTTTCTCTCTAATACAAACATTGAGAGCAGTGTACATGTCAGGCGCTAAGCCCACTGACCCTGTTCTTCAGGCCAGATAGAAAACACTGTCCTCTAGCATCAGGAGATCTGACAGATTTGTTTAAAGAGGAGCGACCCACGTCAGAGCCTTGTTCTGTTAAATGGAGCATCGGGATAAAACAGTCTTAAAATCTTGATGATGAAGTGGAGGTTTAGAGTCGGGGCAGGCGTGACAGGACAGAAGTGGCGCAAAGATACTGCGTGAGGTGAAGGGACGGGAGCATGCCAATATCGTAATAACAACAGAAAGTTAGCTGACTTGTTGATCTGGCACCAACACGGTTCGCAGCTGCAGGAGCAGAAGCTGTGACACGCAGCTCATGAAGACAATTAAGTTACTTAAAAACACACAAGACCTTTATTGTCGCAAATTGCTCCAAAACTCAGACCAACGTTAAGACACGCTCATGATACACAATGTTATTATAGCTAATGTGCTTTGCAAATTAACATCCTTAAATCTGGTTAGACACTATAGAAATAAGGCGCCGTTGATGACTCCAGAAGTTGCCAGAGAAGTATCAGTTTTTTAACTTCCTTCAGTATCAAAGTAATCCAGTGATAGGTGTCTGTGCATTCATGGGTACACTGCAAACAAGGACTGCTAATGGCTAATTCGGCATACTTTTAATGGTACCAAATTGCCAAAATCAAACAAATACATAAAAAAATGGGTGCTCAACTTGAAATCGACAGTGTAACTCACTGGATTTGTGGCAAAATTGCAAAAAACTTGACAGCATTTCACTGAGATATGGGACACTTGTTTTCAGGCAATTTTCACTTATTTTTTTACTCATAACAAGCAGGAAACACCTTGTTTTCACATTTTTTCCCCTCATATTTTGAAGTTGCATTTTTACCCATTTACACCCTCCAAAACATCTTGGAAACTGACATTGCAAAACTTTATTGTCAGACTTCAAAAAGACCCGATTCTGACTCTGAGTGGAAGATGCACGCTTCGATGTGAGGAATAAAAGAAAAAGAAGAGTTCAGTTTAAATAACAGAGCAAGGCAAGTTAGCTCACTTGTCAATCAGAGGGCTGCCAGAAGTACAGCACTTAAACATGTGTGAGATGATGCACTTAGCATTCCCTGCAATTACTGTCCCTCTCCACCCCTGCACATTCTTTCAGACCATCAAGAGTACTTCTACTGTATGAATGCGAGCTGTTGAAATAACATGTGTGTGATCGCGTGTGTGTGTGTGTGTGTGTGTGTGTGGTCAAGTGAGAAAGAGCGAGAGGAGCGACGTATACATACCACCACCATGAGTGTAAAAATCCTGGAGGTTCCCCAAGTGTGATGTTCTTCTCCCATCGGATCTGAGAGGAAGAGGGAAGAGGAACGGAGGAGAAGACAGAGGAGGGAGATGAAGAATTAGACACTGCAGCATGTTTTATGCATAATGTAATCATTTTGCTCAACTGTCCTTCCAACTCTGGACAGACAGAGCGATTGTCAGGCAGAAAAATAGGCCAACTGGCAGCGCAGTGGAGTGCAGTGCGGTGAGCGACTCTGTGGATAAGAAACTGTGACTGTCTTGAGGCGGCGGCCCTCTCCACTGCCCTCACAGACCGGCAGAGCTCCTGCCTGTATCTGGACACCGAGATAAGATCCAGTGAGAGATAACAGACCTGCTGCCCGCTTCACACACAAACACACACACTTCACACACTCCTACTGACATGACTCTGCACACACAAACACACACACATCTGCTGCGAACATACCTGATTTACCAGAGTCTGTGAGGGCAGCGTGACAGTCGAAGAGTTTTGTCTATATATACACATAAATATCAAAATAGATCCAGATTTCTCTTGAAGTGTCTATTCTATAGATTTCCCCAGTGCAGTTTACAGTGATGTGATGTGCCGTATGTGGGTTGGGCCTGTTGATTTAATGCTGCTAAAGAGCTGAGTGCTGCACTGTGCAGGAGAGCAGAGAGTGGCAAAGTCCTCTCGGGGACAGACGCGTAGTGTGTATATACTATAAATGTGGGTGTTTGTGTGTGTGTGTGTGCGTGTGTGTGTGTGCTCCTCACTGAAGAGGAACAGAGGCTAATTGAGGCAGGAGAGTCCAGGTGATAGCGCTCTCATTAGATGGCATTGAGCAGGTGTGTGTGTGTGTGTTCCTTCAGTCTACCTGTGAGGATAGAAGTCCCTTATCTGCTGAAATATTTCTCTGTGTTTTTCTGAGTGTGTGTGTGTTAAGAGACTGTGACGTACATGGGTGTTGCAAGAAAGTGTTTCAACAACACAAGAAACACACAGTAAATACAGAATATAGTGTCGAATAGAGACGCGGGAAAAATCATACACAACACGAGAAACGTTACAACCCAGCTGAAGTTTACGGGATACAGTTATCATGACGTCCTGAAGTCGATAACTCGTCAAATGTGTTGCAAAATGACGATATAATGCTGCATGATTCAACATTATTAGATGCTGACTTTACTGTAACGTTAACGGTACTTAATCTAATCGTTTTTAGTCATTTTTCACATAAAAATTCTGAACATTTCTTTATAAATTATTCCGCTAAACTGCATCTATTTGGGTTTTAGCGTGCGAGTCAAATAAATAAATCTATTATTAAAATACATTTCTGGTATCCCTGTCCACTTTATCCAATCAGGGCAGTGAACTCCATAAAGAGGCGGTCCTGTCTGCTCATGAACACACACAGAGCAGGATCTTCCTGTTTGCTGTTATATATGGTGATTCCCGCTCCGCGTTCATGTGGCGACGTAGAGACAAGGGAGGGGATTCCTAATTACTAGTTTTCATCAGTTTCACGTCAACTATTTTGATGTACTGACCAAGGAGGTTTTGTTTTCACCCGTATCTGTTTGTTTGTTGGTTGTTTGTCAGCAGTTTTACACAAAAACCACTGAATGAATTTGTATGAAACTTGGATGAAGGATAGGTCTCGGCCAAGAATACACCGACATTAATTAAAGAGTTAAAGAATTAAAGGGGACTGTTGGGCCTTGGTGGAGGTATGCGCTTCACTGAGTAAACTCTCTTTGGATACTAGACTGTTAGTCTAAAAAAAATGAAATAAAAACAAGCTATATCAACACATTGTCTTGAGTTATGAGAAATTATAATTTTTTTTATATTATTTTCTGATACAGACAAAAAAATGATTAGATGAACTGGCAGATTAATCCAAAATGAAAATAACTGTTAGTTTCAGCTTAAGTCCACTTGCTTTCCAGAACAGCCTTTCTAGGTGTTTTTTTTACTACAGTTTACAAAGTCAAGAATCAACTTTCACACTTAGTGTTGTTAACGATCTGCAGCATGTCTGTATTTGCAGTTCATCTCTCGCGCTCCTTATGTGTCTTCTTAGATTTATTTCGCAATTTGCTTGTACTGTGTTTATTTGCTACAATTGTTTTCCTAATGTGTTGTCAAAATGTTGAAGATATTTTCTTCTATGGCTTGTTTTCTTCTCATAATCAGGAGGAATAAGTGGGGAACAAGGAGGCTCTAAACAGTGAGGACACAGAAGAAGAAATCAAAGGACGCGGAGGGTGATCAGTTTTTTTGCGTGCCTGAAGAAAGACCTGGAGAGCTGAATGTGTGCTAACATGGTAACTGAACACTGAGTGATGCGGATAATAAATCACGTCTGTCTTCACACACTCGTGAGAATCAACACTCAAAGCCTCCTGCTAGACCTGTGTGAAGGGGAAAAGGTCAAAGGTCAATCTGCTGTGTTTGCTCAGATATGCACCCATTACTGTTAATCTAATCCAAACACACTGACTCTGACCATATAAGACAACTCAACACGAGCAGCGCTGTGGCTGAAATAAACAAACTCATTAAGCAATACACTTTTGCAGGCACAACATTTGAGACAACTGGCGTCAAATTGACTTAGCAGTCTTAGCATGCATGCCTTGTGGACATGGATTGTTTGTGTGTGTCTGCGTGTGTGTTGTTTTAATCCCTGTCTGTGTAGATGTTGTTTTAATTCCTGTTTGAGGCCGTGTAAGTGTGCGTGGGTCTGTGTGTGTCTGCCTCCGGTTGCCTGCGACCCAGAACTTCACCCCTTTTCCAGCAGCTCACCAATAACACTCAATCTCTGGGAGAAGATTCACCCACGAGGGCTCTGGAATGAGCGAGGCTCACTGCGGCCCGACCACTTAATCTCTCTGTGCTGCTTCCCCATCTTTGCATCATATTTTAGATGTCCACTCGTGTTGTTGGCAGCTGGGACGGCCTCCAGCGGCCCTGCCCGCCCTGCTGCCTGCCTGCTCGCTGTAAGCAACGGCAATCTCCCTCTAAATGCATTTGATTGATACATCCACAATTCAGAGAGGCTGATTTTAGGCACTTTACTTCTCTTCTAAACCTTTATAACTTTTTTAACAATTAAAATGAGGGCACTATCATCTGACGTTGACAGTGGCAGCTCTTTTACAGCTTGGCACACAGTTATATGCATTATGTACAGTCAAGCAACACATTGCTTTCGAGGATCCATCATCAAATCAGTAATCAATCAGCAAGTTGAGTCATCAGTCATTAATATCCAAGTACTCTTTTATAGCTCTGTTAAAAGCAGCTCTGGTATTTGTTACACTTACAGGTTTTAAGTGTTTCATTGTGTAATAGCTCTATATATTACAGGAGAACTGTTACTGAGCTCACCTGAATAAATGACAAATAAAGGATGTCAGTATTAAAGTTGGACTATATAGACTTGACTTTGCCTGCCTTCGGGGCCCTCTCAGTGTCGGGGAGTGTATTAAGTGGAGTTGAATAAAGCCAGTGGCCGGGCGAGGTGTTGTACAGGAGACGGCCTGGACGCGGGACCATTAGCAGGAAGGATGTCCATTAAGGAAGAGGATGCACCACATTAGAGACCTCACCTCTTCAACAGTTCAGGGGCCCTAATATGAGACTAATAAGTCCAGCAGACATCGGACAAATGGTTATGTTTGGAATGGTTTCAAATATTAAAGGGACATTTGATATAACTTGGCCGGCTTTGCTTCGTAAATGTCATGGCAGAAAGTGAGCAACAACACATGCTTACAATATGTCAAACTGCTCTAATTATACAGAGTTTACGATTACAAATTAGAGCTAATAATGAAAGGCGGGTAATCACATTAAGTAGCCCAACAGATGTCATGTTTACATTGTCCCAAATTAACAAACAGGCAAAAGAACATTGCTGTTGTTCAGCAGGTCTCAGCTCATTAATGTATTAATATTGTGACAGTTTTCAAGTCCAGAGCGTGTGTCTGAGTGAGATTGCTCAACAGCTGCCTGAACCCAGAACAACTCATAATGTGAATTCCATCCCTGGTCATACAATAGAGGGGGAATCACACGGCACAGGAAGTCAAACTGAAAGAACGTCTTACCTCTGACAGGAAGGTCTGTGCGGATTTCTGTGCGCCGACATGCAGCAAATACTCGTACACATATAAAGCTAACCTGCAAAGACGGAGACAGAGAGACAAAGAGAGAGAAGTCAGTGTTGAGGATCACATCTTTTACATTCTCTCATCTGAAAGATTTCAAAATGAACAAACAAGCTCGCACTCTCACTTCATCCCTAAATGTGTCACACTTGTCTCATTCCAACTAGCCCGTCGACTTAAGTCCAACAAATGTGCACAATTGGCAGAAAATCATCACTGTGTCATTTTAGATGGAGCCTGGATAAACAAGATTTTACAGTATGAAGATCATATACGCTGTGGAGGGGGTTGTAAATGTGTGATGCAAAGCTCCGCAGCTCTGAGCTAAAGAGCCTCTGTGGCACTCAGCCATATCCCTGTGGTTTCAGGAACTCTGAACAGGCTGAACACATAACAGCGTAGACGCTGGGAGAAACACGGACAGAGGAGACGAAAAATATCCTCAGACGTGGCTGAAGCTGGGCTCTCAGATGTCACTACACTTCTTGTTGGAGTTCTTATTTTTAGGTTTCAGACACATGTTGATGCCCGAGTGTGCATCCAGTTTAAGGGTGGAATAATGGCTACACAATGGACTGTGATTAGTTACTGTTGATGAAAAACTCACAGAAACGAAGCACTAAAATATCATCAGCTTATAACGAGCCAACACGGGGCAACATGAGCACAAGTCTTTGTCAAGCTTCAACTCTTGATGCTAAATAATACACAGCGTATCTCGATATTTAGACGTTCCTTTTAAAATAGCTGAACACATACAGCCTTTATGTAACACACAAAGTGACGGTAGAAACTGTAGTTGAAAGGAGAAATGTGATAGATGTGCTTTATTTGCAAGCTGAACAAAAAATACTTGCTTATATACAGTACTTATAGCATAAGAGCATCCACACTGGACTTCATTCTTGCATCCTGACAAGAGTTAAGTTCAATATTCACATTTTAGCTCTGGCTTGGTCCATTAGACCTAAATATGGTTCAAATATGAGGGTGTTGAAGGAGAAACAGAGCTGTGACAAGTACAAAAGGGCTGACAGTTGATTCACAGTGGGATCATTTGTACACAGAGTGATTTGATTCGGTGTTAATAGCAAAAATATTCCTTTTTTAAGCTTACAAAATTACACTGGACATCTGGACATTTAGACCATCATCCTAAAGCACATACAGCTGTTATTTAACACACAAAGTAATGGTAGTAGTAGTTGAAAGGAGAAATATGGCAACTGTGCTCTATTTGCAAGCTTGCAACATTATAGTCAAGTGAAGAACTAAAAACACTCACCTGTATCTAATAATACTAATGGTTTCTTAAATTGACTTTTTAAACAAATCCTGCTAATTTTGACTCTTTTGTGACAAAGAATGAAACACATTTGAACTTTTTTGAAAAAAAAAAAAAAATCAGAGAAAGCACTCAGCTTGAGTGATGCGAAAAAAGCACTTTTACTTTCACAAAGAAAGTGAAAGTCTGGATTTTTTTTAAATCCCTGCTCCCAGCTAAGAAATAGTCCAACACTTAATCGTTCATAAAAGCACAACGTGTTGTTTTTCTTCTTTGTTTTTTATAAGAATTAAACAAAGAGCATATGGTGTGTTAAATAGTGAGCCCGAGAGGTGCTGGTGGTTGCATTTTCTCTTCAGACGGAGCCAGGCTACCCGTTTCCCCCTGATTCCAGTCTTTATGCTAAGCTAAGCTAACCGTCTCCTGGCTACACCTTACAATATTTACAAACAGATACGAGAGCGGCGCTGATCTTCTTGTCCGTCCCTCAACAAGATTGAAAACAAGGGTATTTCCTGAATGTTGAACTGGTCCGTGAACTACAGCAGTCTACAGTCAGACTGAACAAAGGCCTGTTTTCAACTGAAGAAGCAAAAGGCAGAAAGTTTAAAAGACAGGATGAGATTTTTGGGGGGGACCAGATCATTACTGTCTTCCTCTCAACAACTGACTCATCATCATCATCAAAACTGCAGCGATCTTGTCTTCTTCTGTTTCCGCAACAAACTCATCGTGAACACGTCGGATATTCAACATGTTGCCCAGTCGTCATCGGACTACACATGAAACTTTCACAGAAAATCAACCTTCGCCCCTAAAAAGCAACTCAGTATTTTAACTACAAAGCAGAGAAGCCTCGACAGACATCACAGCCTGAAATCATCTGCATGCAATTGTCTCCGGGTCTGAAATAGAGCGGAGGGGCTTTTCTGTACGGTGGGTGTCTTGTTTTCATGCGGATCACATGCGTCAAGGCCAGAGCAGACACAGAGTTATGATGTTTGGGTTGGTGCTGACTGATACTGAATGAATCAATAATGAGCCGGGCCAGAGTTGAACAACCTGAATCTTTATCTTCTCAAAGATATCACAGAATTTCCCCGCAATGTCTTCACAACAAGCTAAAAAGAAAATGATCCACTACAGCTGGTCCAAACCAGTTTCAACTAGCACTCGATACTCAATGCTATCAGGTCTTTTATTTCTCACTCTTACATCAGATACAACTGTATCAACACCCATTTCAGATAGGTAGTGTAAACACGCTGTCTAAATACAGGGATTTACAGTCCGACAAGAGTTTTCATTCGAGCGGTTGTGCGTTTGTTGGGGGGGGGGATGTGCGGCGACGGAGCGGTGGTCAGCGTTTCTGTAAAGAGGCGTCGCGACAAAAAGAAAAAGGCTTGCGAGAAGCACGAGTCACGAGACGGAGCAAACTGCTTGTTGTAAATGTTTAATATTGATCTCAAATGGAGTGACCGCCCTGGTATTGTTAAGTGAAACTGATCGGTGTTGTGTTTAGGAACAAGTCTATCACAGTTAATTACGTGTTGTCTGAAAATGTATGCAACAAAAGTGCTCCGTGGTTTGTTCAGTTCAGAGGCTTGTATTTACACCTCGGATGGACAAGAGTGGCTTCAGAAGTGGGAGGCCCGATGAAACCGAAGGTCCTTCAACCAGAAAAACTACACAAGTGAATACAACTTCCAACATTTATATACATTTATATCACTGTAGCAAGTTACATATTTGGGCAAAATTGTTTGTCGTGCACTGACTTAAAATGACATTTAGTTTACTTAATAGATACTCACTGAACGGTACTTAAAGAGCACTGCCCATGTCTTTATTATCTATGATTGATGTTTGATTTTAGTGTGTTTTCAGGGAGAGCATTAACTGTAAATGAAACATAGAACCCCAGCCCAAAGTGCTCCTCCATGTCACATTAATCCAGCTGTTTTTAGACACACATAAAAGTTAAAATACTCTCGACTTTTCAGCACAAACCGCAGTCATACCGTTTTTTCCATCAGTTAGATTCAATCACCTGATTGTGCATGCAGCAACGGCCCCCAGGAGCTGCACGCTGTTTTGCCTGACTTTTCCAAGGCGAGACTACACTGTTAACAGCAGGTCCTGGCTTAAACAGGGCCTTAAGGGCCGTCCACACCAAGAGCGATCACTATAACCAAAACGACACGGAGTTATGATGGGGTGCCATCTTCAAACGTAGATCCAGTTCTCCTTAATACATCCGTGGGATCCAGCCCCAAAAACCTCCAGCAGCAGGTAAAGCCTCTTGCTTGAGGGGCAAACACCGAGACAACAGACGTCCCATACAGAATGTCTGGCTGCTGCTCATAAACCATAATAGCTGTGAGTGCATGGTGATAACTGAAGCCAACTAAGATTATCATGTCCTCTCTTCTCTCATCTGGATGATGATGGCAGCTAGACGGTCAGAGGACACGTTTACAAGTGTTTTTGTAACAAACTGTGAGGGGTACAGTGGAAATTACATCACTGAGTGTGTTTTTTACACGACTTGAGGTATCAGCGTTGCCCTTTTTCTTGATTTTGGAGTGTTTTTTACGTCATTAACTGTAATGCTGACGCTGTTTTTGCTACTTCAGCCTGAACAGTGTAGGTTGTGTTTAACTTTCCCAGGTTCTGGGTGAAGAGTCCACTGGTGTGAAATGTAAAAACGAGACCCTCTTTGCAGTGTGAAATACCCAGCGGCAGGCGTCAGCTCCTATACGCCCCGTCCTCACTGTACAGGATCGAACAGAGATTCCCATGAGCACTGCGGCAATGAAATTTTCATGGCAGAGCCTGGTGTGATCTGAGGGGCTCTATGCCCCAGCGATGGGCACCTGCTCCGGCTGCAATGCATTATTTAAAAACACTCATTCAATCCAGGCTTCAGGGGACACCTTTTGTTACTCTGTCAGAAGCAGTAAGTGTAACTCGGCTGAGGAGGAGACTTTTTTTTTTTGCAAGCTGATGGAGCAGAGCCCGAGGAAGGCCAGGTAGATAAAGGAGATGTGGGGGTGGGTGGGTGCGCTGTACAGGAGAGCTGTGTCAGAGGGAAACTGAAGGTCAGGGCCTCACCTTTTCCCTCTGTGGATTCTGCAAACCTGAATTCCTTCCCCACGAACCCTGCACCCGCTACACATGTCACTCAGGAATAAAAGATGAGATGCTTACAAGACAAACCACAACCACGCAGTCGTCTCGACATCTCGCATTTCCCCTGCCGCACATTTCACTCTCTCCTTCCTCGGCCGACGTCGTCCGGATGAAAGGTGAAATTTAACAATACAGGATGTTGATGTAAATGGCGTGATGAGAAACAGCAGATCAGCCTGAGTGGGAGGAGGAACATTCGACCTTTGCTTTGACTGCTAACCAGAAATCAAGCATCGTGATATAAAGCTGGCGTTGACCGTTTCTCACGCTCTTCAAGCTACAAGATCATTTGCAGCAGTTTTTTTCGACATAACGCAACAAACAAAAATCTACTCCACCTTTTCTGAGCTTAACCTCGCGCATCCTGACTAGCACTCTGCTCCATGTCCACACATCAAGGAGATCTCTCCCACTGCCACGTCCCCAGGAAACACACCTGACATTTAGCCCCAGGCTGCCCCATGCAGCCTTCCCTTTCCTTCACTCGCCTCCAGAGACAAGGGCATCTCAGCTGAGTTTAGCCAGCTAAAGCACAGACAGTTAGCAAATTAACTTCCATGTCTTCGTTTCAATAATTCAGCAGCGGGAGCAGGGGCAGGGCGAGGTAAGGTATGCACGGAGGAAGTGATGGAGGAGGATTAAGCAGCAGTTGCATCTGCTTTCATATCTAATCGACGCCTTTCGGAAAATAATAAAAAAACTATCAAATTCATAATTTATATGTCCAGTGGCTCACTGAACGTAACACAAACTGGAAAAAATAAATAAAAGCAGCACAGATCTGACGCTGTAGTGGTGAACACTGATGTATCACTTGAAGGTGAATGAGAGGCTAGATGTGTGTGAGACACCTGTGATACTGTGAAGCTGTTTCACTAAAGCTTATTCCCACTGCACACACTGTTTATATTTGCTTGGCTTTGTTATGGCAGTTCCTTTGTCAAAACAAATCAGTGTCAATAGGCGTGTAAACACGCATGGCTTTAGCCATGGGTTAATCCACACACTGTCACACACATGGGCATACAAGCATCCACACTCACACAAACACACACACAGACACAGACACACACACACACACACATATATTTCCTCCTCTCACTTTCTACCAGCAGCACGCTGACTCTGTGACGTTACCTGTGAACGTCCTCTAACCTCAGAGTTTAACTGTCTGATAACTTAAAAAGTCGGACTCACAAAAACAAACTCTCAGAGGCAGAGCAGGATTTATAATGATTTGTGATGAGAGATACTGGCACAGCTGACATAGTTTAACAGTTAACGAGCACAATCATATGATGCACTTTACAAAAAATAATCCAAACTTGAGGAAGAATCATTTGTTTTCTATGTTAAAAAAGACTTTATCTATAGAAACACATATGTCTTATGTACCTGTGCTCTGTTCAGATGCTTTTCTCTGCTGATAAACGACAGACACACTTCTCTTCAGTGAACTCTGTTGCCAAACTGATTAACAACTTCAGGCACGTAGCCTCAATATTTATACTGTCTCCTTTATTTCAAGTGAGAAAACTAACAAATTTGTGCGGATGCACCCAGAGCAGCTGACGAAAGGCAGCATTAATTGACTGTTGACATATCTGAATGAAGCACAGTCAGCCAAAGGGTGCCGAGGGTAAATCAAGGGTTTCTTTACTTTTAGTGCAGTGTTTCTGCCTATGTTAGTGCGCAGCTCTTTATGCTTCCTTCAAAAGGCTAAAATGCAGATGGCAGAGCCATCTGTGTAGAATCAAAACCATGCATTCAGACCTGAAGATCCCTATTAAACTGCATGTAAATAGGTGGGAGGAGCCAGAGGAGGAGTGGGGGATGTAAAGAACCCCATGTTCAAAACAAACTGATTAACTTGAAGTTCTTGAAGCTGCAGTTGGTTTCCCAAACAAATCCAGACACACTCGAAATCGCACAAAAAATGTCTGTAAACAAACACGAGGATTAGGAAACACGCATGGAGCCGGATCGTTTTAGAAACTAAGAGCGTGCTTTTAAAAAATGAGATGTTTGATCAAGCTATTAAATATGTTTGTGAATGGCACCGTTAATTAAGATGCCGGATTCATCAGTGCATATTTCAAAGAGGCTGCAGTCACTAAATAATGAGGTGACATTAATATTGGAGTTGCTGTTCAAATAAATTCAATAAAAAGCTGGCAAAAAAAACAGTGCGGCGAGTAATTAATTTCTTTGGTCGCAAGGCCACCACTTGTGCCTTTACCTTTACTATCATTATTATTAGCTTGGTTCCCTTTTTACCAAAGGTCTGATCACAATAATGTTTGTCAAGGATGTATGGAGTAAACGCTCCCTCGCGCCTGCTCCCTGTGATGTCAAGACAGCGAAATCAGGCTCCACTTGGATGGTGAGGCCTAGGCCGTGTGGAGGGATCCATACGAGTGTATGCATGTGACTGTTTTCTTTATGTTGTATTTCTGAATAAACTGTCTGGATTGGAGCCTTGAATCCAAGGCTTTAAAGGAAATAAAAACACACGCTGTACACACACAGCTTTGTGCACACTGTCGCAAACACACTTAAATGCGCACTTGAGCCTGTAAATTGGAGCGTTTTGTGTACCAAACCTCAGAACTACTCTACACTGCTCAGGTGGATGATAGCTGGATGAATCGGGAGGATGTGTTGCACTATGGAGGAATGTTTTCTTCCTTTTTCTTATTACGTTTTTTGGGTTTCAGAGCCGACCGCTGCACACCTGTACACACCAAACAACATGCACCAAATCTGACACCTTGCCTTATAAACAGATTCAACATTACACTAACTGTTTAATTTAAATCTTTAAATTCAAAACGATCCATTTTCATCACAAACTGTGTCGTCCTTCAAAGAACAACACGAGTAGCCACCTTGCTAGCTTCAAACAGCATTCTGGGAACCTTATTACACTCTGAGGACGCCTTGTTTATTCTGTTATTACCTCATCAATATCATAAATGTTACCTTTCTGAGTGTGAATTTTCCAAAACCACATGGTGCACCTTTAAAAGGAGACAATGGTGTAAAAACTACAAAGGAGGTCACTGTTTATTTTCACTGTTTTCAAACTTCCAGAGCGAGGTTAATCCAGTTTCCCTCAAAACCTTCGGCAACTTAACGTCACTCTAAAACGACGCCTGACTGCCAAACACGTGTAGTGTCACTAAATCAACTCTCGTATGTGAAAAAGTTTAGGAATTTAATGGCACGACACGATTCCGCAAAACACTCACAGCAGCACAGGTCAGAGCAGGAAGTACACAAGGAAGAAGGTCATAAAAATCAAAAAACTCTCATAAGTAGAAATTCACCTGTTCAACTTCTTCCTTGTCCTTCCCACGCTCTTGTTTTGTTTGATTGCCATCAGCTATACAAGGAAAAGACCTTTACTTTTTCTCTCAGGTCTCTACCATCAGTCTCTACTTTTCCTTCGACATGTTGAAAAGAATAAGAAGCTCAAGCAGGCACACGTCACAGGAATAAAGATCTCTGTGGAACGTGGGGGAGAGTAACCACTAATGTATTTGATTACTGATCTGATGCACAGTAATATTATCAAACAGCTGACCCTAAACTGATTCCAACTTAAGATAAATACACATTACACCAGTCATTTATAGTTTATTTAATCAGATAAGTATATGACTTTATAATCAATCCACTCAGCGAGAGCTGCAGCTGTGGTCCTCTGTCTCACTGTACCTCTCAGTCTGCTTTAATCACATACAGGTCCATGCGGGGCTCCCTCTTTTTTTTTTTTTTTTAAGTATCTGAATATGTAAAGAGCCATATGAATATGTATATATGAATATGAGCTAATCCGGTGATGCATTGAGGCAGCTGTTGTGAGCTCCACATTTACAAGGAAACATGTGTTGGCCCTGCAGGGCAGGTTAGGGTGACAAGACAGGTGAGGGGAGAGGGCAAGCGTCGTCCATTATGTCTGGACGTCACCTACACACACACGAGGAGGAGGACGACGAGGGTTATTTAATGTGGAGTTTCTGCTACAACACACTCAAATCAACACATTCCATATTTTTGTTATTCACACGGAGCCTCAAGACAGAAGCATTCATCACCCAGTCCTCAAAAGACTTGTATTTCTCATGAGTTAAATTATTAATCCTCCTCCTACACTATCATTTGAAATACACGCTGCCTCTGCACTGATTTCACTCCCAATAACACATGCAACATAATCCACACTCCCTGAACAAGCAAGTGCAACTAAAAACTGTCTCAAAAAAAAAAGAAAAAGAAAAAGGCAGCTTTTAAATTATCCATTTGTGTAAATAGAGTAATGACGCTGAAGCACACAAACAGGTGTAGAAGCAGCCCAACGTCTGCTGGTGCTTCATATGCAATATTAAAGCATCATATGCTGGTTCAAAGGTCACTCTGCCTGCTGTTCATAAAACCACATGGGACTGTTTTCATTTAGGATTCACACACACACACACACACACACACACACACACACACACACACACACACATACAAGGAGCTGCTCAATTTTCCAATAATCTGATGCGAATTCAGAGTGAAATTAAACGCTCGTGGCACCACAAGTGTACAAAGTAGTATTCGAGGAAGCTGACACTAAGCACATAAGCGAGCCACATCTCTAGAAAGCTTAATCAATTGAATACGACACGGCAATGCATCAAAAAAAATATACAGGAGAGTCTCTAAAGAAATTTAGTTTCTATTACAGATGTATGAGGTGCTGTGTAGCAGCACAGCCTCTCAGGACCTGACAGTGTTTTTAGATTACAATTGCATCTCAGCAGGGATCCCTGCTCACTCCTCTAACCTCAGACTGTTTTGCTGCTTAAAAATAGCTAATGGTTGATAAAAGACTGCACTGATCTGAAGTGCTGGGATGCAAAGAAGGTCCAAATCTTTTTGAATGGCCCCCAATGTGGAAATATCCGAGGCAGCATCGACATAAAGAGCATGAGGAGCAGTCTAAGAGGGGCATTTAAAAAAGTTACAGTGGCGATTCATGTTTTATTCCAAGGCACGGGGTGCATGCACTGATAAATGAGCTTTAATGTGAAAAAAGGAAATTAGACTAGGTGGATTAAATTTAGCACAAAGCAGGATGGGATCGCACCGTGTTTGAAAAACACACAACAGTGATTTTTTTTTTTTTTTTTTGCAATATTTCCAGACACAATGAGAAAGCATGACGCGACCCTACAATCATCTGTTAATCGTGTCATAAAAAGTCTGCTCCTGCACAAATAACAGCTTCACGTTCGTGGCAAGCGACGACTCTGCTTCGTGTGAGTGGATGCTTAAAAAAAGTTTACCACCGCTGTGTGACTGCTGAATGGGACAAAACTTTTCCCTTCGTCGCTCCCCTTCGAGGTTTTTTTAAGCCTTGCGCCGGGCTTTACGCACCAGAAACGAGCGAGAGAAACAACCCGAGCAAAGCTGCCGATCCCTTCTCTCTCTAAAGAAAAACACAAAATAATGCGACCATCCGGCAGCTCAGCCTCCGAAAGTTCACAAGAGGCGAGCGGGCAGCAGCCCCCGGTCCGCACAGGGACGAGCACACACGCCTCATCCAGAAACACGTTTCAGCCGAAAAATGGCACGAAAACGCGCTTCTTCTAGTTTCAACTGTGCGGCGCGTTAAAGGATAAAACACAACACACACACACACGTCTGATCTCGGAGAGAGGCTGCAGGAGAAGAAGAAGAAGAGCACTCAATATCGGTAGACATCCCGTGCAAAATCGCAAAAAAAAGTGCAAACAAGAGGTAGAATTAAAAAAAAAAAAAAAAAGACAAGACGAAAAGTTTAAGAGACGCACCTCTAAGGTGGTCGGAGGGGAGGGAGGGGGGGGAAAGCGCACGGAGGAGCGCACTTTAGTCCAGTACACTCCTTTTAAATTACAGTACCTAGTTTAGAAAGTTGGACTCCCCTCCTCTGCCCCCCTCGCCTGCATGATAAGCAGGTAAACTCTCACATATAGCGCATAATTCACTTACTTTTCTCTCGCTTGGCTATCGGATGGGACGACAGCTCCTTTACCTTTGGCGTACATGCTGGATTCTGTTTTAAGACTTTTGCCCCACTCAACACCTGTCAAAGAAAGCAGCCAGGAAAACGCTCCATCTCCATAGCTACCCCTTTAGTGTTTTTCCTCCCCCCCCCCTCCCCTCCTTCTCCTCCTCCTCCTCCTCCTCCCTCCCTCCTCCCTCCTCCTCCTTCTCTCTCCTCTCCCTCCCTCTCTTTCTCTTCTTTTTTTTTTTTTTTTTTACATCTCCAACATTGGCCACAAATCAGGCACAGTTTCTATTGGGGGGACTTGAAACCGTCCTCTGTTGGATTTTTTTTTTTTTTTTCCCCTCCTCAGCCGCTGTTCCGCAGGCCTGCTCCTCCTCCCTCCGCTGTGCAAACGGTGGGGGCTCCTTAAAGGGAAACACACACTTCTTGTTTACTGACCTCAGAAACATGAGGAGAGAAGGGGGGAAGATGGGGAAAGGCATGCCGGGTACGGGCTCTGTACTTAACTACTATTGCCAGCTCCTTTTTGGAGGCCAGCGATACTCCGTATGTTTTTTTTATCCTCTAAAAAGACATCCCAGTCCGTGGGACTTTGACTTCCACCAGTGAGGACAGCGCTCTCATTTTTCACACACTGTCATGAAGACATTATTCCCCACGTTTTGGTCCACTGTGATGTGGTGGAACGAGTGTTTTTGCATGATCACATGCTGAACTCATTGAATGTCGTTAATTAAGAGCAACTTACTATTCTTTTGGTATAATATGGCCACAGGAAGTGCTCCAAATGCCACACATGCGCTGCAACCATGAATGTATTCTGGACTTGTGTGCGAGGGCGCCGCTCAGCGATGCTTCCAAGTTTGCCAAGTGGCCACTGGCAGTATTGCAGCGAAGATCCCCCTGCGGCCCAAAAAGCATCGCCATTATAAAAGAAACGTCTGTGAAATGGCTGACAGGACCGTAGATTTATATAATAGCTAGATACCAGATGGAGAAATGGCGCCCAATCAAACCAAAGAGAACTGCTCGCCTAGCGCATACGGCAAAAATGTTTTCTGGCTTCCGCATAAACGGGACGTAATTCAAATCATTGAATATGCGCAGTGGAGTTTCCCCGCTAGTTCCCGCTCGGCCCATAGACTTTACATTGAGATGACGTCATGGATTTTTCCTTTGAAGCCAACTTTCGTAGTGGCCAAACTGTGTAATTACAACATGCATTGTGAAAGTAGCGGCTGTAAAACTGTGGATAATTATTTTTAGTGTCACAAGCCCCCGCGAATGACTCCTTTGGCTGTCATAATTTGAGCCATTCGGTCCAATAAAATTTGGAAAGTCTTGCAAGATTAAATCCTTTTTATATCTATTCAAGTTAGCCAGGTGCTAAACAGGAAGTTAGCGTCCCGGTGGACAGAAGCCTCCAGTGCACATGCTCAATGGGCCGCTGAACACGGAAGATCCAGGTGTTTCGAGCCATTTTGGCTTCAAAAGGCCACTGAGCAGCTTTCATAGGAATGAACGGGGCTCTGCTTCCAACACTGCCTCCAGATTTTAATGCAGCGTCCTTGGTTATATTGTTTTTGCTACATAAATGGAGGACAATACCGAGCAGAGCCATTCTGAGTACACCAAAACATCTGTGAAGCAGTGTGTGGAAGTATTTTGAAAGTACTTCTATACCATAGATGTCGAAGTCCAAACAAAAATTAGGCTGTTTGTCGACTTTGTAAAAGGCAGGTGTCTTTCTCCTCAACAACAACAAATCTGCAGGCTCACCTGCACCACAGACCAAGTGTGCAACCTCGTTTGACTGCCTTTTACTTGGCACACGCGGCTTCAGCAGCAACCCTGCCAGAAGCTTGTGAAAAGGCCATCCATGATAAGATGATTAGAGCAAGGTAAGGTAGGTAATGACAAGGTAGAAGTGACAGGCATATAGGAAACAATCGTCGACAAAGATTGACGTTTGATTGAAGAATGGGACAAATGTGATTTTGGACGGGCTGTAAAAGTGATACAAGCATCAAAGGGTGAAGAAGGATGGTCATGTATACAGACGCCAGCGAAAATGTCTTTCAGCCGGAGAGAGCTGATATTCAGGAAGTCGTCTGGCGTTCTTTTCCGTCATCCTGTCTCGTGCAAACTTTACCCAGGCTCCGCTCCAAAGCAAGATATTGTACAAATATATCATTTTAAGGGTATTAATCCTTGGTTTTGCAGAATTGTCCAATATCAACGTTATCGTCTGGCATTGGATTTTTTTATTTGCCTGAAACAGGCAATATGCCAACTGCACAGATGTTATCGTAGCTAGCTAGAAATGTGCGACTGTGTGGTACGTCAGGTTGATTTCAAAACTCTACTGGAGGTCCAGTTCTTCTTGTTATTTTCTTCCTGACCTCTCTTCTTGTTGTCTTATCCCTTTTTACAACAAACCTGATTATCCATGATATCCTGACAGTGCATGAAGCCCCTTCCTCGGGACATATGGGGTTGAGTCAAGATACTTTTCTACTCAGTGGTCAGTCATCAGTGGTCCCTTCAAACCTCTTGTTCAAGTCACCCATTTGTGGCCAAAAGCGTGATCTTGATCCTGATCCTGGGTCATCCAGGCAGGTTACACTTGACACATACTGAAAGTAAAAACAGCAGGCACTTGAACCTACTTGAGAAATGTTTACAGTATGGATCACTGGTTGCGAGTACTGTATGAGGACTGGAGATAAGGTTATTCTCTGAAACGATCACTGATTTATATTTGTATTAGTGGCTGTTGATGTCTGATGGTTATCACTGACTGAGTTCACGGTTTCGGCACCTTTTTATTCAAAATTCTTTGACTCACACTGAGCAGTAATCATTGTTGGTCAGAGTACAACACACCACACAAACAGCTCTGAGCTTTACTTCACTGAATCTGCTTTCTGAGCAGCAGAGGACACATGATCTTTTGTTATTCAGATTATTAAAAAATCAAAAATGAACAAGATGGATGTGGATTCAGAAGCGATGAGTTAATCAAGGGCGTTCTTGGTTAACACAAGGGAGGCTTAAGCAGCAGTCTCCAGTGCCAAGTCGTACTCGCTGTTCTGCATAGAGAGCGATCGGCCCACAGACGGAGCACAGCCTCTGATGCACATTTCACGTCTCGAACAAGGTCCTGCTGAGATCTTTCGCTGATTTCTTGTTAGCTAAAAGCGGACTGGTTATTATTATTCATCCCAACTCTGACACCCCAATGACCTGAGGGCAACCCACTTTCCCTGGCACTCTTACACCTCCGACTCCAATTACAAAGCAGCTGTAAGGAGGTGGCACACGGGTTGTTCCATATCACTGAATGTTACCAGCTCCATATAATAGCATCTATGATTAGCCACTAGATCCTTGAAAGTAAGACATGTTTATGGTATTTGTCAAACTGGCCTGAAGGCAGGATGTGCTTATGATCTTTAATTTACAATATCCTATAGCATGGTCGCTTATCAGGCTGCTCACAGAGATCAGTGTATGATACTGTGTCGGCTACAGGAAGGAGACACAAGGCCGGGATCACATCTGGGTGTTAATGTGGATGTGGGTTAAGTTATATTGTGGTGTATATTTGCACTTTAAAGGCGTACTCAGGTGAGTTTGTCTTTCAAAAAAAGTTGGGGAACTCACAAGAGACGGATCTGAAAAAGAATCGATCAAAATCAAATCGAAGTTTCAGAGATAGTCTTGATTAAGTCCTTAGCACTGGAGCTGACATTTCCTAAAATGTAGCTAAACAGCCTCTTTCATTGGACCCTTCCTTCCTTCTTTCAGACCCTGCAGCTCGAGCTTGCTCTCTGTTAGTCTCAAGCTCAAGCCAGAGATGACCCTGATGACATTGTCAGGGTTACTTCTGCAAACTTTGTAAAGCTAAAAGCAGTTTTTTCTCACCACAAGCGCTTGTTCACGGTGTAAATTGGTGTCCAGTCAATTTAGTAAAATGTTGTGTTATTTGCTCTAATTTTGACATTTTATTCATCTGTGTTTATAAAAGAAATTATTAATCTAATGTTATTCAAAAGTGTGAAACAAAGAAACATTAGAAAATTGCATTTTTATGCTTTGTATACTGCATAGAGTCAGCACAGGTTGAATACACACTAAAAAACCCTTTAATTCAATTAAGCCTAATCCATTCTCAAATGAAAATATTTAAATCTGCTATATCTGGAAATGTATTAGGGTCTGCATCAAATTGTACTCACTCATTGACACCAGCCACCTAAATAAGCCTGATGTTTTTTATCAAGATCCATGCATTATATCCTGAGACATTAACGAAAATGTAAAATGAAACAAAAAAACACTATCTCCCAATGTCCAAGAAAGTCAGAAAAAAAATTCCTGAATCCGTCCGCACCAAAAGTTAATGTGGTCTACTCTGGGCCAAGACCCATTCTCCATCCAAGTTTTGTTGAAATCCAAAACCAACCAGCCAACAAACCAACCAACAAACAAACCTCCATGGTGAAGGTAGTTAGGAGATGGTCACATATTTTGAAAAGCTTCTTTTTTTTTTGTGAGCTTTGATGACACACTTGGTGTTCAACCGTTTAACTGTTACATGTCTCGTCAAAGACCAAACGTGTTCAAATAAAATGATCAGAAAACCGCAACAGCAAAGCAACTTGTCAGGACTTCTTACAAAGACGATTAAGATGATACTTTTCCAGACTGGCTTCATGCAACACATGTTTGATGTGAAAGGTAAAAAACTGTAATTCCAGCTGATAAGGTGCATGTTGGAAGTCAGAGGTTAAAGGTAATGACGGTGATGATATGGTATAACTTTTTGTTATACAAAAAGAAATTTCAGTTAGAGAGACCACGCCTTGTAGAGGTATTTTTCACTAGTGTATCTATGCTGGGGCAGGGTAACAAAGGAATTAATGTGCAAAATATAGAAGGAAACCAAGATCATATTTCATATTTAGACAACCTATGACTATATCGGGAGGAATGTAGAGGTAAGCAGGCTGTTTTTACCATGTCGCTCTCTGCCTTACTCTCTTTTGGGTGGCCTTTCACTCAGGCAAGCAATGTAGTTGCAAAGCCAGAAACCACTAAACCATCTCTGACCACTCTTACCCTGAAATGTGTGTTAAACTCTTGCTGCTCTGTTCAAGTCTGCAGAGTAGAGTCCTTCCCCATTAAAGACTTTCATGTTATGCAACAGCTCCAACAGTGAAGATCCGCGTCAGACACACAGGCATCCAGTACCCCTGTTAGGTCTCTGCTCCGCCCTAACATCAGCCTGCATGGGAAGGAAAAACACAATAAGTTGCAGTCCAGACCAACAGAGGAATTCCCCCAGCCCCTGCCTTTGCGAGGCCAAATTATAATTAATCACAGGTTGAATAATTCAGAGCCGAGCGAGTGGATGCCTTGTTCTAGACCATTTCTCGGCACCTGCTCCAAGAGGCGTCCCCGGAGACTTCATGTATGTATGTGTGTAGGCTATGTTTGCATGTGTGTGTGGTGGAGGAGCTTCTCCAGGGCCAGTGAAAAGAAAAACCCAAAACAACTAAACACAGGGCAGCAGTGAAACCTCCGCCCCAACATCCCTATGAGTCAGCCTTGACTCGCAGCGGCCCCTTATTCGCCTCTTCTCGTCTCCTTCGCGCTCAATCTATCTTTCCTCTCCTCCTCCTTGACATTTAAACTTACAGGAGAGAAATGGCACTTTCAAACGCCATTTCCAGTACCAGATTACTTAAAGAGGGTTCTCCTCAGATAGCTCTTGACCCTCGTTGTGTCGCCGATTGGGTCAACAGGTTGCAGGAAGGCGATCGGCCCTGCCCCCCTACCACCGATGATTTGGGGCTCATGGTCATGCAGCAAAATCATTGACACTAATCCTGTTTTACATGTAAGTGTGAAATGTTCACTACAGAGGGACTTTGATCAATAAATCACTCACCCGTTGTTAATGTGAAACATATATTCAACTCTGGGCCGTGTGTCGGTCACTGATTTGACAGCAGTGGCTCAAAATCAGGTGAGTTAATTCGCTTAGCGTGTGAATAACTCTCAGCTTCAGGTAATTATTTTTCAATTGCTTACACTACATATCTAAGCAGCGTCCAGAGAAAACACTGAGCATGTAGGAAATGTGTTTGCAAGAGTAAAAAAAAAAAAAAATCCATCCATGCAGCACAGCCTTGATAAACATCTAGTGCTGCTGAAAGACTTTTGAAGCTGTAAGCCCCTGCTTACATAACTCCAAGCACTCTGTTATCCCAAATATGAACCTGTCTGTCTGTTTTTATGTCTGTCTGTCTGTCTGTTTGTCTGTCTGTGTGCCTACCTACCAGCTGTTACGTCTGTCCGCCTGCCTTCCTGTCTGTTTGTCTGTTTGGATTTGCGTCATTCCACTTGGTCACCAAGTTCATCTGTGCCATTCCCAAACACCCGGCACCCTCCCCCCCTCGCTTCGCTTCATCCATCTGACACCCAGCGGCTACTGCGGGCCTCTGCTGTGATGAAGAAAGACTGTGTGCTCTTCAGCGCTCCCATAATTAGAGACAAAGGAAGAAAAAGCTTTGGCACTCGTTTGCTTATGTGCACCTCCTCTGCCGATACAGGTTGCAGCCACACATGAAAGAAATAATAATAAAATCCATCTCCCGTATCTTTCTTTCTGGGCCACCTCGTAAAAATGTTCAAAGTCATTGCAAACTTTAAAAACACTATCCCACATATTTCAGTTGACAACACAAAAGCCTTAATGGGTAAAAGGCATCTGTGTTACATTTTCCCCTCCTTTTCAACTCGTGTGCGCCATTAATTCAGACTTACCCGCAGCTAAAGCCACCTCACCATCAATCGAACCTTGAAGCAGAGAGACGAGGCCCTGCGACGTTCCGATCCAAAACACCACTGCATTAAAAAAATTAAAAATACTCCAGCGAGAAGATGAAATATGATCCTTGAAGTCCAGTTTGAGTTTCTTATCATATGGTTTAACATCGCACAGTGGATAGAAGTCAACTCATACGTGTAATCTGAACGTCATATGACACGTTTTGTAGAAATGTTGACATGATATGCATAAAACGTACACGTTTAATGTAGCCGTGGTTTGTGGAAACATGATTTCCAATATTGTATCTACTTCAGCTTAGGGTTTCCAGGTCATGCTAGTATTGCTCTTTGCCCACAATTAAACACCTGAACAACATAAAGACAGCTAAATCTGTACTTTTTTTTTGCCAAACAACAAAACTGCGTATCAGAGCCAACATCTGATGTCGGAACAAACCAAAGCATGATTTTATGATTGCATCGTTGTCTTTAAAAAAAAAAAAAACCCATAAAAAATACTGGGTCATGGCGAAAGCCCTGCCATCCCCTGTTTAGACATTTAAAATAAGTAATCACAGAAAGTTTGAGAGTTGTCTTAGTTAACTTTGTTGCCACGCATTGTCTGACCATCAATGGGCTGACTGGACACTGGAGGCTGTTTTGAAAAGGCCAAATATTTAGGCGAGAAAAATTCTGTTTCATTTTGGACATGGGCTGAAACGCAGACAAAAAGATACATTTGCAAATTTAACTGGCTTAATGAAGACGTGTGGTCAACTTTTGTACCGGTGTATTCTGTGGGTTTCTGTGACCTTCACAGTGTCAACGCAATGACCTCGTTTGAATGAATCAGGATTCTGTGTTTAATTTCAAGCTGCCTTTCAAGATGAATTCATAAACTACATTCATTTTGTGATTTTGAATGTCAAAAATGAAAAATTGATGGCGAAAATAAACATGGGCATTCTGAAATGTTGGTCCTAGATGTGTTTCCATGTAATTGTCAAGCGATTCGAAATAAACTTTTGAAATATCGCAAAAAAGAAAATGCGAAGAAGGCGCTTTTCCATCAACTAGTTTGTAATGAATTAGTAGAAGTAGAAAAAGAAGAAGAGGCTGTGATCGGGAAACAAAATCAGTTGTCTGCCAACCGCCAATAAACCTCAAAAAGAAGAAGAAACAATACCAGTCACATTGGCCATCTACGAGGGAATGGAGGAATTAATCAGGGAATGGGAATCTTAATGAGAAAATCCACAAAGATGCCAATAGCAGACACAGCTTCTTCTTCTCCTTCTTCTCTCAGAACGGAAACAGCTGATCAGTCATTGTAGATAATTGTACTCTAAGTCAGAACTTATTCAGAAAAGGTGTTTCCAGCTCCCATCATGTGCATTAATAAAATCTTTTTTTTTCCAAATTGTCAAAGTTCTTCAAATTTGCTTTTTGTCATCCTTCAAAATGTTTTATATGTATAAAATTTATATAAATTTATACCTTTGGCGACAAAAGATATGGTCAAAGGTGCGAACAATAACATGAGAGTGACACAGAGTCGGTACGTGAGGTGATGATGTGTCTGACAGGCCCTTGAAATTTATATCAAACAGTCCGCCAAACTGTTGCGACCAACATTTAATTATATATAGCTGTTGTGACCCCGTCTCCCAGAGTGTGACATGCAATGAACCTGTAAGATCGCCATTATAGCACAGCGTGCGCGCGCCTTGACATTACGCTACATTAAGTACACACACAGAACAAGACAGCAAATTTGTTTTCAGCTCGTCATCTGCTTTAAAGTCGTGGCTGTTGAACTGTTTGGAAAAAAACAAACTTAATCACAGTCTGAGGCAGCGCAGAGAGCAGTATGTGTTTTGATAACTGTGTCTTCCTCCTCCACTCTTATTCTCTGCTCCATTACTTTGTCCCTGTACCTTTAAGAAGAAGAAGAAGAAGAAGAAGGAGAGAGGGGAGGGGGCGAGAGAGAATGGGGAGAAGTGCAGTGGCAGAGAGAGAGAGAGAGAGCGAGAGAGAGGCGGTGGTGGTAATGTTCTCATGTGTTTTCTTTCTGTGGGAAGTGGCACAGCCCCACCGCAGCATAAACACACACACACGCATGAACACACGCCTGCCCATGTACGCACGCGCGCGCACACACACACACACACACACACAGGAAGGCGACACATTTTTCTGCGTGTGAGCGAGGGTCCCTATCCTCACACAGTCGGTGAAGAGAGACTCATGTTGACGACCATATTCACCAGCTGCAATCCCATCATACTCCGCAGACATGGAAAAGGAGGGGACGGCGTAGAGAGGAAGTGAGACGTTGAGAGACGGACAGGAGGGTGAAAATTCGCTTGACAGAATGAAGAGGGCTGACAGGAAAGCGTGGTTGAGAGAAGGGAAGAAAAGGAGGATTAAGGAGAAACATTTCTGCATGTTAGAGAGTGAAAGCTCCCACACGGGCCACTGCAGTGACAGTATTGGTATTCTCTCTCACCAGAGGAATTTCCTTTGTGACTGATACATCACAGGCCAACATGGCTGTAATGTCACAACCAGTAGACCCCCTTTTATTTCTGGGCGATAACTGTGAGGAGGAATTGCTCTGGATTTTTCCAGTGCGGCTTCCTGCTTAGTTTTAGATGGGAACCACAAAAAGCTGGGCCCAACCCGACAGAGCCACACTGAAACATGTGGTTACATCCTATGCCTGCTCACTCTCTCCTTCCATTATCCATTATCCACCATGCTCCACCCCGCCATCCTCTACTTCCCTGCCACCACAATATATTGGCTTTGCCTTCCTCGGACGTAGAGTCAAATTACCATGACAGTGCTGAGGAAGACGACAGGCTCGGAGTGAGAGTGACAGCTAGCTGTTCCTCTAACAGGCTTTGCGGTGCCCTGATCCCCTAAGCTGGACCTGGAGGGCCATGGCGAACCACAGTCACACTCCGATAAGGGCCGGCCCGCCGGTGGCAGGAGGAACACACGCCGCCTGCGACTGGCAGGCAGGCGGTGAAATTGCATCATCAGCGTGAAGGCAGCCACCACGCCAAAAACATGCCTCGGTGGAACCCGCAAAAAACATGCCGTGCCAAGTCACTCCTCCCCCTCCTCCTCGACTCTCTCTCTAATACCACCCCACATTTCCCTCCCCCCCGCTCTCTGTTCCAAAACATGCACACGAGCACGCTTGCCAGCATGCGTGCCCACACTTGCGCGTGCATACATCCTGCATCGCAGTTTGTCTCTGCTGCATGTCTCCCACGCGCCCTCGTACACCACTGCCAGGCAGCACAGAGCACTGTGACCTCCCACTGCCCTGAGGGCCTATGTGTACGTGTCTCTGTGTTTGTGTGTGCGTGTTGCAGGGGGGATGGGGTTTAAGCAGACGGGTAATGGGGGTTGTCACACCAGGGAGTCAGGGATAGACTGTTGTCTGCTCCTCTGTGCCCTACAAGAGAGAACTGGTGCCATTATGAACATCATTCACTCCCAGAGCTTCACAACACGAGCCTTCAGTGATGAAACCGAAATCGCACGGGGTAGAAAACGAAAGCCTGCAACTTTTACAGCCGGTAAATATTTCACTTTATCTCAGAGTCATCGCTGTGAGTCAACCCCGTCTCCTGCCTCGGATTCAGATTCTCTCCAAATCGTCTTTCCAGCCTGAAACACCTGAAAATAAAAGTGCAAAAATCAATTACAGAAATGAGAAGGTACCAAGGGGGTATGATAGGTATTTATAAGAACGCAGTGACGGCTTGATGGAGACAATGGAGTGAGACTAATGTGTTGTCGGCTGCGTTTTGTTCCAGCGGACTTGTCAGCTGCTTGTACATTTGACTAACTTGGCTAAACCATGTGTGTGATGCAAAGTCGGGGTCACCGAGGGGACAGAGGAGCTGACACGATAGCTGGAGGTGTGTGTCGTGCGAGGGTGGGCGCAGGGGGTGGGCGGGCAGACTGGATTGTGATCCTGTCAGTGTACAGAGGAGGAAAGAGGGGGGGAGGCGGCGGAGGGCTCAATGATGTGAATAATACCACACAGAAAGTAAACAGCCATTCTTAACGTTCTTAACACCTACACCAGCCGACTGGCAGATAGAGATGGTGGGAGGGATGAGGGGGGAGACGGAAGCAAACACAGAGAAGAAGATCAGGAGACACTTCTGTGTGAAGTTCTCCTAATTTTTTAAGCTCCCAAAATAGCCACAGTGGGATGATGAATTTAGAGCTGCCTGTGTTGTCAGGAGAGGAGGATGAAGGTATTGTTTGGTTCTCCTCCCTCCTCCCCTCTTCCTCGCACTTAAACATCTCGATAGATAGACCCGCGGGAGGCTGTCTCCTTCATGAACCCTGCTCCTGCTTTAAAATCGCACTGTAAAAAAACAAGGAAAATCTTGAAGTCTATAAGACGGCAGCAGGGACGGCACACTGAATCTTTTGTCTCAGCGCGCACCACTGTGAAGAGTAAAATCAAAACCGAGCCAACGCCACGGGATGCCTGGGGAAAGCCACCGCAGGCTCCACACTGAGGTGGAGGCTCAGCAAGATGCTCACCGGGGCTTTTTGGGTTATATGAGAAAAGCATCCTGGTGAGTGAGTGTGTGTGTGTGTGAGTGTGTGTGTCAGGAATGTAGCATCCCTCCCTCTCTCTTTTTCTCTCCACCTCAGCCTCACTCAAAGTGGCTCAAACTAAAAATGGGGATTTTGCCTTGTGTGTATTTCTGTGTGCGTGCGTGCCTCAGTACATGTGTGTATGTTACATGGAAGGGGGTGTAAGCCTTGCAGAAAATAGGTTGACGTGACCTACATATCCATGTGGCTTCTTATTAGCATACACCCATATTTCACATAGACGCACTCTTCTGTATTGGCACACACATGCGCGCAGACACACGCAAGATAAGACTGAGACAGCCAAGAAGAAGGCTATTTACATTATTTGCATGTCCTTTGTTTGCCTTTAACCGTCTCAACACCAGAGCAGATGGCACTCTGACACACACACACACATGCATGTTTGATTGAAGATGGACATTCATGAATGAATGTGTGAGCAGCCCTGTGGCCAGCCACTTCCATTTTGAGGACTGCATGACAAACAGTTTACATGATGAAGAGTGACATCATCAAAACTGATAAATACTGTATATGACACCACAGGGAGGGGAAGGTAAATTTAAGGTTAATCCAATACGTTTCACATTTATTATGTAATAAGATTACATAGATTTTATTCAAAGAGAAATTACGATATTGGTCGTTTGTTGAATGTCCTAAATCAGTCCAATTTAAGAATTGCTACTAACACCATTGCTGTAGTATTCGTGGTCCAACATGTGGCCAGATTTAGCCCACAGAAACACTGACTGGCAATTGTCAGGAAATGAGGTAAACAGGTCATGTCTGTCACTTCAAGTCAGTGTTGACTTTTTTAGTACTTAAACCACTAAGACCACAATCTTTCCCTAAATCTTAACCAAGTGTTCCGGGCTGACTAAACACAACCATAAAACCACCAGTCATGCTTAATCGCCACCAGCAAAACAAAATCAAATCGAATCAGTTGCAGCTCTGTTCAGCATGATCGTTTCCTTATTATGTTGTTTGAAAAAAAGAGAAAGGTGAAAGAGCACAACAAAACCTGTTTAGGAGGCAGTCAGAGTGATTTTGACAAGGAACATTGTTTTTATGTATCCCATTTCCAACAGACTGTCAACCTTCCTTACTTTTAAACAAACAGTTCACCTCCTTCTCTAATTTTTGTGCTGAAAAAAGGAATTCCAGTATTTTTTAAACTTGGGTCCTATATTTACATATTTTGGCATGTAAATGATTCATACTTACCAAAGATGTTGGTAAGACATGGCTGCAATAGCTGCAAGGTAAATCTTTGGGGCAACTCCGACTGTCAGCTGCTCAGCTGGCTTGCTCTGGAGGACAGAGTCAGGTGCGGAGCCAGACCTTCTGGAGAAATAAACACCCAGAGTCAGATCGGCTTTTCTCTGATCCAGAGCCGTTTACCGATGGGAGGAGGGCGCAGAGATAACTTTGAACTTTTCGTAATAAAAAGTAGATTTATTTATCAACCCGACTGCAGCAGCGATCTGACTTCCATCATTTGGTGTTTATGTTCTGTAATTTGACTGCTGCCTGGAACTGGGAGGGGGTTACTTTAATTTATGGACGTAACATTGTCCAGAGAGAAGACAGGTAAAAGAACAGAGACAACTGGAGTCTCAGGTAAGTGCTCAGAGTTCAGTGATTGACCTGAATGCATACACAAAGATACACACACCCTTTGCGTGTCAATGCTTGCTAGCTTGTGGTTAACGTATGATAAAGTAATCTAGCTGTTTGCAGCGAATAAACACTGGCGAGTAACGTGATTAAACACAAATGATCCCACGGTCAAACTCGCTTCACTGGTAGTACCAAAACCATTTAACAACCACCACTGCTGATGACAATCTATTTGTCATCAGACAAAAATGTTTTAGTTGTATTCATGTAATGAGTAAACGTGTGGATTTCTCAGGGTTTGAACATTCTTGGAAACATTTAGGATAATTTAAATACACACCTCAACAAAATATATAACAAAGGTCCAGTCGTTTTTAGACATTTTATTGTGGAATTCTTACATATTATAGCTTTAAGTCTGTGGTGTTTGTAAGAGTCATTTTTCATTTTTTAGGATGTATAAATCTGCTGAATGCACACTGTATGTAAAGCAATCGTGGTGACGTCATATTTCGCCGTTGCTAGGACATCCAGCAAGGACATCAAGCTCAAACAATCAGGTAACGTCAGCACACCTTCATTTTGAAACTATTTTTGAACTATAACACAAGGACACTGATTGATTATCATCTCAGTACTTGTTGGGTAATTGTATTAGAAACCCTATCGTCAATAGTTTCCATTTTGATGGTGGCATAGCAGTTTACGTGCGTGATTATGTTCGAATTGCAGTGAACCTGATCACCACCATGACGCTCGAGTGACAGTTGAAAATATGATAGAAGAACATAGAAGATACATTCAAGGCTAAACTAATAACTCACAATATTGATATTTTAAGAGAAAGAAGGGAAAAGGCGAGCCTCAAACCAAAATCATTCATTGTGGTTTGTGATTCACCATTTCACCAACAATGACACCATCCTCTTGACATGGCTTTATTCATAAACCCTTTTTACACACAATTGCAACACAACAGGAGACATCCAGAGATCTCTGAGCTCAGTTTTCTGTTTAACTGTTTCAGACCCCTGAGCAGGAGCACTTTCTCTCTCCCCCTCTCTCTTTCATTCTCCACTGCTGTTTTCTGCTTTTTTTTTCACTCCCCCTCTCCCTCTCATCCCTCACTTCATCTCTTCCTCCCTCTCTCTCCCTCTCTCTCTTTGCAGAGCAGCCATCCTCAGGACAACTATTAATCAGAGGCAGAAATGATAGATGTTTTGCTCACCAGCAATGCCATCTATTTTGCCTAAGTACAAACAGTAGCTGTGCTGTGCATATTTATTTCAGGGGGAGGGAAAAAAACGGTGGCTTGAAAGAACACACATATTTGCGCATTTACAAATGCATACACGCACACACAAACACATATTCACGTCCTCTGTAAACAGCCTCCGCCACAGTGACGCAGAATTCAGACTTAAATATAACAGATTCAGCTCACTGCGTTTTGCCTCTGCTTCTGTTTGAGTGTCTGGGTATTATTGTGTGTCAACGCACCTTGCAGCTCCTCCAGCGCACTGATGATTAAGCAGCACAATGAACACCGTGGTCATTGTTGGCGTAGGATTTCTTAAAAAGACTTTAACTAGAGGCACTGGTGAGTCAGAGGACTGTAACACTCGTTTATAAATAGAGCGCTCCACAAGGCTTGAACCTATTGATGTGAATCATTCACTGTCTGAAGTATCATGCAAATTCACTGATTCTCAGTTTTTCTTTGAAGTAGAACCATCTGACAACCAAAATGAACCGACCTACCAGAAATGTCAGGCGAATTATTGTTTTTTTCCCTCTCACTTAAGCTTTTGGTGCTCTTGTCTCTTTCTATCATCAACCAGAAGTGTCTGCACCTTGTTGAAAAAGTTTTTTCTTTAAAAAGCTAGAGTAAAATGATGATTTTTTAAAGATTGTGCCAATGACTTCTGCAAATATGGCTCCAAGCTATTCTGCAGACCCTTACCTTACTATGAACCCTCAGAAGGGGGTAAAAGTAGCATTTTTTTGTTTGTTTTCAGTGCCCCCAGACTTTTAAACAACCTGCCCAAAGAGCTCACCTTTTAAATCTTCACTGAACATCTATTTTTATAGAAATGCGTTTATGTGTCAGCTTATTACCCCAACAAGGCATGCTACACATAGCCCCATTAGATGTGCTGAAGTTGCTGAGACTACCTCTGTTGAAGCCTCTACAGTGAAACATTTACATGTTACATTAAGTTTTAAAGAGCTCATTCTGCAATCTCAAATGGCAAAATGCAGATTTGTTAATGTGTAACTTTTAAAGGCGGATTTATGGTTGCACACAGAGCCTACGCGGTAACCTACGTTAGTGGTCTATGCCGTAGTGTACATTTAGAAATGTGCGCTGGTGTGTCTGCGTTGCTTCTTGTGGTGAGTTGATTGCCAGCTGTACTTTGCCCCTTAAACACACCGACCCCTTCCACTCGCAGCTGTGTCTCTGGGCTAGGCAGAGAGGACAGCGGCGGCAAAGAGCGGCTCTTGAGGAGGAGTATAACCCAAGAGCAGCAGCCGGCCTGTAAGTAGGGACTGCAACAGCCGAAGAGGGCGGTATATTTTACTGGGGAAACTGCAGGTCATGATCCCCAGTATTACCACTGCTGCTAAACACTAGAGGAAAGTGCAATGCTACCAAGTGAACCAATCACAAATGTTGCTGTCTGTGACACAACAATATGCAGTTACATTACTGGGGATGTTTCGTGAAGCCCTTTGACAATATACAGTAACTGTGAATAAAGGCTTGACAAATAAACTGGACTTCTATCACTATATGTGGATGATGTTTTCTTATATTTTATTGTTTAAAAATGTTATAAATTCACAATGTTTTTGTTTGCCATTATAAAATCTGTACATTGCACCAGGGGCACATGCAGTGGTAGGGTTGAGGGTGTCATGCACGTCCACCTCTCAGCACAAACTGGCCTGGTTTGTTTCTTGTCCCATAGTAATTATGTCATTGTTCTATAGTAACTGAATCACATGAGGTGGGAAGTTGGAGGGGTTTGGATCAGTGTGTGTGTGTGTGTGTGTGTGTGTGTGTGTGTGTGTGTGTGTGTGTGTGTGTGTGTGTGTGTGTATGTGTGTGTGTCAGTTTGGCATAACTAATGAGGATTAAGTTGGAACAAAGAGGTGTATCAGAGCCACAGTGTTGGCTATGAGGGAGGCGCAGTCGTAGCTACAAGATACGGACGCCGGTGATTGGCCGAGACAACATGGCCCACTCCTGAAGAATGCTTCCTCTCTGGCTGCGTGCCTCACTCGCTGGCTGGATGACTCGCTGTCTGCCTGGGAATTAATTGAATGGGCCACTCCATGTGCAAGAATATAACACATGCTCTACGTGTCAAGCAGTGTCAATTTACTGCTGGGGGTGGGGGATGGGTGGACCAGGGGAGTAGTGGGATGGAGAAAGAGGAAGATGATCTGCTGGTTTATAATAAATTGAAAGTGAAGCATGGGGAATGGTTTATAGTGAGGTGAAGGATTATTGTACCACATGCACAACATAATGCCATTAATGGGGCTTTCAGAACAGTTTCAGAGCTAAGTGATATACACTCACTGTTTTTTGTCATGTCTTCACTTTTTAAACTGTTAGTAAACCATTTTGTAGGATTTTATATGAAAAGATAAGGGATTTTGATGATGATTTTAATGTAACTACTATTAGTGATGCTGCTTATTGATTAGGTACTAAACAAAACAAATTAAGACCCACATTATTCTTATTTGTAATAAATAATTATGTGTATTAATATAATATATGTGATATTTATAAATGATTATATGACATTAATTAATATCAGAATTAACATTGATATATTTTATCAGTATAATGTACATAAATTTAACTTGTTAAGTAGCAACCGCAACAGCATTGTTTCGATCAAACCACTGTTAACGGACTAAAATATGATAACTGAAATGTAAAATCATTACAATAATAAATTTGCAACTACACTGTCAAATGTAATTGATAACCTGTAACGTTAGCCAACAATCTGACTTGACCTCTCCGTCTCGAGGATACTTAATTACTCAAAAAACTGGAACTTTGAATTTCTTCATGAGTTCAGATGATGCTCTGACCATTTCAGATTGAAGTTTTGAACACAGCCCTAATTATAGTTAAACAATCAACTGGCTAATGGTACATTTTTAATCATTAACACATGTTTTTATATTTTAGTCTTTAAATTAGACCCCCTATATTTACATGTACAAGTCTCGCTCAAGAAGAAGTTTTGCTCTGAAATCTCGCGAGTACTAAGTACTCAGCCATGACTTTGGAAATAAATGCTTGCTGGCAGTTCCTTTAGGTAGACACCAAACTCTGTGCAAGTCACATCAATCTGCACACATCAGTCATTGACAGGACAGTTATCGAAAATTTGTTTTGCTAAACATACGTATGCGTGTGGACAAGGGCTAAATTAACTCTCCTGCTGTGACTGGTTGTGGTCCAGTGTGGCTGATGTTGAGGTAAGTACATAATATGCTTAAATGTTTGTTTTTTGTTGGTTGTCTTCAATGGTTTCGTGTATTTATGTTACATAATGTTATTTTGTTTATATAAAGATAACAGAACTGACAACAGAACATTAATTTGTTGCTTTCTTTTGTTTATACACTATTCTTCCTTTACTTTATTACTTTGACAATTTAACCACATTTTGTCAGTTTTCATACATTAAAAAGGCTTCAGACAAAATTGTAGGATTTTACTCTTCTACTAACATATAAATGAGTCCACAAATAGATTTCGTCATCATATCTGATCCACTGCAGACAATAATGTTTACTTCTAAGACAAAATCAGGCCAGCTTCTCCTCCTTTAATGACTCACTCACCCATGAACTCATTTACATGACTGAAAACCCTGCTTCTCAAAATCAGTCATGCACTATGGACCCCAAGAACAAACTGCACGTCTTGGCAAAGCTTGAAGTACGCCAACAGTATGGAGAGTATCGATAATGAGGACACAAACCCCAACTAGACTGTGGAGCACTGCTCAATATGCCAGGATTTGTCCAAGTAGATAAATCAGAAATAATTGCCCAGTTCCCCTACATTTCCTGGCCACACTGAATGGAGATGAGGAGCAGCAACACAATACAATCAGACATCAGTCACTTCTCAGCCTTCACGGGTCAGCGGCTGAAACAATAGGGAACATAGGGTAATTGTTTACCATAATTTTTGGACAAAGACAGTGTTTTTCTTTCTTTTTTCTCCAAATCCAGATCTTGATCGTCAACTAAGAGGCAGAGATTATATGAAGCCCTTTGTCCCACCTAATCCTGGCTCACCTATCAGCCACTTTACACATGTGGCTGTCAAACGCTTCATATGCAATAATGACATGTACTAAAGTTTGGAAACCGCTGAGATCTGGGTCCGCATCAGTAACATAATGTCAGTTACCGGTTGCAAACAAGACCCTGGTAGCAGACACAGTGTGCCTGTTAGCACTCTGCAGCTTTTCAAACTGTCAAAATGTTGGAAATATCACATAAGTTACAGAGAAGTCTCTCAGAAACCAAACCAGTTTAAACAAGTTTCACTGACAGTTGCATAACAGAAGTGTTTACTTTGGAAATAAATATAGGAGTCTCTGAACACTTTAAAAAAAAAAAACTATTCATGCAAAATAGTTCGGTCAACAATGGCTGACCGTGGGGGAGCTATGAACAGAGAGGAGACGGGATGAGAGGAGCAGGACAAATGGTGTATGGACTTTTACAGGGTTCTGCCTCAGCGCTCCTGGGTGATTGAACAGATCAGCTGGGTTCAGTCTGACAGGGTGAAAGAGACAGACAGAGAGAAGAAGACAGGAAGAGAGAGGTTTATCAGGATATAGGAATTTGATCCTCCTACTGTATGCTACCAGAGTAGTAAATCATAGTATGAGCACCTGCAGGGTTAAAGGTTTGGATTGCCAAGGTGATGATTAAACACTGTGCCAACATGTGGTCACGATCTGTTTCAGTAGATGACAGCATGTTGAGGTTAGAGGCTAATTCATGTCCAGAGCAGAAAATAAAAAGTACAAAATTCAGAAAATGGCATAAATAAAACTTAAATCATTTGTAAAAGGATCAAATATAAAAAAAATTCTAGTGGTGTGACATTTTCCATGTTGGACCTTGTATCTTCCAGCCATGGGTATTTCGCTGCTGCTTATTTCACATTTCACGTTTCTAAAATTTAGACGAGAACAAAAACAAACATTTAAAGAAAGGTTTGCTAACACCTCAATCTACTGCTTAATGAGCACTACATCAGTCGGAAAACTACTGTTTTATTTACAGTCATTATACCTGACAATGACTATTCAAATTTTCATCATTGCTGCCAAAAATTGAATATCTCTTGATTTATCACTTTGAGGCATCTCAGAAATGAAAGAACTGGACCGTGGAGAAACCATGTGAAAGTGAGAATAGTTCATGTTGGTTTTGGACATTTTAAATCTATTCATATTTAATTGTAAACTCAAAGAAAAGTATGTCTTCTAGATAAGTAGTAGAGTAAGGATGTCCAAACTTTATTTCCCTTGAAGGGCCAACACTGAAGCTTAAAAGTAAGCACCTTGTTTCACAAAGATCACATGTTCCAGCACTATTATACATATTTTTTAATAATCTAATTCTGGCAGGCCAAATTGTACCTTGGCCCCTGGGCCCCACTTTGGGCAGCCCTGCTCTGGAGAAGATTAAATTAAAAAAGTAATTTCTGACTTGTTTTATTTTCAGACTGAAAAAATATTGCAATGAAACAACTGTTGTATTTCCCATCTCTGGAAATCTGGTTTTAGGCTTTTGGTGTTGAAACAAAGAAAATAATATATTAAAATGTAACTCTCACCAAAATGCAACCTAGGCTTTTTTTGTGAATGTACCCGAGTCAAACCTTCGTGTAAAAGCATAACTACGACGAAAAAGCCGCTTTTAAGATTTATCGTAGTTTCGTTTTCGGGTCAAAATCATTTTCAATTTTTTTTTTCAACAACTCATGTTAGCAGTAGCAGTAGCCGTCCTGCCAGTCGAGACGCGTCGATCCCCGAGTGTATGCTTTTACACTAAGGTTTGACTCGGGTACACTCACAAAAAAAGCCTAGGTTGCATTTTGGCATTAAAGCAACATTATGTAGAAATTGGCATTTTGTGTAGGTGCTCCACATAATGTAAAACAAAACTCATTACGTCATAACAATGTTATTTGTTGAAAACGTGCATGTTGAAGTAAACATGTATGTAACGCTGTGATCCTACCCTCTCACTTAAGTTACATAGTGCAGAAACAAGTGATAGGGGGGGCGGAGTGGCTGAGACAGAGACACCATTCACCCTGTTACAAGACACTGAACCATCAACATGATTTTGAAGCTGTTATTTTAAGGTAAAAAAGTTACATAATGTAGCTTTTAGGTCAGAAAAGCTTTAAGGAATACATTTTTATGTTACTAAAGTATACTAAAGGTGTATTTTGGAGATATTGTGGTTGGTGTTATATGCACCATCCCTGATTCAAATCCAGCCTGGCACCTTTACTTTATGTATGTACTGTACTGTATGTATTTGACACATAAGCCAGGTCATGGAAGCCTTTAAACTGTGCTCATCTTAGAGTCCAGTAGGTGTGTGGGAGGAAAATGACAACCAGAAGTTATGCGTTTGTTTCATGCAGCAACAACAGAAGGACGGTGTATTCAGCATGAACAGTGATAACCGCCGTGGCTGAACAAAGGCCCTGTTCAGACGTAATAGCTTGTATCCAGATATATCTAGATTGTGTCCAGATCCATTTCAGATGGCCCGCAGAGTGCATCTCAAATGTGTCTCCAGTGACCAATTCTGATGAGATTTTGCCTCCCTGCTCACATGTGATTTTATCTGTGGGGACGCTGACTGCTGCCAAAGAGAAAAAAATCATCAGAGAAGAGGACTCCTGTGGTTATTTGGTATTTCCAAAGGGACTTTAAAATGTTTTCTGAATTGATGGGCATTGGCAAATCGACTGTTTTGAAGCTATGTGATACTATATGACGCTGTACTACAAAGCTGAACATGTAGTCCTTCAGTTTGGCTGTGAATTCACACTACATTACCTGAGGATATGACTGTGTTTGAAAACAGTTTACTTACCAGTTGAAATGATTCATTTTAAGGGTTGCAGGGATTCAACACAGTATTACAACAGAGCATGTGAGTCATCACAGATACAAGCCATCAGACAGGTTTCAGACAAAGCCCAATTTAACTCAAGTTTAACTGTCGCAACTTAGTTGCAGGTAAAAACTGAACGTTCAAATTATTGCACAAATTTGCTGTAAGGAATGAATATTACAATTTGGAGACCTCCCTGGTTCAACCCAGTGATTCTCACGTAAAATAACATCCCAGTGCATAAGAGAAAAATAAAGATTTCTGCTTCATCTTTGTTTTCATGTTAAAAAGGGGTTGTGTTTCTTTTGGATGCATCTGCACTTGTATTTTGTACTGTCAAGGTGCATTTTTGGTCAGTTAAGTGTTAATAGGGCAGAAGAAATAGTGCCAATTACAGACTCAAGCTTTAATAAAAAAAGAAAGAAAAACAAGGAAACAGACATGAAAGCGGGCAAACTGTGATGGAAAGTTCAAAAACACCACAATTACCACTTACCACAGAGTATATTTCAATAATTTAGCAAAAATAAATGAAACGGCGCTGGCAACAGTTTCCCCCGTTAAAATACGTATTTTGTTTCCAAATAATTTAATCAATTCTCAGAAGTTTTGAACATTTTGAAGTCATCATACAGATTTTTACTCTCCTCGCCTTGGACGAGAGGTTTCAGCCATAAACACAGACTATACATATACTTACTGTTTTGTTTACTTCATGGTTTATAGGAATTTCCACTGCTGGATTTGGTTTATGAAATATCAGGGCACAGCTCTTTGTCTACTTTCTTTCGTTATAAGCTTTGAAATAATGTTGAATCAATTTAGTTAGCGTTTATAAAATGATAAAAGCTGTTGCTGTTGATGTAACGTCACCCAGAGGACACATTTCAGCTAATTCATTTGCAAGTTTTGAAGTGTACTGGAATATTTGGGAATGTTTCTGTTTCGTCAACCTTTGCCTACCTTTGCTCCACTTCCTGCTTTTCACTTTACTTGAACTGTTGTTGAGCAGTTCACTGTCCGTGTCACTCAGCCTGCTCTACAGTATATGCTGCATTCCCATAATCTACTAATCATGTATGCTCATGGCTCAGTGTGTGTATTGACACAGGCACACACACACACTCACACGCACACTTTGTGACTAAATGTAGGTCTGTCAGTTTTTCATGATCAACCCTAGTGTCATTCTCATCAGATCTGCACTGAAGTTAACCTCCGTTTGCTGCAATTAGGACACGATACGAGTCCAACCTGTTCTTTATGGCGCTATGTGTATGTGACTGTCTGTGTGTATGTGTGTGTGGGTGTGTGTGTGTGTGTGTGTGTGTGTGTGTGTGTATGTGTGTGTGTGTGTGTGTGCGTGTGTGAAAAAGACAGTGGACTGTTTGTTTTGCTTAGATTAATCACTGTAGACGCTTCCTCGCTCTCATTCCAAGTAAAGTGAATGCAGCAATTCAACTATCATTCAAAAACAAAAATAAAAACAATGGTATTAATTCTCTCCTACAAATCTGCAAATATGCAACAGTTGACTGTTCTTCACTGTGGACCAACTTCATACCCAGAGATCAAGGTGACACTATCACGCTCAGGCGAGACTGAGAGTCTACAGCTATGCTAGCAGCGCTGTAGCCTCCTAAAAAACAATGGTTCTTTGATCTAAATGAGCTAAATGCTTAGCATGCTAACTTGATCACAATTGCAATGCTAACATGTTCATTTTTAAGTATAATTTTGTCCACGTTCACAATCTCAATTAAGCATGCTAACATGTGCTAATAAGCACAAAAACACAATGTACCGCTGATAGAAATGTCATCGTGCTCACCTTCAAGCCGATGGAAAGTCGGGTGAAGTTTTGTAGTCCACAAAATATTTCTGTAGCTTCGCAGCAAAACAGCATTGCAGCATTCTTCTAAACAACCGAAGTAGATGGGCACTTGTGAAAGGTAAAAAAAAGAAAAAAACTTTAGACAGCTTGTACAGTGTATTCCAGGTCTTCACAAGCCCCCAAATTGACACTGTAGCTGCTAAGCTAAAAGCATTAGTGCACTGGCTACAGCTTGACAACACATCAAGGGTGTAAATAACGTCTTTTTAAATCAATTTGAACAAACAGGTCGCCCTTATCCTCTAAGTGATCACCAAACTAAGATTTTATCCTGTGGGAGACAAATACGGTTGAAGAATATGACACCAATCCATCCAATAGTTGTGGAGACACTAGAGGAGAAGCAAGGGGAGCAACAAAGCCACCAGTGCTTCACGGATGTTTGTACAAAATTTCACAGCAATCCCTCCCGTAGTTTGTGAGATATCTCAGTATGTCGCTATCGTCGTTTTCAAATCATTATTTTATGTTTTATTTTAAACAGTAATTGCAATTTGTTGATACCTGCAATGTTGTCCCTAAATTGGCAATAAAACAAAATCAGACAAACAAATGAATATTTTCTCATCTAACTTTTTTTTTTTATCTTGTGAAAGATATCATGTTTTCATAAATTCAGCCTGACTTTTAGATGGATCGACAACAGAGAAGCTTCACTTTTGATTGCTAAAATGATTTCCGAGTTTGAAAAGGCAATTTGTTACATTCATCATTACTGGAAATGGTTGGGAAGTATGTGATACTGAGTAATAGACATGGATTTATGTCATTGTTCCAGCAGCGTTTTTGAACTTTAACATGAGTTGTAGCAGCTGAGATGAACTATTGCTACCTCTGGCGACTCGTTAGTGCTCAGCTAATTACTGGCACTTTGGTGGAGGGGGTGGGGGGGTGTTAGGATGTGAGGGGAGGAGCCAGGCTAATGAAGGATTAGACAGAGGTTGTTACCCTGTTTCCTTTTGATGGGATTACTGTGGGGTGTATTCTGGCTGGCTTTTAATGATGGTCGTTCTGGTGTCATTGGAAACAACATCAACTATAAAAGTGGCCTCGAGCACGAGAGGAGAGGAGAGAAAGGAAAGGGAAAGGAAGGGAAGGAGTTGTGCAGCGACACTGTGAGGTTTAGTTAATTAACCCGTATTCTGCACCGAGGCTGCTCTCTGCTATCACCTCGCTCTGGGAGACACACAGAGAATTAAAGGGTTGTTTCACTGAAAACACAACTGTAAGAATACTCACATTTCCCACTGCTTCATATCCAGAGCGTGTGTAAAATGCTGATGTGCTCCCCGCCAACAAAGTGTGAAAACTAAATCAGTAAAAAGGTATACTGTACATGATGTGAGAAATATTCAGATCATTGGGAGTTGTCATGGTAGCTCAGTTCTCATTGATATGCACACCAGCTTATAATTTCAGCTCTGGTGATTCTCAGAACAGGATGAGTCACACCTACCCGACTTCACCCTCTATTACTTCACATTCTCAGAGCTAGCTTGTGAGAACTTGAGACTTTATTTATCTACATTTGGAAGACAGGCTATTTACTGTTTGAATGCCTAACTCAAATGTTTAATTGTTTCACTGTCCTTAACAACAAATACTCACACGGATAAAAACCTCATAAATCAAACACACGAGGCCCCACTAATCAATATTATCAATATTAACAGTGGGTCAAAAGACAATGTGAAGTGTGAGAGGTGTCACTGAAGGTCGCACCAAAAAGAAATATTACAGTTTCTGCAGTGTTCCCCAGCTTTACTGAGCTTTTCGGCAACTTTTACCCCATTGTTTTGGTTTTAGAGCCCAAAAATTCAGCCCTTATCGACTTTGTTTCCAGCTGCAGGCAACTTTTTTAAGCAAAAACAAATTCTATTAGTTAGTTAGATAATATCTGGTAAAGAAAAAAAAAAAGTCAAACTTTCAAGGGAAACACTGTCCTTTAACTTTGAATGCATTTCAAATGCATTTGAGTGCAACAGCTTCATCCGGATGGATTTGAAACATCTGAAACGTGGCTTCAGAACAATGCTAGCTTTGTATGTGTTTATATGCGCTGAATGTATCTACATTTGCTGGCGGACACAATTTCCTTAACTTTTTGAAGTGATAATAGAGAGCCGATGTCCCGACTACTAGTGTCTGTAGCTCAGTTCATTCTCTCACTCAGCATTTCTTTATGAAAACACTGAAATGTGGTCAGACGGCAGCACTTGCTGTTTGAACAAACAACAACAAGGTTAAACAATGATTCATTTGTTATCATACTAAAAAATCCGCAGCCCTCATAAAAAAATTACAGCACAGCAGTGGGCATGTATGTCATCATAACATAAACATGAACTACATCAATGCTCACTTCTAAGGTTACTTTCCAACTTTTTCAGCACAGTTCTCTTTCTCTCCATCCTGCTGTTTATTATTACAGACATGTCTGAACATGGTGCAGCCTCCCAGCTGGACATGGGCTTACCTCCTCTGAGAGCTGGTGTCCTTCGATTTATCGTCATCTCAGGCTTAATAAACAGAAATACTCCATAAATGAAATGATACTACTTTTATTTATTTTGAATGCATCCTCCCTGTGTGCACGTATGGAGGGAATGACATGACATATTGCGTAGATATTTGTTTTCTCACACTACATTACATTTTTCTTACTTTCGAAACAAGGTCCTCTATTTGTAAATGTTGTCTTTTCAGCTTTCAGCTTCAGTAGGCCTAAAGAGGCCAAATGCACGGCAATCAATGCATCTTCAAAATGTGTTTATAATAAACGCTTGTAAATCAAAGACAAAATCAACAAGATTTGGAAAAAATGAATATGTAGCTCGCACATACACAATCACAGTGTACACGGGGTCACAGGTCTAATCGGGATACACATTCAACATACAACCATGAGCATAAAGGACTTGTGTGGTCGGATTAATGTGGCACACTGCATTATGGTGACGCCATAGCAACCAAGTAACATTCCTCCCTGTCAAGGCCCAAAGGACAGAGATGAGGAAGCTGCCCGAGTCCCCGCGTGAACCAAACTGACTCAACAACATGACGGACGTCACTTGTCAATATTTGTATAATAGATGCTGCCTAAAGCTTTGTAAGTATAACAGTAATCTCTCTCTCTCTCTCTCTCTCTCTCTCTCTCTCTCTCTCTCTGTTGTGTGCCTCAGTGACAGACTCGTCCAGGGAGTAAATTTGCCCTCTTTGTTTTGTTTTGGGGAGCTTTAATTTTGCTGCTGTTGGAAAATTACCCATAATTGCAGCCTGCAAATGCTTATCCCTCTCTTTCTCCTCTCCAGCTACTCTCTAGTGTACACTAGATGTACACGCCAACATGCACACACACACACACACACACACACACACGTTCGCACGCACACACAGACGGATACCCTCTGTAGATAAAATGGTTGCTGCTGAAGGATAGACCCACATTTTCTCACTTTCACACTTGGACACGCAGTTGTGCAGATACACACACACACACACACACACTGACACGTCCACCCTGAGGTTGATAATGAGACTGGGGAAACATGATTTATGTTTTCATAGTGCAATCTAATTGATTTGATTAATCACATTCTTTCTTGACTAATTAAATTACCACAACAGATTACAGAATATTTGGCCACAAACGTGCCCTGCAGCCACGCTGTTAGTTTTCGACTCCGAGTTGGATTACATGTTTCTGAAGAGCTGTGATCAATGAATTTCATGGCCAATAAATCATTCAGGATCCATACCTAGAGCAGAGTTTGTGCTCTACAAAACAATAGACGTGAGAATTCCCAAATATGTTTATTCCAGTAGCGAAGTCAGCTTGTGTGATGCAACATGTTTTCATTCAGATGGTCGGGATTCCACACATACTCATGATAACGTGAAATTTACACTGCACATTGCAGACATACTTCTCTGTGTTGCTCATCCTCGTTCTAGTTCTGTAAACATACAGAGTTTAAAAATAGTGACCACACAAAATAAATCAAATAGTGGACATCAGAGTGTATTTTAATATTCTCTTTTCAGAGTGGTGATACTGTACATGCTGTCCTTGGGCCCGGATATAGATTATCTGACCCGTCTTATCCAAGCTTAGGCTGCACTGTACGGTTTTATTCCTGTGGTTTTATCTCTCATTCCTTCACAGTGAAACTCGGTGGGAAAAAGGAGTTGGCCGGTTCACTAGGTTGGTTTGGTTCCTTCTGAGCAACATGTGAGCCTGGAATTACACATGTATTTTGATTGGAAGGGGTTTAAGTATTAATTTATATTATGTGGGAAAATAAACCATCATATCATGTGATGGACTGGTGAAATGTTCCTTCTCTAGGTTGGTTCAAGTCATCTACAACTTTTAAGAGGTTTAAATACGTGAAAATATGAATGAAAGCAAGAAAAGGAAAAGAAACTAAACGCTTGATTGCAAACATTGTTGAGAACCACGTTTTGAGAGGAACAACTTTTCCGCATAGAAATGTTTCATTTCCAGTCACTGATCTTGACCCATTCGGCCGTGCTTGTGGTGTTGATGCCTTACGGAGGATTTTTTTATGTAAATATCGGACAAATAATATTACTTTCTGTGCGGTTAATTGGACTAACACAGTAGAGCAGAGAGACAGACATTGGTGTTTTGGATTAATGAGCGAGCCCTCTAGTGTCAGCAGACAGCTGCTGACGCCAGCGAGCTCTGGAGGAGACAGGCGTGGGTAGAGCCAAGAGCTTCTGGAGAAATAAACAACAGGAATCCAGGAGAGCAACAGTTTGGGTTAGGGTTAGGGTTAAACTTCTGGGATTAAAGAGTGGATTTATCTTCACTCTCGCTATTCCCTTATGGGAAGCATCATTTACTTTATGAACAAGCAGAGAAGAGATGGGGAAAAGAAAAGATGCTGCAGGACAAGACAAAAGTGAACATAAACACAGACCCACACACCGCCTCGGTGCTGGTTGCTGCTCGCTATCTTGCAGCTCAAGAAGGTAAATGTTCAGAAAGGTATTCTGTCTGTTTGGGGTGAATAAACCTGTGATGAAATTCAGGCGAGTAACGTGAGGCAAAAATATTCACTAATAATTATGTGTGTTCAGAGCTCGCTTGTTCGCTTTACTGTAGCTACCTTGGTAGCTTCCAGCTAGGTCCACCCACGCTCTACCTCTTTCCCCATTTTTGATAAGCTAGGAGTAAGGCAAAGTCAGGCACAGCCATTATGACGATGGCCGGCACCACCCACTTTGAGCTCCATTCTGGCTTTTCAGAAACCTACAGGTGACGTCACGGTGACTCTGTCCACTATTTTTACAGTAAGTGATTTAGATGGCGCTGTCAAAAGTCTTTTTCCCATGTTGAGAGATGAAAGTTGGTGACTAAGATGGCCGTAGCAAAGAAAATGGAAAATAAATTCAATGCGAGCAGGGTGAAGAAAAAAGACAGAGAGAAGGAAAAAGGGAAAGGGAAATACAAGGAGCGCGGGACTTGTGAAGTTTAGAGGTACAGCGGGACCTTATAAAGTGAGCGAAAGAGTGTGAAGATAAAGCACATAAAAAGAGAGCGGGGGACAGGGAAGATTGGAAAAGAGAGCGAAGCCAAATAGAGGACAGATTGGTCTGCAGAACGTGGAGAGCAGCGAGATGAGAAGGAGAGGACAGAAAAGTGCAGAAAAGAGAGAAAGAGCGAGAGAGAGAGAGAAAAAGAGGGGGAGAGTAAAGAGGTCATGGAGTGGTTATGAAACCAACTCTGACCTAATCTGGCGTGTTTATGACTGTGTTTTCCTTTTTTTCCAGGCACTGAGATGCAGGCTGGAATTAGACTGGGCGGTGGCTTAGGATGAGCTCAAAGAGAGGCACAGAGGGACGGGAGCACATTGTACTGTCCTTTACGCTGACAGATACAACACTCTGAGTATTTGTGTGTGGCAGCGGGGTGGGTTTGGGAGGTCAGGGTGGGTCACAAACGGCTTCGTTCAGATACCTTCAGCAGCACCTGAGGTCCTGTAATCATTAACCAGAGAAATCAGTACAAACAACAGAAATGTGGTTACGTAAGTTTCTATTAACTAGATGTCTAAACATGAAAAGGATGCCAGGCAGTGTAACTGTAGTGGCGTGTAGTGAAGTCAGCTGGTCAAGTCCTTAAACGTAAACAGTGCATATTTTTGATTATTCAGCCTGTTTCTCTTCACTCTCCCGTCATCGCCCTCACCTTCCTTCATTGTCTATAGCTCTCGTCTGATGCTCCTGCCATGCTTTACACTGAATTATATATCTGACATTACATTCCAGTTGACCTGCTGTCACCCCACTTGGGTGGTGAGTGCCGCTGATTTTCAGCTGGATCGTTGTTGCATTTGGATTGTACAAGCGAGTCGGTGATCTTCTTGTCATCGAAGCTAAACCGCAGACAATGTGACACTAATGCTCATTTAATATGTAAATCTTTGAATCCAACCTAAACATGTGCGAGTACGATCAACTCCTTCTCAAAGCGACTGGAATATGGCGGGAAAATATGCAAATCTGCCATGTTATCAAGATCTCAGGAGTTGGTCCATTGACAGCTTAATAACAGCGCGTGAAATCTACTGTAAATGTATCCCATTACGGAGACAGCGTGCAGATTTTTTTGTTAAACGCGAACGTTATTTGTGTGTAGCTCATCCAAACTGGATGTGACCAAGCTTCAGAGTAAGGGCCACTCACAGCAGCCTTTATAACAGCATTGTGTTATTTAAAGCAAATTCAATATTGAGATTTCACTTACCAGTTTGATGTTTACCACCTGTAAAAACACTGAAGCTGCATATTTAAACAATTCAAAGTACATTTTCACAGCTAACACTGACAGGTGTCCACACTTTTTAACATTGTGCAAACTAGAGGAGACGTCCAACTTATTTCAGAAAAAGTTTGTCAATTGGTCAGTGGAGAGGGACAAATCATTTGTGTTGATTGTTTGAATTGTGCCATGAATTACACATATGATGTTTGTCAATTTTGAATCACCGCTCTGTAGAAGAAAAGCATTTTCACAATGTCATTAAATGAACGTGGAACTTTTTTAAAATGCAAAAGAAAACTTTCCATTTTTAGCAAAACTGTTTTCATGTAAACATGGCCCAAGTTTTGTGTAAAGCTGCTTAGTGAGCTGCATCGTCAACAACACCAACATGGCCGTCACCTCGGCATGGAAAAAAGATTAAAAGATGAAAATCACAAGTCGGGATATATTGACAACTACAGTTATTTGAAAGGAGAGCAGCTAGCTAACAGTCAAGATCAGCCCTTCAAGGTTTTGGTGAGCGTTAAACGAGACAACGTCTGTGGTCTTTCTAATTACGTTTTTTGCAGTCTTGTGCTTCAACAGTTTTACGACAAACTGTGGCTTTCCTGAAATGAAAAATGACACAATTCAAACACGATCCCTCGCCATTCACTACTGTGCAAATTTTCCTGAAATAAGGTCCTGTGGTGCTCCACCAGAAAGGGCATGACTTCACCTCTTTATTACTGTTGGAGTAGTTCTAGTTAAAAGCTGCTTATTTTTGATATTTTACCAGAAACTGAATTCCCATTTCTTTGTGTTTGACTCGCTGAAAATACACATTGATCACGACCTTGTGATACTGTGCTGCCTGGTTGGAGCTTTGCAGTGGTCAGCACGATGATGATTCAACAGTTTTTAAAGGGTTAACAGCCAATGAAAACAATTAGTTTGAGTGTTTCCACCCATCTAATCACAGTAGGATGTGTCACAGGTGATGGACCAGCCCCTGGAAGTCTCGATAACATCACAGACTGCAGCCAACGTTTTTACTGTTACTTGTTTTACAATAAATTAGCATAATCGTTATGTGTGACTCCATAAACTCAAGCTAATCTGAATATTTTCAGGTAACTAGGTCACATTTTAAATAAGATGTAAAAGACAATATAACAGAAAGGAACCAAACCATGCTAGGCATTTTTGCAATGATTGCAAAGTCATCATAACATCGTCGTAAGTGGGTTATCGTAACAGTGACATATTCTGGAGAGGCACCAAATGTTCCCTGTTCATGTGTCATCACAACCTCTCATCACATTGTGATTATATCAGCTGAGGGATCATGCCAAGCCCGTGTAATATAAACCCTGAGCTGTACCTTGTTCACGAGCCGCAATTCATTAATGAACCTGATAGTAGGAGTGTGTGTGTGTGCATGACCAAAAGAGGGACAGAGATGTGTGTTTAGATGTGTGTGACATGACAGATCTAGAGAGAAATGCATACATGTTTCTGTGTGTGTGTGTGTGTGTGTGTGTGCGCGCGCGCGTGCATGTGCGTGTGCATGTGTGAGTGCGTGTTTCTGGGAACCAGCAGAAAGGCTCACCAAGTCTGCAGACAGTCTGGGAAAAGGCATAAACAGTGGTGTTTTAATGCTTTCCTGTGTCCTCTTCTGCCCGCATCTGACTGCAAAACAACACTGCTCACAGGCATGTGTGTGTCTGCCTCACTTTCTGGGGAACGAAGCCAAAACAGACAACACTCCTCCAGCTGGATTTCTTCTTCATACGACACACGAACATATCGATGGAAAAATGTGTATCTGTATTCAATATTTTTCTTCTTTTCCCCCCAGTTATAATATTAACCTGACATTCAGCTGACATTCAGTACAGTTTGATTAAATGTTTATCGTATTTATATGATGTTCACAGACTTCACAATAGGCTGGCTTGTATTCATGAGTATCATGTGCTGTTTCCTGCAGGGAAAAGGCCAACTAACTACCTTCAGGTTTTCTGTCTTCTCCCTTACAGGGCCTCTTCAACCCCCACCCCCTATTCTTACACACAAACACACTAAATCTCTCTCTCTTACTCGCTCTCTCTCTCACACACACACACACACACACACATTACCGTGTACACAATCGGTATGACACACCAGAATACACACACACACACACACACACACACACACACACACACACACACACACACACATTCCTACCCGCTCGGCTGAGACGGTATGTGAACAAACCACAGGCGGGGAGAGGTAGAGAAGGCCTCCACTCTTACTGATTACTGCAGGAGAGAAGAGGAGAGAGGAGACTGCTGCCAGCTCCTCTCACAATGACCTGCACACACATACATGCATATACACATGCACGTACACACACACACACAAACACACACACACAAAGAGAAACAATAAATCTCTCTGCTGGGTGCAGCACAACATTATGTAGCAATGCAGATAACAGAACATGCATGTTACCACAAATAAAAAAAATCGGACGCTCGCTCACAGAGATACAATCAGAAGAGCTGCTGATACCCTTTCAGGAGACACGCACACGCACACTTTTTGTACGTGCACCGTTTGGTCTTAAAACAAACAGTGCGACATACATTAATGCTTTTACAGCTCCCACTCTCGGACAAACATTTACACTGGCTCCCCTTCATCCACACCTCTCCACCCTCTTAAACTCCTGCTCTAACACCTCTGTGTTTATGAAGACACGCTCACACACTACTGTACACAGCCATGTCGCACACTGACTCACAACCAAACACACACACAGTTTACACGCTCACAGTATAGAGTTGTGCTGTATTGTTGCCATGCCATCAAGTGCTGACAAATAACATTTGTGTAGCCATCTTTTTCAAATCTCTTTGTATGTGTGATGCTAAAAAAGACATCACTAAACACTTTTTGCATTATTATTTGCGATTAGGATTGATTAGAAAAAAAAATTCTACATTATACCACTATAAGAAAAGTGGTATATAAAATAGTGGTATAGCGTGAAAAACATATTTAAAAGATGACTGTTTTAAAGGTGCAATATGTAAGAATTTTCATTGAAAACATTCAGAAATGTACTAAAATTATTCACAGAATTTGAAGATATAACAGTTTTGACATTATGAGAGATATCTACTGAAGTTAACATGCTAACCAGCTACCCCCAGCCCATCCCGGTCCAAAGCTCTTGTGCTAGTTGTGTAAACACTGCTGCAAGCTCCCAGTCTGGACCACTAGATGGACAGCTAAACAAGCTAACAGCGGCTACAGTTAGCAGGTATTCTGGTGATATGCTGCTCTCTTTGTTTTTAGTATGAATTTGACAGGTGGTCAATTCTACATCTGCACCTTTAAAGGGGCACTAGAAGAGAAGAAATTCAAACTCAAAATTTAATATTTACAATATTAATGAGGCAATAAAACAAATTCAAAATTATTTTGCCATAAATTAATAACAAGCTGTTCTCAGAGGAAAACAAGGTCCCCAGATCACTGTTTGAAGCTAGCATGGTGGCAGGGTCCGCCAAATATAAACAAAGTAAAACAATATGAGATGTTGTCCTTTAAGGTCAGTTTGTTTATTCAGTTTATTCAGTCATGAAAACAAAGACAGTTTGTTTATTTAGTTTGTTTAGGCATTAAAACAAAAAATCGCTCAATGAAGATCTTTCTCTTCTCATTAAAATTTCCTCCCAAAAACTACATAGTGCACCTTCAAAAAATAAAAAAAAATGCCTGACATGTAAATTAGTCATATATTTAGCAAAAACAAAAATGAAAATCAATAAAAGAACTTGATTGAGACCAACATATGAATCACAATCAATTTGATTTGTAGGATAACAGGACTCAGGGTCTTTTCACACCTGAAAGTCAAAAGGACAGCAATCCATCCAATAGTTGTCGAAACATTGGATGACTATCCACATTGCCATCCCTAGAGTCACACAGCTTGACCTGAAGTCCTCGAAGGCCTTCGCAACCCATCTTGTGTTCCCCGAAGCTGCTAATCCATCAGTATTTGGCGGGTTTGCTATCTTACTATTGAACTCAACTTGGTGACTTACTGTCCCTGTAGCAACCCATACACATCCTCACTATACAGGGTTAAAGCCCAACACCAATAGTGTGGCTAAATATCACCATTAATTTAGCACACAAACACATCAAAGCCTACTCAACATTTGATAAATGATGTGTGTGAAGATGAATGCCTTGCATATATCAGGTTGTGTCAAAACACTGGCTCAGTGCTCACTGAATGGGTTCTGTTCACTGTACTGGCAAAATAACAGGTGTCAAAGTGAACACGAAATCTCACATGTTTGTACTTCGATACTTGTGAGGACCCTTAATGAGATAAAGCAGCGGTTTTCCAACTGGGTTCCTTGAGTGGGTTGTCGGGGTCCCCAGCAAAAGGAGGAATACAGTATTTTAATTGGGCCTCCAAATTCCCCAGATCCCATCCGATAGAGCAAATGTGGGACGTTCTGGAACAAGTCCGATGCCTTGACGGGTCAGAGCTGTTTGAGCTGCACATGGGGAACCTGCACAATATTAAGAAGTTGGTTTTAATGTTGTGGCTGATCAGTGTGTAGTGATCCTAGTTTTGATCATTGATTGACTTTGAAGACTTTTTATTATCTTTAAACCAAAATGAAAATTACTTTGAGGGGATTTCATAAGACAAAAACCTCTGAAATTAGGGGTTTGTGGTCTAATGTGTATCTACAGTGCCTATAGAAAGTATTCAAAGTATTGTTTTCCCTTTTATTGCTTTTATAAATGGAATCATGGTCAATATATTTTGGTTTTCTTGACAAACAATTAGCAAGAAATCTTTAATGTCAAAGTGAAAAAACATTTCTATAAAGTAATATCAATTAATTAAAAATATAGAATATAAAATAGGTGATTGCGTAAGTATTCACCCCCTTTAAAGTGACTGACCTAATTCAACAGAGGGCCAGCCAGTTGAGTGCAGTGAATGTGTCTCAAGTGGTTGTAGTATAAAGACACCTGTGTCTGAAGGTCCAGTCGCTGGTTAATCAGAATTCCAGGCTACAATTACACCATGAAAACAAAATAACACTCCAAGCAACTCTGTGAAAAGGTTATTGAAAAGTATAAGTCAGGGGATGGATACAAAAACATTTCCAAGTCACTGAACATCCCCAGGAGTTCAGTTAAATCCATCATTAAGAAATGGAAGGAATATGGCACGTGTAAATATGCCTAGAGCAGGCCGTCCTCACTAACTGAGTGACCGTGTAAGAAGGAGACTGGTGAGGGAAGCCACCAAGACACCTATGACTACTCTGAAGGAGTAAAAAGCTTCAGCAGCTGAGATCCTGCATACAACAACTGCTGCCCGGGTTCTTCACCAGTCAAAGCTTTATGGGAGAGTGGCAAAGAGAAAGCCACTGTTGAAGAAAGTTCATTAAATCTCAACTAGAGTTCAACCAAAGGCATGTGGGAGAATCCAAGGTCAACTGGAAGAAGGTTCTTCGGTCTGATGAGACCAAATTGGAGGTTTTTGGCCATCAGACTAGACACTATGTTAGGCCGACACCAAACACTGCACATCACAACAAACACACCATCCCCACCGTGAAGCATGGTGGTGGCAGCATCATGCTGTGGGGGTGCTTCAAGGCAGCAGGCACTGGAAGGCTTGTAAAGGTAGAAGGTAAAATTAATGCATCAAGATATATGGAAAATCCTTGAGAACAACCAGATTCAGTCTGCAAGAGAGCTACAGCTTGGGAGAAGATTTATTTTCCAGCAAGACAATGACCCGAAGCACGTAGTGAAAGCGACAGAAATGGTTTAAAGACACCAAGGTGAATGTTCTGGAGTGGCAGTGTCAAAGCCCAGGCATCAATCCAATACAGAATTTGTGGCTGGACTTGAAAAGGGCTGTTCACGCCCAATCCCCATGCAATCTGACAGAGCTTGAGCAGTTTTGCAAAGAAAAATTGTAAAGTAAAGTAAAATTGCAGTGTCCTGATGTGCAAGCCAGATTGAGACCTATCCACACAGACTCAGAGTTGTAATTGTGGTCAAAGGTGCATCTACTAAAATAATAAAGAAGAGAGCAAACCGAAGTCATTGCCGTCTGCTGTTGTGTTGGATATACAGTGAGTACACACCCATCACAAATGATCCGCTCGTTTAACACACGATTTAATCACTGCTGACAAAAATCTGACTCAAAGTTCCCAGATGAGGTGATGTTTTAAAGTTTTATTTGTTCTAAGTTTAGTCTTGTTCGCTGACTTCCCTATCCCGGAGGCAGCGACAGGTGACCAAATGAAACACGCTGTTTCCTTGAGACTTGAGAATTTCTCTTGGTTTGAACACTGTTGGAAACATTTGAGATAATGTAAGTACAAGTCAACAAATATATGAAAAATATATAATGCAGAATTTCTACAGTTTATATCTTTTAAGGAGTGTAGAAAGGCCAAAATGCCTCGCTTTCCCAAAAATCTCCCCTCAGACTCTAAACTCAAACAGGTCTCCACAGAGATTGAATTACAAGCGCACACACATACACATTCTGACATATTGTATTTCTCCTGTTTCTGGCCAAGTACATCGATGTAAAATGGACAGTAAAACGTCCTCTCAAGCGTTCATGTGTCGCAGTAAAACATCTGCTCCAGACAGTCAGCCACTCAGCGGCCCGATCGGCACCTAAAAACAGAAATCCTTCTTTGGGGTTGCTTTATGTCTCTCTGGGTTTTCCATGTCTGCGTCGGAGCTCCTTTGTAGCTGTATGAGCTAGGTGCCAAAATCAAAGCCAGGTCCCCCTTCCTACAGGCACCAAGATCTGTCTGTCTGCCTCTCTGTTTTACTGTCTCTCCCCGACTCTAAATCTTCTTTTATCTCTGTTCTTTTCTCAGTGTGTGTGTTGACAAAATAAATCTAATTGTCTGTTAAAATAACTCTTTGAACACAAGCCATGACTTCACCTGCAGTTATGAATACAGATTGGGATTTTTCAGAGATGGAAGATTGACGGGGAAAAATACCAACTTTAAGAGTTAAATGCCCAGCGTCGTCTGCAGCTGTGTTTTGTGTTGACGGGTGGAGGTAGGCTGGAGCTTGGCATCGTTCAGGGTAATGTGCCTCTGAAAAAAAAGAAAAACTATCTCTTCTCCTTGCTTTTCTATCGCTCATGCATGCCGCCATTTGCATGTATATTGCAGACATAGAAATGCATATGGTTGAGAGATTTCTAAACTCCCAAACCACCGCCTATCTTCTTTCTTTTTCTTTCTCTCTCCTTCACTCTGCTCCACATCACCTCATCCGAACCATCTCAGAATCTTTGCAAAATCTCTCAAACGCCATTCGGTCTGATATCTTTTTTCCCCTTTTGTCTGAAATATATTAACAAACTCCTCGTCTCCTCCTCTTCTTTCTTTCCTTTTCTTAATTTCTCTCTCTTTTTCTCTGCAAGTGCAGCTTTTATTGTGAGCCCTGTTCTTGTTTTATTAGCAGTCTAGAAAGCGTGACATTTATATGAACTGCTCTTAGAGTTTCTCTTCCCTATTGTCTATCGATGGAGCTGCAGACCCCTCAGCGCCATGGCTCCACACGGGGTCAGCTCTTGCCCTCTGTCGCCATTCATAATTCTCATATCAGCCAGCAATGAAACTTCATATCTTCATATCAGCGATCCCTGCCTTTTAATAACACGGGAAATTGCTGGTCTAGGTAGCTGCATAAAATGAATATTCTGGATCTACATCAGCTGGATTCATTAAATCAGAGCGAATAAAAGGAGTGGAAAATATCTCGTTAACTATTGTTTTATGAAAATATTAAATCTGTCATTTACAAGTGACAGTCATGTTCCTTTTCTCCGGATACGTTTTGTCTACAGCAAAAATACCTTCATCTGATTTCCTTTGCTATTTCTCATACGCACACAAACACACACTCTCACATGTGATGATGAGCGTACTGGAGCCTCTAATGACCACCGAACATTTCCCCTCCCACTGCTAAGTCTTCTCATGAGAGCAACCTGGAAACTGAATCTCTATGTGTGTGTGTGTGTGTGTGTGTGTGTGTGTGTGTGTGTGTGTGTGTGTGTGTGTGTGTGTGTGTGTGCTGGGCACATGCGCACATGCTGGCATTAACAGACGCAGCTCCGGACTGATCTGTTTAAAGACACACCAGCCTCTCTGATTACCGTCTCCATAGCCAGCCATAAATAATAAGATTTAGCTCAATTAGGATCCTCTTGAGGTGTAAAACAAGTGGAGAGGCTGCAGTTAGCCTCCAGTAATCCACACAGCTCCTGCTCGGCCTGTTAGTGGATTACAACCCCGGGGTCAATGTTTATCCTTTACGTAAACTAGCCGCTGTGTTCAGCAGAATTGAGCGGGGCAGAGCAGACACTTCCTGGCCCGATAGCATCTGATCTCTCAGCTACTTGACGAACAACAGGACACTCCGGCTTCCACCTTCCCCCAACAGCAGTACCATCACCGCCAATGCTCCATCCATCTTCTGGCTCTTATGCTGGATCTCTATCTCTGCTGCTCAGACATGGGGACTGGAAGGGCAATTCAATCTCAGTCATATCTGCTGAGAAATGGTGATGATGCTGCCTCAGCGATATACGATGGGTGGTGGGCCACGGGACACAAGCGTGTAACACCACACAGGAAGTCCCAGGAGGATCATTTAAACACTGATTTTTGGCAGATTATATGCATTCATAAGTAGACTGTTTTAGACTACTTAAGGTGAGCACCCCTTTTTGTCTGAAAAAGCAACCCAATCGTTTCTGCAAAATCACAGATAAGTTAAAGCTTTACGTTGCTTTATGTTGCAGCTTTATGTTTCTTTAGGTCCAATTTTCTATTTCTCTCATGTCGCGATGCTGTTGTTACGGTCTGGTTAGGTTAGGCAGAAAAACCACTTGGTTAGGGGTTAGAAAAACTTCATGGTTTAGATTAAAATACCTGTCCTGAGGTCTCCTTAAAAACACCTGGTTTTGTTACCACAAACACAGTTGGAGATGGCCTGACTTCCCATGAAAAATATTTGGCTATGGTCGCCACAAACATGGCTGGAAATTGTCCCATATTCCAGTAAATCCACACTTGCAAATTCCTTTTACAAACGCGATATGGTACATTGCCTATGACACGTGTAAACCTGGACGTATCTGTGGTTTGCAGAAATGTTTACTGTGAACGTTATACTCTGGCGACTGGGCTGGAAAATGACATTTGGATTATAGTAACGATCCCAGTCTCATCTTTGGAGTTTATAATCAAAAATTCAGAATTAGTAATGCCGAACGAAATTTACAGTGGTGCGAAGATGTTTTAACAGACTGCACGTCCAAATAATATTATTTGAGTGACGGTTCATCTGGATGCCATGCTAAAAATGGCAACAAACTGCAGCTAGCCTGCATTTGAGCTGCAGTTTGTTGTAGTTGTGATCGCTCCAACTGTTACAAGGCTCAGTTGGGAGGTGCAGAGTGGTGTAGACTCCTAATGAAGTTCAAAGTTAATCTGTAAGTTAATAATCAGTAGAGATGCACCAACCCACTGTTGCTCAGTTCTTACTCAATTCCAATACCTTAAAGCAACAAAATGTAACTTCCTTGAGAAAGATGGTTGATAATTGAGCTTTAATCCCAGATCATCAAATACTGACACTTTGGACTGGCAGCTCAGGTCAGACTTTACGTTAATAGAAACATCACTATGGAATCTGGATTGGAGACCTCAGTGCGATGAGCGAATCAATCCAATGAGTGAATTACGTCAGTACTGGCCCCAGATACCGATATTGGATCGGGTGATCACTAACTCTAAAAATCAGCCTATATGTATTGACGTTATTTTCACAGTCCAATGCACCTTGATTGTCCAGCAATGCTCAAAGTCAAATCATCGATGTTTGGTGCCAAGTTGAAATCAGCGTTGCTCCGTTCACTGGCAGAAAATGAGCACATTTCACAAGTCAACTCGACGCACCAGGATATGCAACGGTACTCTGTGCAGTACAGAAAATCCATGTATTCAGACAAAGAAGGAAGGTAATGCAATGAACAAAAGTATCAGATGACTTCTGAGGATGCCACAAGGATGACGTAACTGCAGAGACAGTGTTTTTTAAATGACGAGCACTGAATTTTCATGCACTTACACAAATGGCTTTCCAATCACACTGGTGTGCATCTTTTCAAAATGACTGACAGCTTCAAACCTTTGCAGGTAAAAAGGGTAGAAAACTTCACCTTAGAGGTTTGAACGCACCTCAACCAATATGTGACAAAAACTGTACTTTTGCAGGGGGGTAATGGAATGTCTCCCAGAGAGGTGTGGTCTGTCTGTTGGTCTTTCGGGCTTCCATTTTATGGCGTGTTGGTGAGGCCGACACAGATATGGTTTCACTTGCCTTGGCAGAGCCAGGCCCCGCTGCTGACAGCAGGTTTTATTTGATGTGGACGTCCAGTGTTGGGTTTCAGAGCTGGCTTCAACATATGATCTCCATTATGAGCAGAGGAGGAACGCATGCATGCTGGTGGATGACTGGTGACTCTGGGCAGACAGGAGTAGGGGTGGGGAGGGTGGGGTGGTGGGGGCTGGAAGAAGAGATGGAGGACGGCCAACAGATGGAGAGTGTTGTGGAGGGAGAGGGACATGTAGAAGTAGAGAGACAAATGGATCAGGTGGACGAGGTAAGAGGAGAAGATGAAATGGAAGAATGGATAAGATAAATGAATGGAATTAAAAACAGGATGATGTGGAGGAATTAGTGAGAACAGTGAATGGGGTTTGGTGTAAATACAAACCGGTTTAATAGCCCTGACTCCTTCACAATTAAGCCTGTGTCACACAATACACAAGACTTTATTACATGATTAATTAAAGATAAACAAAGAAAATTAGTTGATTTTTCAACAGATACTTGCTTATTTTTAATTGTTTTTTTTTTTATCATGCAGTGGTTTAGTTTGATTTCAGGGTCTCATATCCGCCACACAACAGACGATGATGACACTAATGAAATGTATATTTTCTTAAAGATATGCAGATTACAGGTTTACATCTGCCCACATGGACATCATATACCATCTGGTCATATATTACATAAAAGGCATGGCTATGACTGCTGTTGGTGTTATTGTTATGTTCTGTATGTTGTACATGTTTTTTGAAAAATATGTAAGCCTATGCATCATACTTCAAGTTGATTTACTCAATTACTGTTTATCACAATTTAATAAAGTCACTTAGTCCATTAATTTGAAGATGTAAACATAGCTTTCATCACAGTAATAGTTACATATGAGAGCAGTTTTGCTTAATGAAAGTAAATTTGTGTTTTTAGCAGAAATAATTCAACCGAGATTAAAAATGAGTCATGTTTTTCATTTTCAACACTCCACTAAACGGCTCCACTGATGCAGGATTCGGCAGTCTTTACAGCATAGGTCTTCACATTTTATAAAAACATAATCTATGACACACACCAGGCCTATACTTAATTTAAATCTCAACATTATCTCACAGAAAACTTTATGAACCACTCACAGTATTAGGAAAAACGAGGAGGCTGCAACACATTCCCTCGCACACAGAAATGAAATGAAAACCATCTCAGGATACAAATTGCTAATCTCATACAGCGTGCATTAGGCTTCATGAAACTTAATTATATGTTGGCACAATCTGCAAACTCATAGCCACTAAGTGCAGCCCTTCAAAAATCTGGAATCATTCAACTAATAGATTCAAGGTGTTAGGTGGTATTTGTTTAAAGCGAGAAGGAATTAATTACACAGAAAGTCTTACATGGCACCTGCTGTGAAAGGTCAAAAAGATAAGTGACTTAACTACCGTTTTGTACAACAAATGTATTAATTCTGTGTGAGGATGTCTAACAAGCCACAGTGCAGAGAAATTATTTAAGAAATGTACAAACACCAGGGGGGGCTGTGTGGTTGCAATAGGGATCGGACGATAAATGATTTTAATGAGGGTCGCGATAAAGAACACAATAAACCCATCGTGTTTCATTTTCATTATCGGGATAATCGTGAATATTCTCACATGAATGACTTAAAAAAGCTGTCTAGCCTGCTGACGTATAGTCCCATATTGGTTTCCTGATTTATTTTGAATTGAGGATCATAATTGAGCTAAGTTAAATCAGATGTGTGTAAATACTACAGATTCCAGACTTCATTTGTACTGGCCGACATTATGACTTATGATTGCTTATTTAAGATATGATTGATTATTTTTCACCAAAAGAAAAGAAGATGTGTGTCCTATCAGTGATGCAATAAAACTCTTTGTTTCCCAGCAAAATCACTTTAATCTTAAAGTGATATCGGCAGCGCAAATTTAGTTTTTATATGAAAGTTTTATGAATATTTTGACATGTGACATGACATTTTTACATTATGCTGTGCCTAGTTCATACAGGAAAGAAGGTCCTGGGTTCAAATCCCAGCTGGGGCCTCTTGCGTGGAGTTTGCATGTTCTCCCCGAGGTCTGCGTGGGATACAAAAACATCCCACAGTACAAAGAAATGCAGGTTTATTGGGGACTCACAGATTATTGAAAAAATAATAAAACCTAAATAAATAGAAATATACAAACACTGCCATGTCATGCATCAAATTACTGTCAAACTCCAGCCAAGTGAAGCGATAACTGACACAAATGGAGATGTGATGACAAAACAGTATCATGATCAGTAACTCTGGCAATCACTTTTGACAATTAGGAATTAAACCTCACACAGCATGACCTTCAGGGTGCTACAATTTCATTGAAACGGCTGGGGGAAAAAAAATTAATTTTACCTCATTATGTGGGCATTGCACTCTAAAACCAGCCTGTTATTATCACAACCTTGCAAATGTAATTCCTCTTTAATGGGAATAAATTGCTTAAATGCTATACAGCCATCTTCCCTTGTGTTGATAATAACTTGGCCTAACTTTAGCACCAGTGTGTTTAATAATTTGACGGAGGAGGGGTGGAAAAAAAATCATATTTATTGGATTTAACTGTTTTGGGGGCTCTCTCTCCGTCAAATTGAGCCTGCACACCATTCTATAATTCCTTCTTATCGGCCAGAGGCTTTAGTTATTTACTTTAAAATGGACTAATTTCTTATTCCAGCGGAGGGGGGACCGGCCGCTGACTTGAACAGCTGCTTCATGACCCAAAAAACTGTCAGTCTTTCCCTGGAATAAATTGTGGACAGTTCCATTCAGCGGCGCGGGGGTGGCCGAATCCGGGAGATACCACGAACCCCGCGTGAAACGTGTCCTCTTTCCGACGCGGCGAAATGAACGCAATCGCGGTAACATTTCAACACTTTCGGGTCTAATTGTGTGACATTCAGTGGCGTTTTGAGCCGGACTGGACGCGCTGTTTTCCATCGCCCACCCCCGCCTCTGAGAGCAGAGATTCGTGTAGGCTCATAGTAGAATCAATTCACAGAGAGGGCAGCTTGAAACCGGCCGCTCATGCCTGTGCGCCTAGTTTGGAGAGAGTGGCGTGTCGGGCAGCTTGGAGTTTAATAGTCCGGGTAGCATCCGTGCTGTATGTACATGTCTGTCTCCCCATGTGTACGTGCATGGCTGTAAAAGACACAGAAAGGGGGAGAAAATGTGCTCGGACTCTTGATTTGACACGTTAAAGCTCCGATTGAATGTTTGTTTGCAGCTTTTATGACGGATGTCGTGTTGAAATAAAGTTAGTGCTCCAACCGTGTCCGCTCTGGTGGATGTTTCCCTCTTTCTCTCTGTGTGTCTGTACGTGTGGAACAAAGCGACTGACAGAAAGAGATGGAGACCAACCCACCAAACTTTCCACCATGTCAAAGCAGATCTGACACAGAATCACATTCATTTTGACACTTGTCACACACAGTTGGCGTGAGTCAGATGGCTGCAAAGTTGACAGGTTTCATGCCTGGCTACCTCTGTGATTTGTCCATGTGCACAAAGAAAAAAAAAAAAAAAACATCAGATCAGGTGTGGCATTTTTTTTTTTAAGGGGCAATATGTCAAATTAATACAAATCAACCGTAACGACAACAGTCATGCCTGTAGGGGTAGGAAACTCATGTTGATTAGCATTGTGGAGTGAAATCGGCAAACTCGTTTATTTCTGTTGTCGATATATAATTGAACATGTTTAACACGATCTATGGGACATGTCTGGTGTGTTTACTTCATGTATATTGCTATGCTAGCGTCTTTGCTATCTTAGACTAGCTGCCAGTTTTGGGTAAACTCATTTCTTTAACGATCAAATCAGGTCTCCAAAACTAACGTTTGTCAAAGTTTTCTTATTAACGAGATATGAAAGCATCAAACGTGTGTTTTCGATAATCCGATGTACACACTTTGGAATAACGCAAATAAAAAATTAAGCTGTTTGTGAGCTAATGTGTGATGGGGTTATTGTAAACAAACATTGTGATTCAGTCTATAGGAGGCAGCATATTACCTAACTGCTGCTAACTGTAGCCGCTGTTAGCTCGTTAGCTCGTTAGCTCAGTTAGCCGTGCAGCTAGCAATACAGAATGGGAGTTCGGAGCACCGGGGGAGTGTTGGTGTTTTTACGCCGCTACCACGGGAGCTTTGGAGCAGGACGAGCTAAGGCTAGCTGGTTAGCATGCTGACTTATATTGCATCCTTATGACAAAACTGTTGGTCCCTCACATGCTGTTGATGATTAAATGTTGTTTTCTTTATGTTTTAACTTAATATTCCTCCTTTAAAGAAAGCATGATGACAATAGACGTCACTGTATCTACTTAAACTATCATTTAACTGTGGCACCTTTAATATTTAATGAACATTTTTTGAAAGGCTAATTTACACAGATCCATGAAGACCATTTCTCTTTCTTCTTTATTAAACTTCTCCTCTCCGGGTCACTTTCTTGCACAGCATACACAGCGCACGGATACATTGCATTTTCATCATTTTCTCTGTGCCTCTTCTCTGAGATGAATTGTTCACAAATATACACTATAATAGACTGTCCAATCAATCCCCCTGATGAACTCTCCATCTTTTTCCCTTAACTGTCTCTGACTGTCGCTCCTCTCTCATTATTCTGTTCATTTCCACAGTCTTACACACACACACACACACACACACACACATATATACACATGCTTCTCTGTGTGTATTCGCCTGTTTGTGTGTGTGTGTGTGTGTGTCAGTGGTGGTGGCTTGTTTAATGCACTGCAGGTTGGCTCCTGCAGCAGGTCTGGCTAGATAAGAGTAGCACACAGCTTTCTGCTGGGAGGGAGGGGGAGAGAGAGAGAGAGAGAGAGAGAGAGAGAGAGAGAGAGGAACATTGCCTCTTCACACACATAAACCATTAAATTGTAATAATGGGGCCACCAACTCTCAAACCTGGATCCATAGCGCCCCCTGTGGGTGATTGAGTGAGTGACAGCCAAAGTGACGGGGGTCCTTGTTTTGCTGGTTGTGCTGTGTTTGTGTGCACCCCACCGCTGAACGAGGCGCTCGTGGCAATTATTTGGGGTCGATTAGCCAGAGGATGCGAAAAGATGACGATCAGCAGGGAGAGAAAAAAGAGAGAGGATGAGGAGAGAGGGAGGAAAAATGTTGTGAAGTTGGTGATTTTGCATGATTTTGCTTCAACATGTTTAAAAATGATCGTTTCTCTAGTGCAATTATATTCCTGAAAGTGTTGAAAGAGCATTTAAATCGTCATACAGAGAAATAAACATCTTTTGATGGCTGGTCCAAACATTCGTTGAGTGGGCTTGTGTTGGAATCATTTTCTGGACTTGTTTGACAGTATTGATATGTGAGATAATGGTTGGAGCCCTGTTTAGAGATAGTTTGGACTGATCCGATCCAATAGGCAAGTCAAGTCAAGTCAAGTCCTTGGTTAAGGCAGGCCTAACAGGGTTTGACCTGTTCATTACACATTTTGTTTTATAATTATTGATATTAAGTGAAATAAATGCTTTCACCCATGTCTGTTTGTCTGTTTGTTGGTTGGTTGGTTGGTTGGTTTGTAGGCAGGATTACACAAAAAATACTTAACTGATTTCCATGAAACTTGGATAGAGAATGGGTCTCAGCCCAGAATAGACCCCATTAACTTTTCGTGTGGATCTGGATTTAGTGACTGATCCAGGACTTTTCTGTAACTTTCTTTAACATAGGGCATTGTGCGACATTTTCGTTATTTTTTAAGGGAATAATGCATGGATATCGATGAATAAAATCAGGCATACTTCTGTTGTTAGTGTCTATGAGTGAGTACAAAAAGGGGACTGTAGGGCCGTGGCAGAGGTGCTCTACTGAGAGCCATTCTGGTTTATTTCTTAGTTTCTTCTTAATCAAAAAAATATTCCCCACACATCACTTTTGAACAGTGAAATACTGCCAGCCAGCCAAAAAAAATAAAGTAAACTGAAAACATAAAATGAACACAGTCAAGTCATTTGAGTCATCACGTCTGAAGTCAAGAGTCTCAAGTGTAGTCAGGGCTCAAGTCGTTTATTTTCTGTCAAGTCAAGTTGCAAGTCATCAAGACAGTGACTCAGGTTGACTCAAGTGCACATCTGTCTGCCTACATTTGTTCAAGTTGTTCAAGACATTAAAGGGGTTGTCATAGCAATTCGCTCTCATATGCCTGTTTGTATGTGAGACTTAGTTAACCCAAGTTCAAATAATTTGCATTTACATTTATACGATTTCCATATATATTTGCACTTTCAGTAAGACGTGTTGTGCAGTTTACACCAGCCTCATGTAACCTCAACCATTATAACAACAAGGACAGTAATAATAATAACAATGATTATAATTACAATCAGTGTTGGAAAAGTATCCGAAAGTCATACTTGAGTAAAAGTAAAGATACCGTGTTAAAATTTTATTTTGGTAAAAGTAAAAGTCACTCGTATGAATAGTATTTACGTAAAAGTTTTAAAGTATGTGATGTTAAATTTACTTAAATATCAAAAGTACATGTAAAAATAAATGAATTCTTTTCTCTTGTTTTTATTTGCCTAAATTTGGCATTGAGGTAATCCAAAAGTGACGGAAAGAAATCAAGTTACATCACTTTAACACTGTGATACTGTGATTACATTACTAACTACATTTTTTAAGAGGTAATTTGTAGCTTTATTGGAGTACATTTTTAAAACGACCCTCCCAACTCTGTTTACATGCATGTACAGGATATAATGTGCACTGTAGGTCTGCCAATTACTGGAACTGGAGCATGTTCCTGATTTTTCAGAATCATCTGATCGTCAAATACTCATGCTTTGGGATTGTAGGACGGGCTGGCGGCCATCCCAGTGCGTCAGTTTTGGATGAGATTCTTATAAATAGGACCTTTAAACCAAGACTTTCTTGATGGTTATCCACACACTGCATTTAAAGCACAGACAGAGCTCGCATCAGCTCATATACATCAGCTCATGTGACTTGCGTGTGTTGTCCTGGCCATAAAATCTCCGTTTTGTCTTGCGTCAACAGAGAGAATCTGATAGTGGGAAGAGTGAGACAACAGGGCTCATTTGCATTCAATGAGTCAACGTGTCAGTACAATCCGTTCCTACTCTTTTTCATTTTTAGCTCTTCCTCCTCCTCCTCCACCACCACCACCACCTCGACGGATCAGTTAGAGAGAGACACACACAGAGGAGACCCTCCCTACCTTCCTCACACACATATCAATGGGAGCCCAGCTGCTGCCGGACTCATTCACATGCAGGCAGAGCGAGAGAAGGCCGGCCCGGTCAAGTCAGTGAAGTGGTACTACAGTGGGCAATTTTTCTCTCTTTACCTAAAGTGTCTGAATGTATGGGAGGAAAAATCAACGCTCCCGCCTGTAGAACTTCCTGTGTTGGTGGGTGAAACGGAAAGAGGCAGATTTAGGCCCACACAGCTCTTGAGGAACTGACGCATGAGAGAAAACAAAAAGTGTGTTTGAACTCAGAGCTGGTCGTCCTTAACTTCCTCATGTGTCGTCACCTGTCCGCACACACACTCTAGGGTTAATGGAGAGTATCATACCCGACCAGCAGCCACACACACACACACACACACACACACACACACACACACACACACACACTCCACACTGCACTTTAAAATTTCCTCCTGCCAAAACATCACAGTGTAACGTAATGTAACACCCGCTTGTAGAGAATCTTCCTCTCTTTGATTATGTGTCAGAGCTGACAACAAGGAGGCATGTTTTGATATTTCCTTCTGTCTGTCTTGTCATTCACACAGCCAGCCAGCATGTTATGCTAATTGGACACATGCACTGGAAGCTCTGGTGTGTTGCCCCCGTCGTGTGCTGTTTGATTATGTATTCATTGTATCTGGTCTGTTTTTGATGCAATGACAGAGAAACCGAAGCAGTTTTTCTGATTTCCTTTCTCGTTTTCTCTTCTCTTTTCTCGAGCGAATCTTGTTTGAGAAGGAGCCTCTTTAAATGAACCTAAATGACCTAATTAAATGTGTGTCAGGTAAGTGCAGATGGAACAATGTCTGGGCACGATAGTGGTGTGCTTTGCAGTAAATCTACTCTTCTGACAAACAACTGAGCCCTGAGCAACCTCAACAACTCACCGTCTAGAGAAAATGGTACAAATAATAGGAGATAATATGCAAATTGTGTGTGTAGTTGATGAGGGTGTTTTCAGCCAAAATGCGTGTGCCAACTTGTAGATTTCCCTAAGTTTTCTCTGAGGCGGGAGGCTGCTTCATTTATTCTCTCAGCAGTCGTCCCAGCAGCAGAAACTCACCTTCACTCGATGCTGCAGCTCTCATCTGTCTGTGTTATTTGTGACCATTTTTCATCCCTTCAGAAACAAACTTTCAGCTAAATGTGTTTTGTGAGTAAATGTCACCCATTATTTTTCTCGGCATTTAGGCCCACCTCAGCTCTTTCTGTAAGCGCGGAGTAGACGACACATGATTTATTTTTCGAATAAACCGAATTAACAGCAGACACTCGGGAGCTGCTGTCGTTTATAGCCACAAAACCTGCTCTTTCTGACGTAAATTGGGGTAAAATAAAATAAAGTCACTCCTCAATGATGCACAAACTTGTATAATTATTAAAGTTATCACTTGAGGTCAGGGGAACTCTAAATAAGGCACATCAGACTTGAGAATTATATAAATGTCACAGGCAGTAAAGCCTGCAAAAAAGTTTCTATCATAGTAGTTTAACAAATACTGAAGCTATGCTGCCACCAAGTGGACAGAAACTTGTATTACACATTTAAGATTAGTTGTTGGGACTTAGTCGTTTGACAATGATAGACAAAAAAAGAAACTGAATGACCTATATTATATGGCCAAAAGTACGTGGACGTGCCTTTGGTTTGGGGCTGTGTGTGAGGCATACCCTCAAAGGTGCACTGTGTAGTTTTGGAAAGGAAATTCAAACACAGAAAGGAAACGTTTGCAAAATGTGCCCCCAAAACTACATAGTGCACCTTTAAAATCCAAAGCATTAATATTATTAATGCTTATTGCACCCAGTGATGTTTTAGACAACAATCTGCTTTCAACTTTGTGGAAGAAGTTCAAGAAAGATCCATTCCTGTTTCAACACGACAATGTCCCTGTGCATAAAGCGAAGTCCATAAAGAAATGCTTTGTCTCAGTTTGATGTGGAGGAACTTGAACTGGCCTGCGCAGAGCCCTGACCTCAACCCCCACCAACACCTTTGGGGCCAATGAGACTGCTGACTGTGAGCCTCAGAGCTTTCTAATCCCAGCAGCCAGTGAACAAACTCTTGTGGAAAGCCATCCCAGAAAAGTGGAAGTTAGTATAGAAGCGCATTAAAGCCCACAGTCACATAAAAGTGTATCTATCAATCAAAAACCTCATGTGTCCCCCGCAGCAGCGAGATGCATACGTTTATTTAGGATGAATACATTTGAAGCATTATGCAAATAACTTCCTTTTCCTCCTCGAGTTTAGAAAGAAGATGGCGGAGGGTGTAAAGGAGTGTTTGAATCTGTGGCTTTTAGATAGTGGGAGTCTGAGGACGGTACCAGATGGCAGAAACTGTTGATGTAAAGGACGGGAACAATCAGACAGGATGGGTTCTGCTTTCTTATTTCACTGTATGTTGTAATGATCCTGCAGAGTTTCCTTCGCAGCGCTGCAGACATTAACTACCTCATTGAGTACATTTATGTGTTTGACCTTGAGAGATAAAAAGAGGAAGTGAGCTCAGACTGAATAAAGGATTGATAACACATTGTCATCAGGGTCCTGTCAATCTGGAACTGAGAGTTTCCTAAGACAAAAGAGATGCTGCTGGGTTTTTTCTTGTACATCATGTTACTATTAAATGTCGGGTATTTTGAATTCTTCAGTGTTCACTTTGATATCCATCCTGCTCTTATTCTGGCAACAATTCCTTCCTTTGTCTTCTTTAGTTTTCACAGCAAACAAGCAAGTTTCACACTAAACACACGCCCATGCAACACACACACACAAATGCACACTCTGACTACCATGTATAATGTGAAATATCTATTTGGCGGGATCCTTTTTTATTATTTTTTCTTCCTTTTAGTTAAAATTAAAAGGGAAAAAAAGGTAACATTTTAATATAACCATCAATGATAAATGGTAAATTGTGGTGGAAAGATTACTGAAGATCTGTACTCAAGTAGGAGCACAGTTACTGAAATATTGTGCAATTACAAGCAAACAATGGGAAGGCCTATTAAAAAAATTAAGTGAAAGTACAATGTATTCTTCTGAAACACTACTCAAGAGTATTAGTTACTTTTTAACCATTGATGTTTGATGCATTATCAATAGCGGCATTCAATCAAAGGGGTTTCTGTTCCTGCAAATCTTCAATCTAAATTACTCCTACTCACTTACTTACTTACTTTTCATTGGCCCGTTTGTGATCAGATAGTAGTTTTGGTTACAAAAATGTAGATGAAAGGTTTGGATATTAAGTCAAATTGTACTCAGTACTCAATTATGATTTTGAAAGTAACTAAGTAGATTACATGGTGTAAAGCATACTATAGTACGAGTAAAATTACAGACTTGAAAAAGTACAAGTACCCCAAAAAATGACTTAATTTCAGTAATTTGAGTAGTTGTAATCTGTTACTTCCTCCCCACTTAAACTTCAGTAAATACTTATTTTACTGTCAACTTAAGTTTAATTAAGAATAAATATCCTGTTTATTAATGATGGTTATTATAAAGTGATATAAAGAAACACATGACTCTGTGATTTATTTACAATGAAAACACTTTATTTCATCATGTTGTAAGTTTCATTTCATTGAAAATAAACAGACCAGTAAAAAGGAAACAATACGGTTTGAAAGTCATATCATATTCCTTATGATACACCGTCAGCTTGAACCAGCACAGATATTGATTGAATGGCTTTTTAATTGACAGTCCTTCGTGTAAATCATGAGGACGTTTGTCATTCATCGTTACACATTCTATTCAAGGTTTACAGTAAATAGTTAACACAAAAAATCACAAGTCTACAGCAGAGGCTTGCCATCGCTGGCATGGCGGGCGGTTAAGGTAAACTATCGAAGCGTCACTTGCATGCACGGTTTATTGTCTACATAGCCTGGATGAAAAGAGAGCGTTACGGCACATCGAAAGCACTGAGAGGAAAACGGAAAAATCTTCTCTAAGACTGTGCAACTCTGCTCGATAACAAAGGTCTATGTTAAAAGCTTTGCATTACACATTGTTACAGAGGTTATCCTTCAGTGTGTGCTCCTAGGACATACAAAATAGTCAGCTATTAGAAAGCACATGGCACATATAACAGCTAAGAACTCTTGAAGGGATATAAGAGCAATAATATGATAATTATAATAATAATAATAATAATAATAATACAGTAATAGGTGCAGTCTTCTCTGTGTGTCTCTTTCAGATCTGTGTTAAGATGTATTTTACATTTGTATGATGAATAAACTGTGCATGGCACTTCAATAACACTATTTAACTCATGTCGATGATGCTGAATAAATAGAGCAGAAAATAAATAATGGTTTCATTACAGCTTTCAATCCAGTTCCAGTTTTGAATCTGTCAGTTTGTTCCCTATAAATGCATGTGTGCTGTTGTTTCACACACACACACACACATATCCAAACATACACAAACACACAGAGGAATAAGGTGACAAAAGACACTATATCAGATTTTTGAGTAAGTAGTACGTCTTTGATTGTTTTCCACCGTGAGGGGAAAACATGATTTTGAATCTCTGGACCGTTTTATGACACAGCTTTTACTAAACAGCTCATAATGCTGATTGTGTAAACAGATCATAAACTGTGAGCTGCAGTATCTGTTTCCTGCAGCGCTCACAGGCCACCTTCCATTCATCTTCCCCTCCTCTCTCTCTCGGTCTTTTTACGCCTTTTTTCTCGCTCTCAGCAACCCATCAATTAATCCAAACTCCCTGCGAGAACGAGGCAAAATTAAATCTAAAATGAATCTCAGTGTTTGTCTTCTCTCGTCCACGCCTGACATGAAATACGACGCGAGAGCTCTCAGCTGTCATCCATCCTCCCTCTCTCCGGCGTGGCTCGGAGACAAGAGCACTGACTTATTATCAATGACAAATGAGCAGGCTGATCATTAAGGAAAAATATTGAGGATGGACTTGAAGAAATGTGGACTGTACAAGTAAATGACGTGCCATCAGACCAACAAGACCAAGCTGGATGTTTCAGTATGGTAATTTGAAATAACAGGAGGGTGCCATGCTCTTAAAAATATGTTTTAAAAAATTCTGGTGACTGATTGAGTCCCTGTGATGTGTTTGTTTCACCCCTTTCACCGCCGGGCCAAGGATTTCAACATGGTTACCCTGGGAAACAAGACAGCAGCTCTCCCCGTGGTCCTCTCTAAACACAGGTTTTGTTGAGGTCAACTTTCACCGGCAGCGGCCCGGCCTCCTGACTCTCCTCTGATTGTTTCACGGTGACAGCGATCACAGGACTCAGGTGGTACGGGTTGACTTTCTGGGCATTATCCAGGAACTCTTTATCTCCGTTGATACTCAGCTGGAAAGACACAAAAAGAAGAAAGACATGAGAAAATACCAGGTTCACTCACAATACTTCACCCCATCTTGTCCTGACTTCTACACTCAGATGAGTGCCCCCCTGGAGCACCCATGTTCGAAAAACATTGTGAAGGTGCCCTCTTGGATGCCCCCTATGGCAGATAAAACATAACAAAGTGCCCTCTAGGTTGCCCTTCCACTGGACAAATTGTGGTGAGGTGCCCTCTCTCCTCTATAAATACGCATATCACGATTTTCGACGTGCTGTTGCCCCCCAGCGTGCATGTGGTGCCCTTTTTATTTTTTCACCCCTGCCCCTCAAACATCCCGAGTCCACCACTCCTTGTGTTACATAAGCTCTTCAATTATCTGCACAATGGGCGGAAAGGAAAAAAATCATTACACGTGCCTTTTCATGCGCGCTCAACAGGAAACTTTTGACCTCTCCATAAAAATTCAACACTACACCCGTGGAGAGGCTCTCCAGCCTGGTCAGTCTTGTGCTGACTCCAAGGAGGAGCAGACAATTTGAGAGACTCCTCCTCATGAGGTATAACCACTACTTTAGTGATAAACAGGTCAGATAAGCTGGACTACTCGACTATGAAACCACAGTTTTGTGAGCGAGCGACCCAACTGAGTCCTCCAAGTGTACGTCGTTCTTATGATAGGGCTGATACACGGGCATAATTAAGGCTACATGTTATATTCTTAACTACCAATTACGTGACGGTGCATCTCAGACGATGTTGTGGAGTAACACAAAAGTAATGGAAAGAGTAGAGTGGCAAACGTCTTTCTGCAGGGAGTAAACAACTAAAATGATGCAATAATTTTCGAGGTAATGATTGATGATATAATTTGTAATGATTTTGTTTCGGAGTAACGACTCCAACACTGGTACTGACAGCTACAGTAATCACACGGCAGTATGTTAGCTGTCGTCTTTATTCTGACTCCCTGGAATCAGTTTAATAGACTTCAAACACGATCAAAGCACATGGATAAAGAATTTTTGTCATTGTTGGTCAGTTCTATTGGTGCACCTTAATCAATTCAAAGATCATAAGCAAACATCATAAAACATGCGTGCTCAGGTCAACAGAACACATCCGTGGACATCAGTGGGCAGACGTCAGCCTCAGTTGCAACTGGATTTCCAGCAAAACAGCCCCTCAAGTGTGCTGCATCACCCCTTGAATTTGTGAGTGAAACTTACTAACTAATTTTTTCCCCTCACATGTGTAGTGTTTACTTCTCCGTGTGTTTACCTGCGTCTTGATGTGCTGCTCTGGTGCGGTGACAAGGCTGGCACAGCTGAGCCACAACATGACCATGATTGACAGGAAGAGACAGGCCGCTAAGATCCACCGCGGAAGGCCTGAACGTCTGGAGAACGAAAGAGTCGAACACAAAAGGAAGGAGATAAGAGTTTGGGGATGAGACTAGAGAGGGGTAGAAATATATAGAGACATTTTACAGGGGAAAAGTTCCCTTCTTTAACTCTTTAATTCACAGCAGGGTAACTCAAGCTCCAGCTCACCTCGACATGCAGCCGAGGAAGTCGTGCTCAGCTGTGGGGTCGTCCGCGTGCTGGACCGGGTGCTTCCCTTTGCCGCCTGCTTTGGATGCTCCCCTCTCGCCATGCCCCCTCACACCTGCAAAACGAGGCAATATTGCAGCAACACACACTGATAAATGTGTGCTTGTGCAGTAGGTGTGTGTCGTGTAAATGTTTCACCATGGGGTCTCTGGGTGTGAGAGTGGACCTGAGGCCAGGGTTTGTCCGCCACGTTGGATCGAGGAGCCTGCAGCTCGGGCAGGGAGTACTCCATATCTGGCTGGCTCTGAGGAGAGACAAACGACAACAAAGTGCGCAATGGTCTTTAGACTTACTGGAAGTTATATTTTGATACCTTTTGTCATATTTAAACAAAGCATGGCTAGCTGTTTCCCCCTTTATTCTAGAGTTTATGCTAAGCTAGGTTAATCACTTCTAGCTTCATACTGAGCCTACAGACATGTGTGAGTGTTTGTAATGTTCTCATCTACCTCTCAGCATGTAAAAGTGTAAAAATCTTATTTCCAGAAACGGCAAACTATTACTTTAACACCACATTCATTTTGAAGGAAAATCAGAATAAAACCTTGTTGATTTTTTACATGTTTGATTAAAAGAAATTGCAGTTCTCATATATAGCAGATATAAATGTAACACCCAGCTGATAGTAACCCAATGTTACATTAAGATCAATGTTAATAATGGACGAGCTGACCTATCTTAAGCACTGACACTTGGTGCTTAAACTCTGGACGCCTCAAATAAGGTTAAACGAAAAATTTCTCTCAAAAACTCTTGTTGTTTGCTCTGCTCCACTGAAAGGTCAGAGGTCAGGATCGGCTAGCGTCTATAGCCTTGGAGCTGGAACGCAGTTAGACTTTCAATCATCCTGTAGCATAACAGGCTTTCATGTTGAAATCAATAAACGTCAGCTCTATATAAAAGCTGCTATAAAAGTTAGAATGCTGCAAAATCGTAAATTTACTCTTTTGTCCAGCGAAAAGAAATGCCTCCTGAATCATAATCTAGCACACTAATGGAAATGATTGTTATATCTCATTTTGATCATTCAGCTTGTTGTATAACTTAATCAAACTTCCTTGAAGCTAACGGTTTCCATCCTTTGTTCTTTCCTGCTCAATGTTCATGCCAATATTTCTCTCTCAGAATCTTTCTCACCCACTCAAATCAGTTTAGTTAAACCTTTTGAACTGGGACTGAACTGAGCTGAAAAATGGCTTTTAAAACAACTGCTCTACACACACACACACACACACACACACACACACACACACACACAGCTTGCTGTCAGTATTTGCACTGTTGTGTGTTTCATTATGTGCGCAGTGTTTCTGGTTCCCCTGGAGAACTCATTAAAAGAGGATTTTGGTTCCCCGCTGCTGACCCAACCCTCCACTACACCAGCAGTTGTAGTCGGTTGTTACAATACTACTGCTGGCCTCAGCAATCACACACACACATACACACATTTTGAGAGGAGTACGGTGCCAGTATTTATCAACTCTGACATTAATGGCTCTATGAACTTTGAAACTTCTTGCTGTGAATTACACTATATCAAAAAATCCTAAATTACTTCTGGTTTCATTCATTCTCATTACTTTACTCAGGAAATGATTGATCCCTTTTCTACTAGATGACAAGCTGACTGTGGAGACATAGCTGGTTAGTTTGCTTCCCAAAACACACTCAATCCTTTGAACATCTTTTGTTAGACAAGATTTTTTTCTCACAAACGGGTTTGCTACCACCAGCGAGCAATGTTTTCTGACAGAGTGCATTAAAACCAGATGCAGCACCGGTGTTAAGGGTTCAGGGAGACGAGGGGAGAGATGTGAGGGGGTTGGCTGTCATTGGCTGCTGACTGAAGGGATCTAACCATCAATGAGTGGAGCCTGATCTGCATCTGTCATGCATTATGAGAGGGAGTGCAAATGGTGCTCTGACTTACAGAGAAAGAAAGAAAGAAAGAAAGAAAGAAAGAAAGAAAGAAAGAAAGAAAGAAAGAAAGACATTTCTCTTATTTGGTTGATTTTGTTGTTTTGTAAAAGAACTTCGACTGACTCAATATTACAAACACTACTTTGGGTCTACAAGGCCTCTTACATATTAGTGTCTACAAACCCTGAGGTGGTTACAAAGTGAATCTGTTCTGCTTTAACTCTAATTAATAATCAAACAAAAAGGCCAGTATGGTCCATCTGGCAAATATTGAGTGTAAACTGGACTAATGGCGTTGAATTCATGAATTAAATCTGAACTTTAATTACAGCACCCCCATGTGGTCAAATAAGGCCACTTTTTATATTTGCATCAGGGCTGAAAAGTCATAGGAAACAGAAAGTGTACAGAAATCAGTGTGAATGTGTGAGGAGGGCCAAAACTGAAACATTATGGTGGGTCCTGGGCGCAAAGCAAGCACCTACCATAATGCACTGTTAAGATGCAAACTATAGCACGATGCAAAGTTCCTTTAGTTGACTGACTTCCTGAGCAGGAAGTGTCACTTGATTATGCTCAGGTAATGAAAAATAATAATCAGAGATCCTACATATTCAAAAACCATTTATAGCTCACAAAAAATAAACAAATTGAACCTTATGGCGGGCCATCTTCGGCTTAAAGGACAAATCTGGTGATATTCTGTATTTATCTTAATGTCAACAAATCTAATAAAAAGAATAAAAACGACAATAGTTTGCTGTTATTTTGTATATCCTTACAGACTAGTTTAATTTTTTATTTCCCCTCATTTTACTGTTTTTACTGCTGTATATCATTCTGCCATGTGCACCGAATGTGCATTAATCCACTGCTGAAAATAGTCCCCAACAAATGCACTATTTACTCCTGTTTGACTAACACTAGCTATAAACTACAGTGCCCAGCTGCTTTAGGAAACCACTGGGCCTTATTTCAAAGTAAAATATATTTTTATAAAAGAAATATATTTGTGACCCTTTGTGTCTTCAGGAGGGACTTGCTGAGAGCAATAGACAAGAAGAAATTGGAGAGAAATTTGTTACCAGCCTTATCATACATGCATACTGTCTGTAATAATCATGTGTAGGTCAGTTAATGTCTCTTGTGCCTGGGTGAGTAAACTAAGCTGAGAAAATACACTGACTGCTTTTTCAGTGCAGCATCATAACTCAAAGTCACGCTTCCTTGTACACTGTTATTCCTCCGGTCCCCTCTGTTCTCTTCTGGGTTTTTGTTTCTTTGAAATTGGTTCGGGCAGAATGACTAATGCAATTGTCAAGAAGAAATCGGGTAGCGACTCCTTTCTCTGTATTCAGCCTTACACCAAGTTCAATTTGTTCCACGGGCCGGCTCGCTAACACAACCACAGCTCAGTCGGAGGAAGTCTTTAATCGACTCACTTGTCCCGAACGCTCTCACACTGTCGCACTATCATGGGCCGATTGGTCAAAATAACAAGGGGGTGGTGAGAAGGGAATGATTGAGGTAAAGGGCTGTGTTTTACCGATATTTCCTCATGATTACAAGTGTTCTTTATTCCTTCCTTCCTGGAGAGTGACTTTAATCTAGCCTTATAATCAAACCTATAACTGCTCCCACTGACTGGCTACTGGCAGCTTTCTGATTGTTTTTGTGACACTTGAGGCATACAACTAGTCATTCTCCCAACTTGACATCACACATGAGGACACAGATGGATGTAGTGTATAGACAGCTCATTACGGCATCCACATAATTTATATTGCAGGCAGGGTCGGTTTGTTTTCCCCCCTCTGCAGTCCCTCAACTTCACTGGACTTTTTCTGTTGTTTCAACATTCAGAGAGTCAATCTGTCAAGTCGGTGGCGGTTTGCCAGCTGCCCACTAAACACAGGCCTGATAGTCTTCTCACAGCCCCGTGGAGCCTGGCTTTCCCTTGCCGCTTCAGCCCGCATGTCACCGCCATAAAGAGCAAACATCCATCACCGAGTCCGAAAGAAAACGCTGGTAATTTCATGTCTTGTGGCTGCTGCAGCTCTATATGAGGTCAGTGTGCACACAGCTTCGTGAATTTCAGCATATAAAAGACTCCTGTGTTAAACAGAAGCCCTTCTGTATGGGTTAGGGTGCGTAAATACTATCATTTCCCATTGAGCCCTTTAATTATGGAGCTAAAAATGTCATCAAAGTCACATTATACAAACGGGAAAACCCCTGACGAGGATGCAGGTTTCTGACCAGATTTTTAAATTCAGAGGATATGGTTGGCTAGTCCGGTGGTTAAACAATCCAGATCTTATTATAGCTTTAATGTATAGGTGGTTTGGCATTAGCAATATGTTCAGAAAGCCCCTTTAAGACCGCACACTTCTGCAAAGGCTGCACATAACTCTAAATTTGCCATTTCAGTGACGGAAAATGTGAAGAAATGTTTAATCTGGATCCAGATCAGCATGGAAATATACACTGAGGGACAGATAAACACTGGAGACTGAAGTAATGGATCATTAGTAGTGAAAATCTTCAACAAACAGACAAACCAACAGGACTTAAATATAACCTCTGTGGTGGCACCAACAATAAGTCTGTCAGCTCCACTCAGTTCAGTCATTTAAAACGCCATAAATAACTCCTGAATATTTATTTGTCGCAGACAGATCTTTATTCTTCAGCGCAGTCCACCACTCTCTTTTAAATCTTGCAGTGTGTTTTCTGTCCTGAGGCAGGTTTACCCTGCCGCTTATCAAAAATGCATGGTGCTGAGGCCGTGTGACATAATTTAAAAGGACATTTATAAACAATTAAAGTCCACACCACCACCACCTCGTCCACACCCTGCTGCGTGCCCTTGCTCACTCAACCTTCACAGATGCACTGGCTCTAAAATGGGCTGTGAGTTGTTTTGGCAGCCAACCAAGCTCTACAGCACCGTATAGCGGAGGATATATTTCACTATGTGAACAGGAAGCAGAGGATGGCTCCACCAATAATCTATAAAGGTCTACGGGGCTGCTTTTAACCTCCAGTTCAAAACATACCAAATGAAAAAGCTTTGTAGATATTACTGTTATCATTTTCCACCGTCATGACTCAGTGGGCCATTACGATATAATGTATGAGGGGAGTTCATTTATGGAGATTTCAGGGTTCATTTATCTGCTGCGAGGCACTTAAAGATCCCACTCTGTTGTCAGTGCAAACATTCAGAATGATGAGGTGAAATTTAGCAGCTAAAATAAAAGAGGCTGATTCATACATCATAGACCAAAAGCATAAGAAATACACGTTTATGTATTCTTGTTTCTCTTTGCATCTGCTCACTGATCAGATTTAGTATGAAGTGTGTTGGATGGAATTAACTTTCAACACAAACAGAACGAGGACTCATTTTGAAACTGAACAAGCTGACTTTGCTGCTGGGTTTTCTGTCCTGTCAGCCTGTTTTCTTGAGTTGTTGGTAATTGAATTTGGGGACAACCCAGATAAGTCCATCTATATCAATTCAGCCACTTGGAACCCCGACTACATAGCTTTTCTTCTATTATACAGACTGCTGCTGCCAGAAACACAAAAACAAATTTGAGAAGTTTTAGGAACAGTGTTCATGTTTAAACACAATCATGCAAACTGTCAATATAGCTCTGAAACTTTTAGGAACAATTAACCATTCATGCAGAAACATACATAATATGTCATCTCTCAGTAAAACTGCTCAGAGTCAGACCTTCTGGGGGAATAAACACCCCGGAAGAAGCTCAGACATTACTTTTCAACTTTTGGGATTAAAAAGTTGATTCATCTTCACTCCTGTTTATCGACCTGACTGCAGCAGCGAAACGTGGAAGTGACCTCCATTGTCTGGTGTTTATGTTCTGTAATGGTGACTATCGACTGCAGCTGGAGGGGAAATGTACTTTACTACACCAACAACATTACAGAGAGAAGAGGGGGAAAGAAAAGAGAGAACCTGAGTCTCTGGTGAGTGCTGAATTTAGTGAGAGTTGAGAAATGTTATCTTACGGCTAAGCAGTAAAGTTATCTGGTAGTTTGGGGTGAGTAGCACAAATAGACACATAAACACATGCCTCACGAGTGGTGAACAACCATCACTGCTGATAAAAATCTATCTGAATTGACTCACAAATGTTCACAGATGAGGTCATGTTTTAGTTTTATTCACGTTAAGTTTAGCCTCGTTTGCTGACTTCTCTTAACCAGAAGTAGCGACCAAAAGAAACACACCGTTACCTTGAGTAAACTTATGGATTTCTCAGGTTTGAAAATTGTTGGTCAGATCGTAGATAAATGCTCTTTGTAATGCAACATCTGCCTGTTCTCTACAAACACTTGGTTAGGTCTTACCTGAAAAACGACAACCTTGCCATCATCAGCCTGCAGGTAGAAGGTCCAGGTGGAGGAGATGAAGCTCTGAGCAGAGCTGACGATGTCATTGCACCAACTGGACACGGCCTCCATCACAGAGGGGGGTTTAGGGCGGAGAGTCATGGCCCTGAGCTGAGGAAGAGAGACAAGACAAGGTATTGACTTTGCGTCAGTATACTTGTGCTCTTCGTAGCAACATTAATATTCAGACATTCTCCTGAGAGAGTTTGGCCCTCATATCTGCTTTTGCAGTGTTTGCGTGTGCAGCCATTGACTGCAGAGCTTTCTCACCTTCCTCCTCTTGATCTCAGGTTCAGAGGGTTGGCTGGCACAGCCGGTGCAGCAGGCCTCCTGCTCCAGCAGCTTGATGTATGCCTCCTGGCAGGCTGGAGAGAGAGAGAGAGAGAGAGAGAGAGAGAGGGAGGGAGAGGGAGAGAGAGGCACAGTTGTGAAGCATGAAAGAAGAAGTGTGATGGTAAGAGAAGAAGAAAAGGTTGAGAGTGCAAATGGAGGAGTGAAGAGAGAAGAAGAACAAAAGCCAGTGGGCACGCAGCACTTCAGTCAGCTGGGTGGGAGACAAGAAGAAATAAATCAGGTGCAGGCTATTTATGTGGGAAGAAAGATAAAGATGCAAGAGAGGTGTATCTGTCGGCCCCTGCGGAGATGATTCACTCCACGTTGCAGTTATTGAAACTGGGGGCGATGGGGCATCTGCTGTCTGGATGGCAAATCACATCATTGATTTCCAATACAGCAGTTCAAACAGGGCGAACAGCCTTAAACACCCAGAAAAATACCCACTGAGCCTGCCAGCTTTTAGGAAACTGCAATATTTAGCAGAGCTGTGTCCAACATCTTAATGTTTAAGAGATGTCGGTCTAGACCACCTCTGAAAACACTAAAACTGTGCACTGACTCTTACACAGTATCGATTGGCTATAAACAACCTTGACTAATGCATGAGTCTACTTTTTGTATGTACACTTTGTTCTATTTCGCTGTTCGTTCATGCACATTTAAAAGTGTATATACTGTATATATAGTAGTTTTCATTTAAAGGTGCAACATGTAAGAATTTTTGTCTAAAACATAACAAAATTAACAGCATGTAAAGAATTTTGAATTTTGGTAGTTCACAGTGAATCTGAGCTAACAACAATGATTATCTTCATTATTGATTGATTCATTGTTTAGTTTATAAAATGTCCATGCTCATCACACCAAACTGACGTCCTCACATTGTTTCATTTTTCCAATCAACAGTCCAAAAACCGTAAGACTCTTCATTTACTGTCATAGAAGACAAATAAAAACAGAAATTTCTTACATTTAAGAAGCTGCAACTAGCGAATGCTTGATATTTTTATTGCTTGAGAAAATACTGAAATTATTAATTGATTATCAAAATAGTTGGCTAATACTTTCTTTTTTGATTGACTGATTGATTTATCGACTTATTGCTGCAGCTGTACAGTGAGTGTATTACAAAGCATTTATGTTGTTGAAGAAAAAGGAAAGTAAAACAAATATTCCGTCCAAGACCTCAGTATATTTACCTTTATGACATTTATGTTCCTGTCTTGTCAAAACGAGACAAATCAAGTAGAAATGACTGAAATAAGAAGTTTCACCTTCACACTAAGAGGATTCACTCCGCTGCCATTCATTTTTACTCAAGACTGAAGCCTCAGTAGCCTAAACAGCAAAACTGTAAGAGGAGCAAACTCACTCTTGCAGTCCTGCAGACAGATTGACACACTGACTCACCTCCCTGACACTCCTCCCTGCTGGTGTTGAAGCCGGCGTTGCCATTGACGAACTGGCAGATGGAGTAGAGGCGACAGCCACGGTGACAGGCGTTCATTATGGAGTCCTAGCAGCCAGACAGACGGACAGACAGACAGAGGGAAGAGAAAAGAGGAGGCAAAATTAGAGACGTCTCCTGCACTCTTGGATAAACTCACCAGATCCTTGTTAGAAAATATGACAGAGATGGTTTAGGGCATCTCTTAATGACACGCTGCAGCTGTTTGTATTACAACCTGTCATAAACAGATGATAAGAAGCTTTCAGAAAACTGGTGATAATAAGACAGGAGCTTAAAACTTGGGCTGGAAGATGAGCTGGTGGGACATGAAGATGCACATTACTGAACTTCCTCTTGTCATAATGCCTCAATTCTTGGGTTTGAAGTGAGGGAACAGCGCCCTCTGATGACCTCTCAGGGAACAGGAGAGACAAAGAGATCCTCTGACCGCGACCATGAACGCTTTATTACATCTTTGTCATCATCCTCACTGCGTTTCCCTGTTTATCCACAGCAGGCACAGATGGCTGTTTATCCCGCACCACGGACCTGTGCCTTGTAGTTGAAAGGCGACTGCTTATTCAACATCTCCAGACAGCCATAAACTCGGTGTTTATGCACAAGTAGCCTCGTTTTCGAGCCCAATGTTCAAAACAGGTGACTGTGACCCGCTCTGCAGCTCTGCTCCTGCTGCCCTGCAGGACGCCCGAACCACACCTGAAGGCGGCAGAGGAGGAGGAGGAAGATGAGGAGGAGGAGGTGGGAGGAAAAACATCCGACAGTGGAGATCTAAAGCACAGAAAACTCCTGGTGTGATTCACAGCCATCATGGATCCAGTCTGGCCTTGTGTCAGCAGAGAGCTGCTGTGTAAACTGTCAACAGAGGGCAGATAATTGCTTCATGGTTCACAATAGTCCCTCACTGGTCCTCCATAGGCTGCGTGCGCTATATGTCTGACCTGGCCGATCTTAATTGCATGATTAAGATTAAGAAATGATCAATTACTGGCGCAGTTTATCGCAAGTACGCCTGGATGCTGCTCACTCCTTGGACGAGTCTTCGGGGCTCAGAAGAAAATGAGCTGCATCCATTTTTCGGCCTAATTATGCGCCGGAGCATCCAAGAAAAGGATGCAGCGGAAAAATCGGAGCGAGCGTCATTACGCACAGACCTAAACACGTCCCCTCTGTCGTTTCTCATGTGAAGACAGATTCCTTTTTGAAGCTGAATATGTTGTGCAAGTCTGAGCATCGTTTCAGGCGCTGAAATGTCGGACAGCAGCGGGATGTAGCTGTCATAATACGCTCTCTGCAGAGGCAGCCTACGCTACAGCGCGCACGCACACGCGCACACACAGAGAGACACACACACACAGGGATAACTTACTTTAGCAGGGCTTTTGTTTTTGATGGTGAGCTGGCATTGCTTTTTGCAGTAATTGATGTCGCCCAGTTGGTTGTCAAACAGATCCGAGGACGCAGCTGCGAGCCCGGCAAGAAGCACCGAGAGCAGGGCCGACCAGCCGCACATCCTGCCGCCGAGCCGGAGCATCTCAAACACAGGAGGAGAGGAGAGGAGAGGAGAGACGAGCTTCGAGCAGCACTGAGCTCCTTTTGTGGCGGCGCTGCTGCTGCTGCTGCTGGAGGAGGTGGTGGTGAAGGTGGTGTGGGTGCTGCTGCTGCTGCTGCCTCAGCCCGGATCCTGTCTGCTCCGCTGCTGCTGCCGCTGCTGCTGCTGCTGCCCGTGGCGTCACACGCATCATCATCATCATCATCACGCACAGCCTGCCTCCCCCCAAACACACACACACACACACAACCTGCAGAGCAGCCTTCACTGCAGTGCACACTGTGGCAGTGATGATGACATTCATAAAAATGTGTTAGAGAGTTGATCAGGGCCGAGCTGCGGGAGGCAGATGTCCCGCACCGAGCGGACAGATGGACCGATTGTTCAAGTATCGACACTTCACAAAACAATCGATGTCACAGCTGATCAGCTTAAGTTAAATATCCTGAGGGCCACAACATGTATCAGCTGAGGGGAGGCAACAAAACAGCTAAAAAAAAAAGAATGATTGTTTGTTTGGTGGTTTATGTGTTATGAATTCAGTAACTTTGCTTATTTAAGTGTTGAAATGATGATAATAATTGAGGAATATTATTCAGTTTGTACGTTTTAATTGTTGAGCTTAAAGGGGCTTAAAGTAGTTTATGGAGAATTCAAACTCAGAATTTTAATATTTACATTATTAATGAGGTAATGACACAAACTCATACATAGTTATCTTTTCCACAACTGAATAAACAAGCTGTTCTCTGAGGAAAATAAAGTCCCCAGAACACTGTTTGAAGCTAGAAATGTGGCAGGGTCCGCCACATATAAACAAAATAAAACAGTATGAAACAGTATTATTTCTGACTAAACTTATTATTGGACTATTTTTTTATATATTTATTTACATGTAAATATATATATATATATATATATATATATATATATATATATATATATATATACACACACACATTTTTTGCAATGATTTCCCGATTGTGGTTATGTTATCTTGTGACAAAAATACTGTATGTAACAGCAGAAGGATATTTTTCAGTTTAACAATAATCATGTCTAAAAAGACATCAGTGCTCTGAAACATTCAACTTCACTAGGAATTTTAATAATTTTAAATTACCCAAATATATTTTTCTGCAATTCTAATCTCTAAAGAAAAAGTTTTCATATTGGACAACATATACACTGACACCGATACATCTGTGATTGGCCAATAGCGTCTGATAATATCGGTCAGGCTCTAATAATTAGAGAAGAGCCAAATAATCAAATAAGAAAAGGATATTAACTTATAAACTGTTGGATGGTTTTAAATATTGTGCGTGAAATTGTATGGAAACTGAGTAAAAGTTTGTAATATATTAGCAAAAAGTAGAAATACTCAAGTGCAAGTACCTAAAGATTGCTACAGACTTAGTTTAGATTCAACCACTTTATCTTATTATAATCTAGAAAGTTATAGTATTTCTATATACTGTATACACTACTGTGTCCTACTTGAGTGAAAGTAAGTAGACAGTGAGTAAAAATATTACTTCAGTAAAGGGGAAAGTTATCCATATGAATAGTACTTGATTAAAAGTCTTAAAGTATCTGATATGAAATGTAACTTAAGTATCAAAAGTAATTTTCTGGCAATAAATGTACTTTAGTGTCAAAATTGAGAGTAAATTATACATAGCCTAAATTTAAATACATGTGTATACTATGGATCTGTTATTCAGTATCTTTTTGATTATTGAAATCAGTGTTTTTTTTGTTTGTTCTTTAAGTCCAATAGTTGAAAAATGAATTGGTTTGGCTCTGATGCAGCGTGTCATCTGTAAAGAAACTAGTAACTAAAGTTATCAAAATGTAGAGGAGTGGATGTATGAAGTGGCAGGAAATGGAAATACACAAGTATACGTAACACAAAATGCATTTAAAGGTGCACTATGTAGTTTTGGAAATTCAAACTCAGAAAGTTAATATTTACAATAGTATAAGGTTATAATACAAACTGAAATATAGTTATTTGATATCTCTACACATAAACAAGCCGTCCTCGAGGCAAATAAAGTCCCCGGATCACAGTTTGAAACTAGAAAGGTGGCAACTTAGTAGGGTCCTGCAAACGTACAAAAGAATGAAAGTGTGTTTTCCTCATTTATTTAGTTCACTCAGTCATGAAAATGGATCAGTGAAGATTAATTAATAACTTCCCTCTTTCTCTTTGTCTCTTCTCTTGAAATGTTTTCTCTCTCTCTCTGTGTGTGTGTGTGTGTGTGTGTGTGTGTGTGTGTTTGTGTGTGTGTGTGTGTGTGTGTGTGACGGGGAGGGGACGTGTTGAGGAGCACTAATGGCTCGTGGCTGTGTGGGAAAACAAAGGAGGAGCAAACAGCGTGAACCTGAGAACAGCAGCAGCAGCAGCAGCAGAGTCAGTCTGGAGTTTAAAAGGAAGCAAACCTCCAGTTTCACTCAGTGTGTTTCACTGAGGAGCCGCTGGAGAGTGAAGCTGCTCCAACAAGGACAAAGACAGAGAGGGAGGACATAAAGCTGACAGAACCATGTTCTCCTTCACGTTTCTCTTCCTCCTTGTTCCACATGTGTTGCTGTCCTCGAGACGTGAGTACCAAACTTTAGTCGACAGACAGATATCCTGCTGTAGGTCTCCACGTTTCTAAAGATCGTGTCAGTGTTTTAGACTGAGCTGCTGTATGGAGGCTGCAAACAAACAAAAACAAATTCACCATATCAAACAGTAGTTTAACTTAATTAAAATCAGCACGAAGGGTGACTCTTCTTCACCTGCCCAGGTGTCATTATCACCCCACCTATAATAATTATACCAGGTAACCACAGCAGGTAGATTTTCAAGTTTAAGCTCCGGTGCTTTTATATACACAGCTAATTTATACAGGGAATCAACAGAGAAAGTGTATTTGGATATAATAACTGAATGGGAATATCTTTTTTGTGTATAATGTAATCAGTTAATAACCTGTCATAGCAAGAAACTGCAAGGTAAATTTATTATCTTTTTTTAAAAACACAAGAGTTTAAAAACAAAACTAGGGTTGAGTCCTTCGTGAAAAAACAGAACAATCTGACATCAACGCAAAAAATTATAAAAACACAAGAGGAGCGAGCAGATTTTTAAGACCGATATCATCATGACATGTTTAAGAAAATCATATCTACAGATCAGCCAATATATATATATATATATATTAAGTATTAACATTTGCAAAAATGAGTGTGTATGTTGTGCTATGTGTAGTGTGTGTACTGTTATGTACTTTTGTTGTACTTTGGGAGAAGCAAAAGGAAAATTTCCCCTGAGGTGGGCAATAAAGTTAATCTAATCTAATCCAATCTAATATAATATAATCTAATATAATATAATATAATATAATATAATATTAGCAAGAAAAAAAAATTAGCTTGTGTATCAGCCAGACTAATTTAGCAGTCTATCTCTAATAACAATGAAGTATTGCTCAAAAGGAACCACTATGTCGAGAAACATAAAGAGGCATAGCTTTCATAGAAGTATGGAAAAATCTCTGATGGATGACAAATATATAAATGAAGCGTAGCGCAAATTCATGCAGGACACGGAGTCATAAGCCCCAGCTGTAGTCAGCTACAGCTACATTGCGCTCCCTGGAGTGACTTAGCATGCTGCTCGTTAATGGTTTTAATCAATGAGGAGAATGTTCCTGAATTAAATATATATGATGGTATGTGTCATTATATCTCTCAACCATAATGCTTATATATGCAGGAAACCTTTGATTAGATTGCACTGTAACCAACTCATGAAATAATATCAATAAAAAACACAAATCATAATTGTAGCATTTTCCACTAAAGTAAATCTAGATGCCGTGACACCACGTTAATGTGAGAGGAATCATTAGATGTGATTGTGTACCTAATGGGGGATTACGCTGAGAACAAGCCTATTAGACATGGTGGTGATGCAGCTGATGAGACAAATTGAAATAAACCGTGTTCATCGGCGCTGTCGCATGAAAGAACTCCAAGACTGAGGAAATGATGTGCGAGGAGCTTTTTGTCATGTGTGATGAAAACAGACACATGTAACGCTGCTCTGGCATGTCGATACAGTTTTCATCACCATCTCTCTGCATCTGTCTTCATGTCAGATGAATCCAGTGAGGCTGGAGACAGCGCAGTAGCACATATGTTGGAAAGCTTGTCCAACCGCCCACCTGGAGCAGGCACGCCTAATAAACCTCCACACATTAACCCTCATATCTGGGTGAAGAAGGAGCCCAGTGGTAACATTCAAACACACTGCAGAGGGTTTCTCAGGGGCATCAATCATAAAGGCAAACCTAAAGTCTAAGAGAGGTCGAGGTATGGAAAAGCATTCAAGGATTTTACCGACAAACCAGGGTGACCTTTCTGACTGATCCCACCGAGGCTCCATAAATCCACTTCATTACCGGGTCATAAATATGTGCAGAGCTCCGGCTCTGTTGTGCTGCAGTGCTGCTGCTGCTGCTGCTGCTGTACTCCTCCTCCTCCTTCTCCTCCTCCTCCTCCTCACACAAACACAAAGTTTTCTTACAGTTGGCAAGAAATGTGGACACACTGCAACGTTTCTTGTTGGAAACAGTGTGTTTAAACGCGTAGAGAGCTTTTGCACACAGCGAGAAAAAATGTATTGAAGAAGCAATGTTTTGGCCAATGACCTTCATCGTGCATGAAAGTAGGGATGCAACAGGAAAAAATCACAGTTTGGCGCTGCATGGTATTACACGGATATTCAAATTCATATTATCAGTCACAATGACCCTTAATGGAATGAAAACAAACAGGTTTTTTGCTCGAACAAACGCTTTAATTTAATTTCACAGAATATTTTCCAGAGGATGCTGCATCAGAGCCAAATTCTTTGCATTTTTATATTAATAAATTGGCAATGGGACACAAAAAACACCAATACCAACAATCAGAAAAATGCAGTGTATTGGCCCTGATAATCAGCCTGGCCAATAATCAGTGTATCCCTATCAGGTATCCTGTGATGAAGAATTTTCACTTACAGAATTCAATGAAGGTGTGACATGAAGAAAAGTAAAGGCACATTGAAATTTTTTTGTGTGTGTCCACCCCCCCAGACGTCGCAGTGATCTCCCCTCAGGATCCCGTCCTGCGTATCGGCTCCAGTCTGACAGCCACCTGCACTCTGAGCCCCGAGCTCGGCCTCGACTCCAGCACGTTGTACTGGACCCTGAACGGGATGCGTCTGTCCAGCAGCACCTACAGCGTGCTGAGCCCCGACACCCTGAGCGTCACCCTTCACAACCTGGACGGCTCCCAGCAGCAGTCTGGCGACAACCTGGTGTGTCATGGAGCTGATGGACACGTCCTGGCCGGTTCGTGTCTCTACGTGGGCAGTAAGTGGAAGCTTCTCTGTCTCCTCAACAGAATTATTATTGTTTCATTATCATTTTTCTCTTCATAAATGTGTGCGTGCTCTCCAGTGCCTCCAGAAAAGCCAGTTAATTTAACATGTTGGTCCCGCAACACGAAGGACTTGAGCTGCAGGTGGAGCCCGGGGGGCCGTGGTGAGACCCACATCCGAACCACTTACACCCTCAAGTACAAATTGAGGTGAGCGCCCCAGACCTGCTGCAGCTCACAGGTGATCACCTCGTCCAACACCGCTCAGGTAGACTAGCAGTAAATGCTTAAGTGCATTAGTTTATCATCTGAGACACATCAGAGGCTGCAGTGTGCCTTATGTAGAAACAGTTAAAGATAATCATTCGGTGTCTCAGAGACAAACGTCAGAGTTTATTTTGGTCGCTGTGTTTCTGTCCAGGTGGTACGGGACAGAGAGAGAGTGTGAAGACGACGTCACAGGGAAGCAGCGGTACTCCTGCCACATCCCCCGCAACCTGGCCCTCTTCACCCCGTATGAGATCTGGGTGGAGGCAGCCAATCAGCTGGGCTCCGCCACCTCTGACATCACCACCCTCGACATCCTCGATGTAGGTGGGTGAATCAAACACAAGTATTACCTTCTCTCTTCTGTCCTGTCCACTCATTTCTTGTCATTTCCTTGTCTTTTTCTTTTTCTTTTCTTCCCTTCATTTATTGTTTCCTTTCCTCACCTGTCCTTTCCTTCCCTTTCCTCTAATTCCTTTCCTTTCCTTTCCTTTCCTTTCCTCTCCTTTCTTAATTTCCTTTCATGTCCCATCCTGCCTTTCCTCTCCTGTCTTTTTCTTTCCTTTCCTTTAGTTTTCCTCTCCTCTCCTCTCCTCTCCTCTCCTCTCCTCTCCTCTCCTCTCCTCTCCTCTCCTCTCCTCTCCTCTCCTCTCCTCTGTTTGACTATTGTTTGTCTGTAGATCTCCTACATATGGCTAACACACGTCTCTGGAGGAGAGGGGATTTATTTTTATGGTTTGTTCCCTTCAACCCGCTGCTGTAACAACATTATAGGTTCAGGCTGAAACTCTCAAAGATAAACTGTTTTGCTGTAAAAGTTAACCGCACTTCAGATGCCTCTCAGGTTAACGAGACCTATAGCAGGTATTCCTTACAATTTCCCCAGTGCTAACCTAATATTGTAGTGTTGTGGCCACATTTTGAAAGCGGTGTTTGTCGTCCGTCCCTGAGCTTCCTCTCCCTCCGTCAATCATTGTATGATGCATTGCACTGCCTCAATAACAGAAACTACAAGCTCACAGAGTATTTTTCCTCTTTGTCTCTTGAGCTGAATGCGACAGCACAAATGAAGTACGTCGGCATCACACAGCAGCCGCAGATGATGTCTGAAGGTTACCAGCAGGAAACTCTTTACAAGACATTTAATAAGCTCCTTTCTTTGCCTCTCGTGCTGTCGTCTCCTTTATCTTTCCCTCCGTCTTCCTCTCCTTCAAAGCACTTGATTTGTTTGCATCCTTTATTGCCGCAGGTAAAATGTTTTGTTTAATACTTACTGATGAAGTACAGACTGAACTTAAACAAAGCCAGTCTGCACAGGAGGAGAACTTTATCTGTCAGCTGAGTTTTTATATATTCAAATGAAAAAAATATATTAAACTGTAAAAAAGAATTTCTGGGAACAACTTTTAGGGGTCCAGACATTTCATGGTAAGTAGGTGGTTATTAACATATTTGAAATTAATCTCACCTAACTCACCTAAAAATTATTGAAAATTACCCCAATATTATTTAATATTAATATTCTGCCATTTTCCAGGCCCTCGGCAGGCCACTTACATGAAGTGAGCCGTGCAGCTTCACTTACAACTAGTTTCTGCATAACTGTAAATAGTAAATTCAAGTAATTCACTCACACACACAGAGTTATTATATGCAGATACTGAAATGATTAGAAATATTAACTTTTTTCCCCTGCATTTCATTTATTTGCTAATATATGCATCTCAAAATGTAAAATAAGTGACAATTTATGGTCGTTTACGGAAGCCCTAAAGGGCCATGCATTCATACATTTTATTTCCTCCGTTTTCCCGTGATAACGAGTTAATTTCATTTGTTTTCTCGAGATCTCGAGTTATTATCTCGAAATAACAGCTGCCGTTTTCCCGAGATAACGGGATAATTTTCTTGAGATCTCGAGATAACGAAACTTTGCTTTCCCGAGTTAACGATCTTGAGAAAACAAAACGATAGTGTAGTATATTAAATCATTGCAGGAAACATCATTCAGTGTATCAATGTCAGATGAGCAGGAGCATATCGATCACCACGTCACATATCTTTTCAATCAAGGCCTGACACAGGCTGAAACAGCATTATGCCTTGCTATTACAGATAATATACACATTAGTGTGCGTAATCTAAAAAGACGGTTAGCAAGGCTTCAGCTATATCGGCAGCGCAATCTAAGTGAGCCTGATGTCGTCGTTAACTACATAGCTGACCAGCTACGAGGTCCCGGGCGTCTCCATGGATACCGGATGATGACTGAGAGACTAACTGACATGCCATGCCACTTGTGTGTGATGGAAATCTCAGGCCTATCATATCACAGTCATTATCTCGAGACCTCGAATTAATTATATCGTTATCTCGGATAAACAAAGTTTCGTTATCTCGAGATCTCGAGAAAATTATCCCGTTATCTCGGGAAAACAAAGTTTCATTATCTCGAGATCTCGAGAAAATTATCCCGTTATCTCGGGAAAACAAAGTTTCATTATCTCGAGATCTCAAGAAAATTATCCCGTTATCTCGAGATCTCAAGAAAATTATCCCGTTATCTCGGGAAAACGACAGTTGTTATTTCGAGATAATAACTTGAGATCTCGAGAAAATTATCCTGTTATCTCGAGATCTCGAGAAAATTATCCCGTTATCTCGGGAAAACAAAGTTTTATTATCTCGAGATCTCGAGAAAATTATCCTGTTATCTCGGGAAAACAAAGTTTCATTATCTCGAGATCTCAAGAAAATTATCCCGTTATCTCGGGAAAACGACAGTTGTTATTTCGAGATAATAACTCGAGATCTCGAGAAAACAAATGAAATTAACTTTGAAAATTATGAAATTATCCCGTGATAATTTGGTTAATTAAAATGGAGGAAATAAAATGCATGAATGCATGGCCCTTTAGGGCTTCCGTAGTCGTTAACTGTAAGTGAATTGAGATTTAGAAGAACTGTTCCACAGTCGGACTGATCTGACCTGCAGAAGTTGAACAGAAACCAGCTGGAAGTTTCCTGGAAATGTCTGTTTTTCAGTATCTGTTTTCATGATGGATTTTACTGACTGGCCTTTTTTTTGTTTTTATTCATTGCATTCAGGAAATTGATGTCCTTTGAGAGAGACTCGCTTGCTTTCCTTCAAATGAGGAACTGAAATTAAGGAATCTTGCACAAAAAACAGAAATAAATAAATAAATAAATAAAGACTAATTTAAACTTGTATGGCAACAGATGGCATCCTCACTGTAAAGAATGATGTTATTTGATGTTTGTCTTCCCTCAGTGTTACAGTGTTCACTGTTGGTTTCATATCTCTCTTAAGCTCAAACCTCTTCGCATTCTGTGTCATTGCCACACAAACTTTACATCTGCTGTACACAACTTTTTAAACACTTGTCCTTGTCCGTGCAGTGACTACAGACCCTCCTGCCAACGTGCAGGTGAGTCGTGTCGGCCACCTCGAGGACCAGCTGACGGTCCGCTGGGCCAGCCCCCCCGAGCTCAAGGACGTCCTGTTCCAGGCCAAATATCAGATACGCTACAGACTGGAGGACAGCACTGAATGGAAGGTGGTCCACACACACACAAACCCGCAGACTAACACGCTTTCTCTGCAGCTATGACACCTCTGAGACAGCTGTGGAAGTATTTGAGGTGCAGCGCTGAAGTTGCTCCTGCTGCAGCTGTCGCCTCTTGCATATAAAGCAAATAACACTTGTGTAAAAGCCTCGACTGGTGCTTTTGAGTCTTTGCTGGCAGATTTTTGAAAGCTGGCTTTGATCCAAATGTGCAGTAGTGGAGCAGTTCAGAGACATCACTCCTTCAAACTGCTTCTTTGAGGTTTTCTGCCCACAGCGTCTTGCTATGTGTTCTCTGCTGTGCAGGTACACACCACATGTCTTTTGATTTCTGGATTCAATATTGAATGAGAGGATTGAGTAAATAATGTGGCTAAGGCCACATTCAATATTAAAGCAAAACAAAGTTTAAAATATTAACAGTAAAGAAAAGATGCTGCAAATATTTCTGTTTAGTTGAAGTAAACAAGAACTGACCCTCTTACTAGTGTTAATTTTGGCAGCCATTTTAGATTTAGTCATAGACTTTTAATTGGTCAAAATGTTTTCTCTTTAAAGGAGCAATGTGTAAGATAAGGTCAACATTTAAGTTTAAACCATTCGCAAAATGAACTAACATCATCGACAGCGTGTGAAGAAACAACAGTGTTAATGTTAAGTCAAAGATGTCTATGTATTGTGTTGTAGAGATGAAGTTAGCATGCTAACCAGCTAGCCCTGGCCTGTTCCTGTCTTGTAATACCACTTTGACAAACTCTAGGGCCGCTAGCACCACAGCTAACTGAGACATTAGCTAATGGTAGCTAACTACAGCTAATGATAGGCTAACGTAGCTTGTTAGCAAATTAGCCACAAGTTGACGTAGCCGACTGCCCAGTAACACTGACTTAACGTTAGCAAATATATATGCTTATTTAATATTAGGACTTAAAGTTGGCTAACTTGTGGTATTAAGAGCAGGGTGGTACGACTTCAAGTCTCCCTTTACTGCATTTCATGGGGTTTCCTTTCCACCGAATTATAAATTAAATGTGTCCATAAATCTCTTTTTTGTGTCGAAGCAATCATGTAGTTGTCATTAACTTTCTATCAGTTTGGGACAGCATCACCTTGGATTCTGGGAATCTGCACACATCAATCGATGACATTGTTGCATTGTTAATATTCTGACAGACGGGCCAGAAAGTTGGGGAATTTTTTAAACATACCAAAATATCAAATGTGTATTTTCCAGTTCATCAACTTCCTGTCTTTGTCATGGAAAAAGTTGACGAACATTTTTCATCCTAGTTTTCGTTAACAGACTTAACACTGCCTCTCACAGGTGGTGGACGACGTAGGCAACCAGACGTCATGTAGGCTGGCAGGCCTCCAGCCCGGGACTGTCTATTTTGTCCAGGTGAGGTGCAATCCAGTGGGCATCTACGGCTCCAGAAAGGCCGGCATCTGGAGTGACTGGAGCCACCCGGCCGCCGCCTCCACACCAAGCAGTGGTGAGTCCTTTGCCATGAGATAGTTTATAGAAGACTGTATGAACAAAGCAGTGCCTGTCTCTTCTGGTCATTCAATACAAAAACCACCACATGTTTAAAAGCAGAACTGTCTGTTCTTTCAATGGCTTTTAAAATGCTTCCCAACTGTCTGTGATGCCCACAAATCTTTCTAATAATCAACCTTTCATCGCCAATTAAAGCCAGAAAAACAACGTCGTTATCCTCGTTTCAACATCCTGAACAAGAAGATCCAAACCGCATGTGACCCAGGAGGAACCAAACATCAATAGGCTACATACCTTGATAGAGATCTCTCAGCAGAGGATTAGAAGGAACTGCAGAGAGCCAGGGGGACATTTGATAGATTTTGGATGTCGGCTTCAAAGATTGATCAAGTTAAAAAGCTGGTTGTCTGTCCGCGGCACACACAGGGCCTATAAAGTTTGAGTGGAAGCAGGTTTGGGAGCAGGAGGAGCAGATAAGGAGTTACATTGGTCGTGTGGTATTTACTCTACAGAGGGGGGAAGTCGTTATCGGGCTCTGTTGTTCGCCATGAAGAAATGATTGTCGCAGAATTTCAGTAGCCTGTCTTCTTCAGAAAGACAAGTGTGGTACATCACCTCCACATTAAAATGAGAAACGTTTCTCTTTGAATCAAAGATGGCTGACCAACCGCCATCCTAACAATACAATTTATATGGACCCTAAGATAACAACACTTGCTTCGGATGTAACTTAGAAGGAGTTGCCCCAAAGGATTACACTGCAGCGGTGACCTGCCAGCTGAGGCGATCTGCTCGACCAATTCCAATGGGACTCATTGACACATCAAAACATGTGAATACCAGAACTCCCCTTTAATCAATTTCGTAATATTAATCCACTCATGATCAGTACTGCTTTCCAGAGAGATTTGGATACTAATAAAAAATAAACAACAATATGATTATTAAAACATGTCAAACGATAAAAACAGCCAAATAGATACATTAGTTAAAAGCAGCTCTATATTTTTTTAAAGTAGTATGAGGGTATCTGTTTTATTAGATTTTTCTCCTTTTTATGGGATTGGAGTTGATTTTCCTTCCTCTGGGAAAACGCTGACTGCACGAATAAGTGCCGAAAACATGTCAATCATATTGATGCTGACACATCACATGGTGAGCATCTACACACCACCTTGTACCAACACTTGTCCCGACTATAACCTTGATGCTGTTCTCTCATCCTCCCTCCCCTCTCCCCTTACCTCTTCCTTTCCTCCCCCACACTCTCTCTTTTGTCTCTCCTCTCCTCCTCACCCCCCCGTCTCCCTCCCTTCCCAGAGCGGCTGCAGAGCGGCTCCTGTGATCCCAAGCCCGGCGAGCAGAACTCCACCCTGCGGCGGGAACTCAAGCAGTTCTTCGGCTGGGTCCGCAAGCACGCGTACGGCTGCAGCGGCATGTCGATCAAACTGTACGACCAGTGGAGGGTGTGGCTGCAGAAAACGCACAGAACGCGCAACCAGGTAGGTAAGCAGAATCTCTCTCTGTCTCTGTCTCTGTCTCTCTTTTCATAATCTCTGCCGAGCCACTCTCACAAACACAAACAGCCACTGCTGCATTGAAGTCCTGAGTTGAATTTCTGACCCTGCCTTTGTTATGCCATGTGGTCAGCATTTTTTTTTTGTTTTTTTCACAAACACAAAGAGGACTGATCTCTCTTGAACTGGCTCTGGGAAGTTTCAGTCCAGACTTTATGATCAGGTAAAATGTGCGGTTTTGCCTTTACTGGCCCAGAAGTGAAGGCATAAAAGTAGATATGCACTCGGATTTTATTACATATTTTAACGATGGAGACGATGACCACATCAAAGAGAGGCGAACATGTAAATGTAATCAACAGCCCGCTGTAAATGTGCTCCTTTTGTGTTTTGTTTTTCTCATGGCGTGAGGAGCCCCCTTCACAAAAATAACTCAGGCCAAATGGCACGCAGAGCCCCGGCATCGTCTGAGCGAGAGCAGCCACATCCTCCTCTGCTTCAGTCCTCGAACTCACAGAAACCTTCACTCCACCTGACTCAATTAGTTCAGCAGTCTCCAGGTTTTTGTGTTTCATAGGGCACACGCTGTCTCCTGAATAATGTCTTTGTTCACAAACTGTGACAGGCTCCCATTGATTACCCTGAGAGGTAAGGAAGCAGGGGGGCAGGAGAGCAATACCTCGAGAATAAGAAAGGGATGATGCAAAGAAAGAGAAGATGGGACGAGATTAATGTGACAGCCAGATGGAGAAATTATCCTGATGATTGTAAATGACATGGTATCTCCTGCTTGAATTATCCCAGTATGAACCATCTGCTTTTGTCTTTTCAGATTCTGCAAGACGATAATTCATAGCAGCGCCGCCCGGCACCACTGTGGTGTTTTAATTCAAGAACAGCATCAAGAAACACTGACAGTTAACTGGCCCCGAGGGTCCCGGCTGTGCGAGAGGTCCAACGCCCTCAGCCTGACTGCAGTGCTTGGTCACAGTCTTGAGTTTAAAGGGCCCGGGTGGAAGATAAGTGAGACAATGCAGCCCTTTTTCTGCCTTTTCCGCTGACTGTTAGATCTGTTTGCACAAATACATAGGCCCTCAGTAACTGCACTTTTATTGTGGGGAAGAAAAGTTATTGTAACAGAATGTACAAAACAACCCCGACCCGCCTGTTCCAGGTTAAGACGTGTTTTGTTGTAAAACTGTGGACTCTGAATGAGATTACAGGGTTATGATTGTTATGTATCTCGACATCCATTACTGTTGGAAATAGTGCTGTGCAGGGCTGCAACTAATGACTGTTTTCTTATATTAGATTACAACGGACACAATTTGTCTTAAAAAAAGAATAAATACGACTCCAAATCCCTCAAAACACACCTCTTTAAAACTGCCTGCAACTTTTAACCCCCTCTTTTGATGTGTCCTTTTACGTGTTTTCTTTTTGTTGGTTTCTTTGTGAAGCGTCTTTTAAGTATTTTGAAGAGCGCTATACAAGTTAAATTTATTATTATAATTAACCCATTCCACATGGTGAGGGTGTCAAGTGTCGCTTTCAGAGGTCCTACAGCAACATCTTTAAACCATCTTGTTAACCTGTTATTTTAAATGTAGACCAACCGAGTACATGTAAGTTTAACAGTAAACAGTAAAGATTGATGAAGGTACATCCAGGTACTAAACTTACTCAACTGTTATTACAGGGTGGAAACAATTGTTTCATCAATAAAATGTCTGAAAAATAGTGAAAAACACAAGTAATCATTTCCTGAATGCTGAGTTGACACCTTCGAATCTTTTGTTTAGTCCGACCAAAATCCAAAAATATTCAATTTATGATGGCATAAATCCAAAGAAGCAAAATAAACTACAACCAATTAATGTTTGGCATTTGGTAACAACAAAGAAATGAAACACTTATCAAACAAAATTGGCAAACGGCAGATCATTTTTCTTTCGATCGGTTAATCTATTGTTTCAGCTTTTGTTCAGTGAAACCGAATAAGCTGTCTGAATGCAGTAATCTCGCACCATACATGCAGTAAAATCAGATAGTCCTGAACTCCAGCAGCGTTGGTTGTGTAGCAGTGATTGAATATCTATAAAACATGGCTCACTACGTGTAACTTGTATATGACCGTCCTGAGTCTGTGTTTGAAGACGCTTTCATACCATTTATATTTTTATAACTGCATATTTAAAGAATGTTTTTTTAATCTAAGTTATATTCTTTTACTGTACCAATAATTCCTCTCACAAATACTGTGTATAATGTATAAAACAGTCAAACTTGTTTCTGAAAGTCTCTTTTATTAAAATATACAGTTCATCGAATAAACAAAGATTGCTGGATGAGCCTCCAAGAATTATTTACACAAGTCTTCACAGCATAAAAAACAAAAGGAAATAAAGATGGTTTCTTGTTTTTTTTTTTTGCTGATGCATACATTAACTCAAACGCATGCCTGCAGATAGAAACACATGAAGCCACAATGCGAAAAGCCCCCTGGGTGGAAGAAGACTGCAGCAGCGAGCAGGGTGGGGCCGCAGGGGGATCAATAAGTGCAGCCCGAGGAGTCCAAGATGGAAGTTGCAGCAGAGTGGAGTTGATCTGTCAGCTCGGCTGTCTGGTGATGTGAGAGGGCGGCTGCAGGTCTCCTGGGAGCCACCTGTCAATCAGACTCCTCAGAGTCATACTTAAAGTCCTGCATGATCTCACTCAGAGCCTCTTTGTTCTTGATGATTCTAGACAAGGATTGAGCCCAGAAAACACAACAAATTAGTGATGACATGACAGTTTTAACAAACAAAGGAAAGTCTGTTAAATTAGGAGGAGGCAGGAAGTTCTGCAGCAGACAGCAGGCTGATAGTGAGTGAGTGGATCGGTCAGCAGGGAGCTCACGCAGTAAACTGAGGGGAGGTAATAGCTGCTCTTACTCGTGCTTGATCTCCTGAATCTTTTCTTGACAGTCTTCGTCCTCCGGGTGATCCTGGGCCCGCTGCCTGGCCAGCTGCAGCTTGGCTGTCTGTTGAGAAGGCACATCAGATAAGAGTTATGCAAACCATTCATCAGTGGAGGATGGAGACGAGACAGACGATGAACTCGAAGATAATAGGAGCTTTATGACGTTACTGGCAGAAAGGAAGTTAAGTAAATGTTATAAAAAGGGAGTGTATTTATATGAAAATTGCTGCATATCACCTCTGAACACCAGATGTGACTTTTCAAGAATGTGGGAAGCACTGAAGCATCAACATTTTAACACCAGGCTCACTCAAAACATGATGAACATCACAGACAGACTGCAGCTTTCATGAAAGCAGGACCATTTGAAAGAATGCATCGTCACTGAATGATTTTAATTTAACTGAAATCAGTGTTTGTTGTGCAGTCGGCACAGAAAAGCCCTGAATAATCTTATCAGCAGCAATGTGGACTTTTTACCTTCATAAATGTTGTTTAAAACATTTATGCTGCCAGAATAAAAAGTCCCTTAGTCCCCAACATAACAGCAGTAAAAACAAACTGTACTTGCACAAAAACTCTGCCTCCCTGTGGTGAAACAGAGGAGCTGCATCAAATGAAATGATATTCATGGTAATTAATATGGGAATAAGTTCAAAACATCAATAGTAAACAAAAGGGATTCTTGTAAAAGGTTATAAACCAATACTGATATTTAGTATTACAGTAAAATAAAACAAAGAAAAAATATTAATTTAACTAATTTGTTTTAATTAATTACTTTTAATTTAATTCTCCAATACACTGGTCATATAAACCGTACATATAACAAAAGAAATTAATCGGAAATTAGGAATATTATTCTCCTTTTAAGGACGATTTGAGTAATTGTGATTTGGACTCGAGTCAACTCAACTCACTGTTGCAACTTGACACAACGTGTCGACTTGAGACACGATGACTCAAATGACTTGTCTAGTTTCATGTTTTCATTAAGTTTTTTGTCGTCTGGCCGTCAGTATTTCACTCTTTAAAAGTGATGGGGAGGAAATATTTGTGATGGAGAATAAATAAAGGTTTATAGATTAATAAAAATGTAAAGTCTTATACATTTTTTTCTTTCCAGTTTCCAGTTTAAGATGTTTGAGTGTGTGTGTATTTATCATTAGTCTGTATCTAAAAATCGGCTGATTATATAAGATATAAGATAAAAATGTATTAATCCCAAAGAAATTTCTTGGCCTACAGATTGCTCAAAATTTCAGCAACATTATAATAAAAAAGCAAAAACACAATAGAGAAATAATTTACAAAGTGTAAAAAGGAGTAAATGCTGACATCAGACAACAAAAAATAAGATAAATTTAGGAAAATAAGTAAATTACAATAAAACAAAAATAGAAAAGGTAGAATATGTAATAATATTGAGAAGTAATAAAAGGTAATAAAGTGTATATCAGGAATACTGCACCTGACAATGTAAAAGTAGTATTTTATTTAATACTGACAAGAGCAAAGTATAACTGCGTATGATATTCAATTTCATATTGCACATTATATTGTAAATACAGTATTATATCACCTTCACCTTCTACTTGTAGGTGAACCAGTGTACGCCCAATTTACTGTTAAATTTATTGTTATAAAAATGTTCCTTATCTTGTAAACTGCAATCTTGTGGCCTCCATCTAAAATTGGTACAGAGAGCGTTTACCTACCAGGTCAAGTTTCTGCTTCTCTTTGCTCTGCAGCTTTTCTATGTGCTCAGAAAGGTCTGGCCTGTCGAAGTCGTGGTGCAGCTTCCCCTTGATCTGCAGCACTTCATTGGAGATGCCAACGAAGGCCTGAGTTATCTCATGGACCAGCTGCCTGTAGTGGTCGAAGTCATAGTGGGGCCCCGTCCTCAAGTAGGCCTCGTGCCCTCTGGAGGCAGCAAAAACATCACCAAGAAATACACGAGCAGAAATGAACGAGGCGTATAATAACATGTCTCTGTGTCTGAAATCAAGAAAATTGATCCCTGAATGAAATAACAGTGACAGTGTAGTAGATTATATCCAAACTTACTCTTCAAAGAGATTATAGGTCTCCACCCGCTCAGACTGAAGGTGATAAAACCTCTGGATCAGGGCTTTAAAGTCTGTAGGGACCTACAAGGAGGAAATCACATTAGACACATTTAATACATAACATCTAGTGAGGGATGATGTATGAGAGATTTAACAGAATATGAATCCTCCCTAGAGGGATTACTACTATTATCATTGCTGTGGTTCAAATCAAACGTGTGAAAAAAATATATTCAGGCTGAATATTATGAAATCTTTGCAAATATAGTGACTTTATTGTGTTTTTGCCTTTGAACGCTTTTTTCCTGTTAGAGCTCTCATAACCTGTGAAGTTGATGTACTGACTTGTCAAGTTGTTATTAGTGTTAATCAAGGGGAAGTAATACAAAGGCTTATTACACGAATAATCTGATTTAACTACAGTAAAGTCTCGGGTACCAGGCAGCTGACTGACTCTGGTTAAAACACCACAACTTCAGCTTTGGTAGCCAAGTTACCATTAGCTTAGCTTAGCTTAGCACGTGTAGAAGTGGCAGTTTTAAGGCTCTCAGACATTAAACTGTTGTATAAAATGTCAGATACTCACCATGATAACCTGCCGGGGAATTGTGTCGCTGAGTTTCAGTAGTTTATATCACAGACATGTCAATATTTTGTGAACACAGGACGTTGTCTCTCGTCAGTGTGTGAATCGGCAGCCTGCACTGCCCTGCTACCCGGAAGTGACGATGCTGCGCTGTGTGCACCGTTGGATTTCAAAATAAAGGTTCTCATGTACCGTAACAACAGACCTCCACTGTTCCTTCTGTAGCCTCCATTGACAAGAGACAGGCTGTCTTGTTTAATGAATGCAGTTCAAACACAACTCTTTGTTTTAACTAAATGTTTGTGACCAGCCTTAGTGCTACATGTGTAATAACACTTCCTGTGTGTGACAGTTTACCAAGATTAACCCAGAGCACCTTGAGTGTTAAAGGAGACATATAATGCTTATTTTCAGGGTCATAATTTCATGTTGGGTTACTACTACAATAAGTTTTCATGCTTTAATGCTCAAAAAAAGCATTATTTTCTCAAACTATTAAGTGCTGCAACACTGTATTTCCCCTCTGTCTGAAACGCTCTGTTTTAGCTCCTGTCTCTTTAAGGCTCCTCCTCCTGAATACCCAGTCGGATCTGATTGGTCAGATCACACACGCCTGACCCAGCACTGCTGACACTAAAAGAGTTGCTGTGCTAAAATCAATTATTACGAGCCAAACTAGGCATAAATTGTGTAACTGTGTGACATGATGACATGACAAGACACAGAATTAAAGTGAGACCACTGACTTTGACCTTTTTAACTTTCAAGATCTTCTAAGAACATGTATAAAACACTGAAGGAAAATAAAAAACAAAAAAGCATAATAGGTCTCCCTATAAAATATAATACAGGTGATTACAGAAACTGTATTCACAATGTAGATAAAGAGTATTGGTCAAAATAAAGCAAATATGAACAAAACTTCTCTTTGTACACAGATCCAAAATCAATATTTTACACATTTGCATGCTTGTAGCTCCTTCAAATGTTTGTTGTTTGTTTGCTGTAGTCATCTACAAATTATAAGGAGCAGAGTAAGGTTTAAATAAGTTCATATAATTGTTCCATAAGGTAAAATGAATGAAGAAGTGAATACTAGGAGTAGACAAATTATCAGCCCTGGCTGATGCAATTTAAGTTCAAGTAAAAAAAAATTTATATATATATATATATATATATATATATATATATATATATATATATATATTCCAACCACAAAAGTCTACATGAAAAAAGAAATGGACAATATATCTGATGGAACATAAAACCATCAGAAAAAAGCATAAAATATTAAAAATAATCAGTGAAATTTCACCAGAAACCTAAGTGCAGTAAAATACCTGAGTATCCAATAAAATGCTGATATATCAGAATAAAAACATATTGTGTAAGAATGAGTAAAAATATGTAAGGTGTGTGTGTTTGCATTAACTAAGGTGTCTGTTAGGTGCTGGCTAGCTGTAAAGCAGTCTGACAACAGGGGGTGGGAGGGTGTTGGTAGTGCTGAGTGCAGTAAACATATGAGTGAAGTCATTTTATTTTTCTTGTTACAACTCGTGTTACTGATGAGGATCACAAACTGGACCTTGCTGCTGATTTATCTTCTGCTTTGGTGACGGTTTTATTTTGAAAAGTGACATAAAGCCTCCAGCAGCTGACTGCCACTGACCAATCAAATGTCTCTCTTACACAATTAGAAACAACACTGATGTGGTAATAAAAATGTACAGACAACAATTTTTGAGAGTGATGTTTTATAAGCACGACATCTTGACGCAAACGCCTCCACAATAACACCTGAGATGTACACAGATTACCTGTTGCTGCCTCTCATTAACTAACACCCCCATCAGCCCCTCCACCGGAGCCTGATCTGTCTGCTTTGTGTTTATGCGATTAGGAAGCATTATTCCAACATGGAGGAAGGGGGTCGTGGAGCTACTACTGTGCAGACGCGGGCACTCCTACGCCTTCAGTCTCCCTCCGCCGCTCATTGGTCCATTCAGCATCTTCAGCACCACGCAGGCTGAACAGCGACACACGGCCGTGCAGCTCTCACCAGATGAGGATGCCGAGCGGCGGACGCTGCCCTCCACGGTGACAGTCACACTTGTTTTCTTTTCTTTTTCTTTCTTTTTTTTTTTTTTTAAAGCCCTGATGCGATCGTTTCACCAGGCTTTACCAGATGTTGACAGTCGGTTTATCTGTCTCTTTCCCTTTTGATCGGAAATCGCCTCCCTGTGTCGTCTAACTCTGCAAGAGGAAGCTGTTTTTTTTCCCTTCTTCTTTTTTTTTTTTTTTATCTCTCTCTCCCATCACAGATGCTCCGACTCCCAGGTTGTGTTGGTTTCACCGGGTTTCCCTCTCGTCGAGTCGACAGGCATGACGGACAGTAACGCCGCCGCTCGGGTTACAGGCAGCGGCAGCATCTCATGTCCAGTGCCGCATCAACAAGCCTCGCCGCCCGACCACCGGGTCCCCCTGCCGGCGCCCCGGTGTCCGCCGGTCCCCCGACGCCTCTTGTGACATGACAGCTCGGGGAAGGAAGAAGAGGATCAAGGGTTACAGGCAAGGGTTCCTGCAGGGATCCTTGAGGAGAGGGCGCACGGAAACGGACAGTGAGGATACAATCATATCAGAAATTCATGTGATACTTTATTAATCCCTGCTGGGTGTTTGTCTTGTGGCTTGGAGCCTCCAGAGGGGTCGGAGCCCGGGACATGAGCAGGGCGGCCGCCTGCTGACACAGAGGGACTGAACCTGGACCCTGGACCCCCCCACCACCCTCCTCACTCAAGCCTTATTGTGATTGTGATCGGGGCCTACAGAGTGGTAGCACCCACCTTTGCCTTACAGCTTCATCTGATGCACGGCCTCATAGTGTTGGTACTGGTCGAGTCCCGGTCAGCAGCGCTGCTCCCCAGGCCTGTCGGGCTCTCTTGGCTGCTCCTGACCATCACCTTCACCTGCACAGCCATGGGCTGCATCCAGAGCATAGCCTGTAACAAGTCGCGCATCAAGCGGGAGAACATCGTGGTGTACGACCTGTCCGCCACCATAGACCACTGCCCGACTGTCATTGAGGAGAACTCGCCCATAGTGCTTCGATACAAGACGCCCTATTTCAAAGCCTCGGCGCGGATTGTGATGCCCCCCATCCCGCGCAATGAGACATGGGTGGTGGGCTGGATCCAGGCGTGCACCCAGATGGAATTTTACAACACCTACGGAGACGTCGGCATGTGAGTTCACACCTCTGTCACCCGCGTCCCCATCCAACCCTTGTGACGTGCTTTCAGATGCAACATTTAAAAAATAAATAAATAAATAAATAAATACAGCGTGCGTGACAGTGCGTGAGGGTTTGGATGCATGCGCGCACACTCTGTACAATAACATGTTCCGCGCTTGTGCATCACGCAGAGGAGCATTTGTGCACGCAGCAGGTTAACTGTGCTTCATTCAGACGCCCACCGACAGATTCTGTTCCTGTGACTTTGGCACCCAAATATAAAAGCTGCTATTAAAAGGAGCTAAACAACAGTTGATGCTCTCACACTCTGAGACATGTCCTCCCCCACCACACACACACACACACACACACATACACGTATGTTATCTGGAGGGCATATGTGAGGGGGTGTTTAATCCTGGAGTGGGTGGGCGTAGGGGTGAGAGGATATGGGGGGCTTAGGGTGGCTTGTCATCAGATTTGGTCATGTAAGCACAACAAATAGATGGAAGAGGGCCACCAGATGACAAAAACTGTTGGGGGCACACAAAGAGATGATGTTAATCCACTGACACACTGAACCACTAGATATCACATGCAGCCGGCTGTTGCAGTCTGACTTCAAGCTCATGTCTGGATGCGATTGTTGAAGCCTTTGTGAGATGATCTTGTTGCTTCTGTTGTTTTCCTGGTAAACAAAAAACACAACTTTTTATGCTTCAGACTTAAAGGAGCATGCCGACAGTCCCTTATCATTTTATCATCCAAGATTGAAAAAAGTGGAAAAGTTGGCACATTTCATCTCCCTGATTTGGCAAAACGACAGCCACAAACAGTAAAATGCAGAGAGAAGCAGCATTTCTACACATTTGGAGTTAAAACTTAGTAGGATAGCTGATAATTAATTGACAAAACAGAGGTATCATTTTCTGTTTATCCACTAATCAATGCACTGTGTGCACTGAGTGAAAGGGATCTCTTTTGATGTCAGGACTAATTATTTTCAATTAACAGCTGACAGACCCAGAAAGTGATTATTGCTCATCCAAGCAGTGCGATCCAACACTTGAGTAATGTGTGAGAATGTACCTGCAGTTTATGTTGGTACAAACTGACTGATTGAGGCTTTAAAAAGCAAACTTAACAGTAGTTGAACACTTTTTTATTATTATTATTATTTCCTCCAAGCAGTGGAAGGATCACCCATAATTGTTCCCCTCGTGGATCTCGTGGATATTGTGCGTTTAAGGGAACACAGTTACCCAGAATTCTCCATTGTTTCCAGTCTCACACTGTCTGTCTCCTCTCAGGTCGAGCTGGGAGCTGCCTCAGCTTCGAGAAGGTCTGGTGAGGGCCATCAGCGACTCAGACGGCGTGAGCTACCCCTGGTACGGAAACACCACAGAAACTGTCACCATAGTGGGCCCCACCGCCAAGCCATCCCGCTTCATCGTCAGCATGAACGACAATTTTTACCCCAGCGTCACCTGGGCTGTGCCGGTCAGTGAATCCAACACGCCCCTACTGACTAACATCAAAAGGGACCAGAGCTTCACAACCTGGCTGGTGGCGCTCAACACCACGTCCAGGGAAAAGATCCTGCTCCACACCATCAAGTGGAGGATGAGGGTCGACATCGCCGTGGATCCGTCCCTGCCTCTGGGCTCCAGGGCCAGGCTGGTGGGCCGGGTGCATCAGGACCAGCCGCGGGTGTTGACCCGCATGGAGCCCATCCCTCCGAACGCCATGGGGAGGCCCAACGCCAACGACGCCCAGGTACTGATGTGGAGGCCGAGGAGAGGACCTCCGCTCGTCGTCATACCGCCCAAGTAGAGTGTTGAGAGCATCGGATTGGCCGTTTGTTACATCACATCAGAGTGCAGCGAAACGGCTGAGGAGACAATCAGACGAAAAAACAAAAAAAGAAGATCTATAATCAGGCCGAGGCTTGAACTGTCATTGGCACAAAACGGAGTCTTTTAGCGTGTAAAATCTTGAGGGGACAACTGCCTTAATTCCCCACCGCTGCCTTTGACGATCCAGAAAGTATGTTGGTCTCTCCTTCAGGTGCTGTTGAGCTGTCCTGGCCTTCACTCCAGCCCAGCACAAATGAGCAAAGCTAACTCTGGTGCTGGGATTTAACTCAAACCTGTACTGTAGCTACTCAGGCCCAGAAAGAAACGATCAAGCCTAAACACAGACCCTGTTTAAAAAGGTTCTTCAGCCTTAATGATGACGTAATACTGGCCTGCTCTGTACTGTGCAGTGAAGTGCTGATGTGTAAGAGTGTAACCAAGGAAAGGTGTTCGTGTTTATGTGTCATGCAGGTCGGACAAGTTTATTCATGACGGACAGAGATAAGTATAATATCAGCTGAGGTGTTGGAGATGGTGTGAGTGTGGGTGTGCAGGCATGTGTGTATGTGTTTGTGTGTTTTCTATAATGGAGCCCCAGGGTTGGGTCCGGGCTTGCTGCTTTGTCACACCAGACTGCCTCACACACAGACACTGACACACACACCAGGGCCCTCATTTGTGACAACAGACAGATTGTCAACATACACGCATCCTCAGAGCTACTTTTCTTTTTTTAACATATCACATAAAAACGTTGAAATCACAGCTTGGATTTGGTGTTGATGCACACGATTTGTGCAGCGAGAAGAATTTTAAATGAAGCCCTGCAGCAGGATTTTTTTTTTTATTTCAAACACAAATGGCCAGTTCATCCAAGCTGCAGAGCTTCTCGCTCCCTGCCTTTTGAAAGCCAGCGATGCCTGTGTTGATGACAGCCTTCTGCAGTAAAAACATGATTTTGTCTTTCCCAAGTCCAATCTGATCGGCTTTGTGAGGCGGAGACGCAAGGTTAATTTATTTTACAAGTTATAAAAGGAGTCTGTCTTCGGTTTGTCCTCTGCAAGTGAAACAATACATATTTATCCAGTCAGTAAATGTTGTTTAAGGACACAGATTGTCGTGAAAGATGATTACATTTACGTAAGAAGATTTAAAGGGTACCTACACCAATTTTACACATTAAAGTGTGTTTAAAGGTCTTGGGGAGTACTGCTACATATGTGAAAAAAGTAGTATAAAGCCTTTTGTGGCTCCAGAGGAAGCAGCTTGTCTACAGTGATGTCACTCAGTCGCATTGTGGGTAATGAAGGAAGCAGAATGCGTGGAATACAAAAGGTGATCTCTCTCATCCTACTGTATCGATTTTGATCCTTTAAACTTTCCACAATGAGTCCAACTTCTTTAAAAGGAGTGCAGTACAGACCAGTGGACGCGTTTTCAAAACCTGGTGCCTACATTACCCACAATGCAACTTTGCCGCTGAGTGACATCACTAGAGGCAATTTTTCAGATTACATGCAGCATCCTCTGGAGCCGCAAAAGGTCTCATGTTCATGTATGCAGCAGTACTCCCCATGACCTGTAAACACACTTTAATATGTAAAATTGTGAAGTTACCCTTTAAAAAAATCAGTTTACCTGCATTACAAAAAAACATAGCTTCTCACTTACTTCTAGCAGGATTAAGTATCTACCAGTGAGATGTCTGGCTCCAAGTTGGAGGTGAAGGAAATATCTTCAGTGATCACAGCTTTGACAAACTGCTTTTAAACACGACAACAGCTCTGTGAGGCTAACTATTGCTTACTAGCAGTATGTACAGCTGAGGCTGATGGGAATATCTTTTTGCAGGTATTTGGTCATAAACCAAAATTTAGACTAGAAGAAAAGTCAGTTAATAGCCAAAGTAACTACGATTCATCCTCTGAGCACCATGGATATCTGAGCCAGATCTCATGACCGCCCATCCAGTAGTCGTTGAGATATTTAACTAAAAAGCGAGAATGTAAACCTCATGGTGGCGTTCGAGGAATTAACGAAATAACTGGCATATACACTAAAACTTCTATGAACAATGAATGTCTGTTCCAGGGATGTTGATGATTATTTTATATTACTGATGATTAACAAATAATCGATTGCTAAAGGCAGCTGACTATCAATTAAAGAAATTCCTTCATAGCTGCACTTTGTCGTTTTGGGGAAGAAATTTTAATCAGAAGAGAAAAATCTTCATTAACTGTTTTTTTTATGCCTAGACAAACTAAATAAACAAACTGACCTTTAAGGACAACAATGTTTCATACTGTTTTACTTTGTTTATATTTGGCGGACCCTGCCACCTTTCTAGCTTCAAACAGTGTTCTGGGGACCTTATTTTCCTCTGAGAACAGCTTGTTTATTCAGTTATTTAAAAAAAAAAAAAATCTGAGTTTGTATAATTACTTCATTAATATTGTAAATATTAAAATTCATAGTTTGAATTTCTTCTCCGAAACTAAATAGTGCCCCTTTAATTGGATTCAAATGGTTTATTGTGACATATTTTAACTTTGTAAAAAGAAACTACAGCTCCTGTAATATTGGATATTGCACTTGGCCATATTGCAATTACAATAATATTTCGATTAATTGTTCAACCCAACCAGGAAGCATCTAGGACACGCTGAAATACATTTCAAAGCATTGACGCATTCAGCTGAAATGACATTTCCTTCACCTACATCACACTGAATGGTTAATCAAAGGGACAGACATCTAAAAACCTGAACTGAAACATCTGCGTGCCTCGATTCTGGTAGAAGCAAAAAAAAAAAAGTGCTTTGTTTGTAATTTGGTGAACTGAACCTTCAAAGATTGGTGCAGTATTTGGTTTACACAGACATACAGACTCTCCTGTGCCATTTTGATCTTTTATAAAATGTGTTTTTATGAAGATTCACGACTGATGAAGGTGAAACACCAGAGTGCAGCTTACAGAACATTTCACAGTCACGTTGAATCTGAAAATGTTGCTTACCCTTTTCCAGGCCGGTCTATAGTACGCTGTGTTTCTGTCGGTGCACACTCAGCGAGCCGGTGAAATAGATCATGCTGAAGTGCTGAGCTGGTCTAGAGGAGACAGAGATGAAGAGAGGCGGAGGATGTAACCACCTTATCTTACCCATGCTGCTCATTACTCCTGGTGCAAACCGAACGAGCCTTCACACGCAAACACACCCACACCTCACTTAGAACGACACTAAAGCCGCGATCATCTGAAGGAGTGTCCTGCCTCATCATATACTGTAGAGGGCGTGGACATTAAATATTTTAACCACATGCTGATTGTAGCCATGACACAGGAGCAGTTAGTGAGGTGAACAACATCTGAGAGCTCACGTTGACAATCAAGGGAAACATCTAGAGCAGCACTTTAAACTGGAGAATCAAAGTAGGTGATCTTTAGGATTGAGGCTTTTATAGGGTGAAACAAAGCGGAAACTTTTTCACATGTTGCCCCGATTAAAATAAAGTGTTAAGAAAAAAAAATACATTCATACTTGACAATGAGGTCACACAGCGTTCAGTCTGTGTGCATCAGGGCCTCAAGTGTCTTTTACAGTAACAGATGTGCCTGAGGACTCGAGGGTGGAGCGCTACACGGCCCTTCATGAGGAGCGTGACTCGTGAATTGTCCTGCTGATTGACTGGAGTCTGATGCAGTTATTTGTTTAACATGACTGGGTAAAAAAAAAAGAAAAAAAAAAAGGTGTTTTACAGTGTTATATTATGAAGGACATGAAACTCTGGCGTGTTACAGTCCTTTCTCTCAGACTGTCTGGCTTTTGCATGCAGTGTTTTTAAACTCATTAAAACAAATGCCAAAAATATCAACGTGTGAATTTATTCATGTAGCTCGCAGTTCTCAGGCGACATGCCAAGTATTAAATTAGACAAGGTCGACGTGTGAATGTGCAAAGATTTATATAGGATCAGACATCAGGGGAGAAGACTGAGATGCCTTTTGACTTCATTTTATCAGTTCTAGGCCTGTAACGACAACGACGTCATCGACTTATACATTACTTTATCAACTTATCGATGTACGTATATGACCTCAATCATTTTTGCTGACCTCGTTGTGTTTACATAAGATTGTCACCAACATTGTAGCCAAGATGATGCAAGAACAACTAACAGGGATTTCTCTACCATTATAAGTATTTCTTCACATTTTATTTATTGTGGTTGTTTTTGTTGTTGTTGTTGTGAGGACTGATTTAATTTATTCAGTATATTCTTTTTTATATTTTTTCACATTCCAATTCCAGTGTCTGAATATTATTTATTGCTCTTTGAAATGGTGTACGTACACTATTATGCTATTAATTATCATGTATCAGTGGCATGAAATGGTTTTCAACTGGCAATAATATAATTTTCCGGAATTATTAGTTCGTCCAACAAAGAGAAAGTTATTGTGACAGGTCGAAAGCAGTCAAAGTTATAAATGTGTGTGTGTTTTAGTGCAGAAAAAATCTGGGAGGAAACACATTGTGAATAAAACACAATAAACACATTCAGAAAATTTCAAGGAAACATGTTTCTTTTTATAAAAGATTCACATATTGGTAATTCAAATAATAAAGTTATTAATTATACCCGCTTTATCCCAAGAAAAAGAAAAATAGTAGTTCCAGGAGAAAAACACCAGTCAAATCATACAATCCATGGTTACTTTGTGTGTAAGTAATGCCTCACAGATGTCTGATGTAATGAGTATATAATAGGGATGCACGATAATATCGGCAGGTCATCGGTATCGACCGATAAAGGCTTTATAGGTGCACTATGCACCTTTTTTACGTGCCTATAAACAAACAGAAACACACCTCTTGATTCAAAGAATAGCAGTTTGCATAGCTAAGGCCGGGCTAGGACTACAGGAGTTTAAGGCCTATTAAATCCTAATTCTCACCTTGGTGCCAGTGTTTGGTGCAGATTATCTGGTAATGTGAGGTTTTAAACCTCAAGATGTACCTGTAAGTCAGATGTTTACATTTTTATGTGTAATCATCAGAGAAAAACGGGTGTGTATTTCTTTTATTTTTGGTGTTGTTCGATCAGAAAGAGCCAATTGGCCGTCTGGAGGTCCAACAGTTCAAGAATATAGTTGAAGTGGCCCTTTAAATCGATATAGCAGCATTAGTTGGAATGAACACACACTGTGACAACGTAGTTTTACAGTTTACGTTTAGAAAAGCATCGTATGTCTGCATCTGAATGTGAATCCCATTTACAGAGAGACTTGATATTCTCTGCAATTAGGTGTAAAAAAAAATACGTACTTATATCGGTATCAGCAACGGCGATCGGCCAAAATGAGTTGGAAAATATCGGCTTAAATTCAAATATCGTGCATCCCTAGTATCAACTATTCAGTCAGTTCAGACTTAGCTGGGCCGCATTCAGTGATTTTTGATAACTTCACCACAAAATTGACAGAATATATCGTTACACGAGCACAGGACATGGATGTTGGTAATCAGTGGCTTTGAAAAGTCATGTAAACTTCCTAATTAATGAATGAATAAGTTAAACAGACAATTCATTGAGAGTTACAGATTACAATTTAAATGGTGCTATCATTTACACCCAAGGTTAACATAATTTCAAGTTGTACAAAATCATCTTCAGCACATAATCAAACCGTCCTGATGATTAACTCTTGTTACAGCCCAGAACAGTATTTCTACACCCAGATTACTGTCAAACATTAACGAACATTAAACTCCACCAGACGCAGACAGACCAGAGTGGTACAGTAAAACAGTTCTGTCACTGAGATGCGCTGTATATGTTATCAAAGACACCCCGGTGACTATATGCTGCCTGGCAACAGAGACCGTTTCCAAAAATAGCTGAATGAAACCCAACATGAGAGCCGTAATTAAGGAGACAATATGAGTTATGGTCACTTCATCTACCACAGTCTGAAGGCTCTAAGTGCATCGAATTGTTCGTTTTTTTGTCCCGATTTCTGCCTCCCAGGCAGCCAGGCCTCTTAAGCTGTGTACAAATCCGCCTCTGCAGCAGACTCTAACCCCAACTGGGGCCTCAAACTAACCTTGATTATTTGCCCGTTATGGCTTGTGGTATTGTACACAGCTTTAGAGTAAACAACTGCTCGGAGGCCTCGTTTCAGGGAGAAAAAAATGGCCTAAAATGTGCTTTCAGAGCTTTATGTGGGACAAGAAGGAGCCTCGATACTGCAGCTCTGACTACATATAACCAATTTTGAAGAACTCCTGCCTGTCTGCGCCTTTAATCCTTTCGTGTATAGGTGTGATTGATGTGGCAGTAACAGTGACTGGCAGTCAAACAGGTTCTTAATCAACACAATCAGTCGGTCCTGTCGAGAATCTCTCTCCACATATGGAGGTGTGGCAGCCAGGATTATCTCTACAGCGGTAGTTATAAACAGTTTCTCTTCTCACTGCTTCTCTTGTCAGCTGAGGCACTTTTGGTGTGTGAGACCCATCGCAGCGTTGTGCTTGCTTTTTGTTTTAACCCTCGGTCCCCGTCTTCTTTTCCCAACCTGCTTACCTCCTCTCTTCCTCTTCCACTGCTCTGTCTCTTCCTTTCTGTGATCACAATATATGATAAAGACCTTTCCCCTTCTTTTCCTCCAGCCCTCTGTCCTCCTTTCCCCCTCCATGTCTTGACGCTTCAACAGGACCTCCTGCTGCTGCTGTAGTGTCAGCCGTGAGAGTCCTATGCCCTGCTGGGGTTGGGGGCCGGCTTCCCTTCGTAGCCGTACAGGAAAGTGGCCGCGATGACCAAAAGGGCCCCCAGGAAGAAAACGCTGTGGATGACAGCAGACAACACCGTCAGCTTGAGAAAATGTGATTATGAGAAAGAAAAACAAAGATTTAGACGGAAGGAGAGGTAGTGACTGATTTCTCTACCCGGTGGGGTCGAAGTCCTGCAGCCAGAAGTAGGATATTAGAGTTGACAGGATGATGGAGAGCGATGTAGCAAAGCCCTTGAGGATGTTGTCTGCATACTTGATGACCGCTGCTATGACCAGACCACCCAGCGCCTGGAGAAACAAACACAGGGACACAGATGTACGAAGGCATGACCTGTACGGGCCGACAGAGAGTCTGATCCACGAAATAAAGAGTCTGTTACCCCAGAGGCTTCATAATATATTTGACAGAAACACATATTAAATCACTGGCAGTGGAGTGAGCGTTACCTGCAGCGCCACGACAGTCCAGGTGATCGTGTTGTATCCCTGGAACATACCCGACTCCTTCACCCTCTCTCCATCGTAGGCCAGCATCCCAAAGAGGCCAAACACCAGGCCGAACATCCCTGAAACACACACAGCTTAATGCTGCTAGACTGTGGATTTCTTTGTGAAAGATTTCCAGCGACAGTCCAAAGGATGTGACTTTATTCACGTTCGAGTGCCTCTTCTCAGTGCCTCTCTCTGCTCCGCTAACAGTGAGTGTCAGTGACTAAACCAGTACAATACAGAAGGTCCACAGAGTCCTTTTAAAATTGAGGTTAAGTGTACGTCTATAACTTCAGTGAACATATCTGAAATAGTCAAATAACACAAAACCACAGACGTTTTGAACAGATAAAACAACAAGCTTAAACGTGTTATTCTGCGAGTTTTAAAGGTGCTTTAAGTCAGATTTTGTTGCCTACATGCTAGCTCTTTCTCCACAGTTCTAATCTTAATGCTAAAGTAAGATAAACTAGCGTTAACGGTCTTCTGGGTTTAGCTTTCTATTTAGTTTACAAACTCAATCTTCTCATCTAACTCTTGGCATAAACCAAAATAGTGAAGTATTCCTTTAATACCTTGCCACAGCATGTAAGCATTCAACTACGGTGTTTTTCTTCCCTACTTTCCTAAAAACGCTGTCACCCACAATTTCATTTCCAACCTACAGCATGTCAATTGTGTTTCCTTTTATTTTAATTGTTGTGCAAACTGCCTATTAAATCTTTCAAGGTGACATCTTTACATTTGTAGTTTTATCAAATCAACATTTCAAAGCACAAACAAATTTGCATCACAATCATATAAAATAGAGACATTTTGCTCATCAAATGGCTTAAAAGACTAGATTATACAAAATTCTTGGTTATTTTTGCTTCATTGCACATTTTCTTCTTTCACTTTCACAACTACGAACAACAAAAACAACAAAATGAACGCGCTGCATTTTCTTCCCTGCTCTTGCTGCAGATCTAGGCTCCAACATTTAATGCAGGTGAAAAAGCTCCAAGCTCACACCAGGAATCACAAGAGACTTAACACATGCCTCACACGCTCCGCGGTAAAAATAAACTAGACAGGAACATTCATCTTAACAGAAACATATCGGAGGTAAAAAGCCCAGCTGGCTCTCTGAGCAGGGAAGAAAGGAAAATGCGCACACACACACACACACACACACACACACACACACAAGCTCGCCTCAGGAACAACGATGCAGGGCCTTTTTCAATCTGTTTTCAACAACTCCTCTCAACATTATTCCTCTGTGGATGGAGGAGTATCGATCGAATGAGACTTCAACATTTCTTTTTCGGTGTATTGAATCATATTTTATATGTAAGAAGAGCTGTTATTGTTTAAGACTGACTGGTTTGAATTGCTGATCCTTGAAAACTGACCTAGCTGGATGTTGCGGACCCAGACGCTCTGTTTGCTCTCCTTTAAGATCTTCTCAAAGTAGACGCCAGCGAACCCACTTGAGCAGCACGCCACCAGAACCGCTGTCACGCCGACAAACTGGGAGCCTGTAGAGAGGGCCTCCTTCTCCGAGGCCGCTGGGGACTCAGAGGGCCACTGCAAACACAAGAGAAACACTTGAATTACGATGAACCGACAAATTGCTTTTGCACATTTATACAGATTAAACAAACAAGATGTAACGTGTTGATTAGTGAGCATTAGAAGTGCTGATAGGTACATTTTGTTATCTTTGGACAGAACCAGGCTAGCTGTTCTCCTCTGTTTCCAGTCTTTATACTAAGCTTACCCTCTGCTAGCTGTAGCCTAATATCTAAAGGTCTCATATTGTAGAAAAGTAAGATTTCCATCTCTTTTTTGATTGATAAGCAGGTCCAGGTGCTGTTGGCTATAATACATGCAATTTCCAGTATAGAAAACATCTAAATATCACAGTTTAAAGCACAAGTTCTCAGTACAAACGTAGGAGGGCAGGCTATCTTAGCAAACTCGCTTATGTTTTGCTTGAGAGATAACATCTCTAATCTGATCTTCAGCGCTCAGCTGAGAGGTGCTTGGTTTGTTTACATGACATAACGGAATGCACAGTTAACGGTTTCAGCGTTGACAGCGAGCGTCTGACATTGTGTCCCATCAGACGCTCGCACGGGGCATTTAAGCCACACTGTCAAAGAGACAGTGACTAAAATGTTCAGAAAGAGGGTGAACAGAGGTGCTGCAGCAATGGGCAGATTGAGAAAAAAATAAAAGTATGGTCCTGAAAATGAAACCTTCAAAAGTACAGATGTGAGAGTGATATCAATTTGCAATAGGAAACAGAATACACAACCAGTGTGTCAATATGAAACAGCTCCTGTGAAAAAACGTTTTGTTTAATGCTCGATGATGCAGGGCACCTGAAATTCGAACAAAGGCATCTTCACAACTTTGCCAAGCTGTGAGAACGCTGCAGAGTTTGAGTTTCTCTGCGTTTTGTGCTGCAGTAAGCAGGAAAATAGATGATGATCTCTGGTTGTACAAAGTGAAAAAAAATATTGTAGCTACTGCAGTTTTTTATGCTTTGGTAAAGATTTGAAAAAGTTAACAACCCTTTGAACAAGATGTTGTTTGCCTTCCACCTCTGATACCTACGCCAAAACAAACCCTGCTGAGTGAGAACTAACAGCACGAACCTTGAAGACGAACAGTGAAAATGAGAAGTTGCATCAATGCAAAACAGGCCAATTATTTCTCAACGGATTCACGCTGGCTTTTTAGCACATTTATATGTTTTTTTGGTGGGTGTCTGCAAACAGAATAGCTGCTATGGGTGTGTCCTCACATGGTTTCATGGATAAACTAATGTCACATTCCTGCACACAAGCTGGTTACACAGCATGGAGTCAATATTTCTATCTGTCTGATCGTTTACAAGGTGTATCCTCTCATCCTCCTCCTCCTCTTCCATTGTGCTTCTGTCTGAGTGCTCAGCCAATATAAAGATCACATCCGGTGTAATACCAACTGACAGGCATTTTCTTTGTTTTGCCAAGAAGGAGGAGGAGGTGATATCAAAACAGTCAACACTTCATCATTCATCAGCACAACCCTCGTAACCACTGGTAGCCAATATTTATTCAATGCTCCAGTTCAGGCCTCATTATGTTGTTTTATTTATTCAACCTTCTCAGAACTCCCACTGAGGTGTCTTTTCTTTATCCGGCCACGGGAGGAAATTAAAGATCACACAATAACCAAAACTAAGAATTTACAATACAAAGCTGAGGAAATGCTTAATCAGACAATTAGACGCCTACAGAATTGGGCACAATCTCTTTCTTCTTACATTTACGAGGCAGTAAAAGATGGATTTTTGGTATGAACCACAGAGAGGATGTTCTGTAGCCTGTTTCTAGAGAAGGTGAACAATGCGTGATTTTGCATTTCTCCAAGCAGTAAACGTGAAGCTGTACTGGACCTGCACGAGAGCCACTCCAGCCATCAGGATCAGCAACGAGAGCCACTGGTAGACGCCCAGCCTGCGACCCAGCATCGACACTGAGAACAGAGCCGTGGTCAGGATCTTCAGCTGGTACGTAACCTAATGGAGACGAAGTGGGAAAACTTTAAATAATCCATGAACGAGCGAGGAGGATGTGCTAATCGAGAAATGTCTCAGAAAGACACATCAGCTCTAGTATGAGTCACACTGTGAGTCAAGCAGATTCACACAGCCTCACACAGCCTCCCAACCCAACCCGCCCTCTGCTGTACCTGGTAGGTGGCTGCATCCAGGTTGGACAAGGCGACGTACAGCAGGTTGTTCTGCAGCGTGTAGATCCCCGAGGGGATCGCCAGCTTCAGCGTTTCTATGGGTTTGTTGGCAATTTCCTGACGCAGGACACTGTTCAGAGCTCGCATGCTGTAACCTGAGGAGTAGAAACAAAACTATTCAGACCACAGTCAGCAGGGCTGCCGCTTAGTCAGATAACAGGTTCCAGGTTTTACAGGTGAAACAGTAAACCTGATTTTAGCATCAGGCATTCGGACAGGTGTGACCTAAAAAAGGGAACACCCTGAAGTAATGTTCTCCATTTCTTTTGTGCTTCAGTTGGACAACATCACCTCGACAAACCTGTTTTCTCAGTGAGGGGAACTTCTCCAACTACTGTATAAGGGCTATTTTTAGTCAGGCAGATATTCATTATTGAACCGCAAGAATTTTTTTTAAACCATAAATGTGTCCGTAGCACTTCCAGTACCAAATGCGGACAATCTTTTTACTTATTCTTTGCTTGGACTGTTTTGGATTTAAATCAGAATTGTACAGATTATGGTCTGTATTTTATTTAAGTTCTTGAGTGGCTGCTTATGTTTGGACAACATTGAACGTGTGAGAGAACTTAATCAAAAAAATGGTTGATATTTCTCAAAGAGCAGAACTGCAATAGCATCAATACCGAAACTCAGATGTTGTATCACCCCCGTTGTAAAAAAAAGCCTTTGCTTTTAGTTTTTCACCACCATTAACCTTGTTATATTTTATTTTATTTCATGCAATATTGGTGCGGCACACATATTTTACTTTTTGTTCGAGAGGATTAAACAATACAATTCTTAACTATTGTAGTCATTGTTGTTTTAAATGGTTTATGAGTATTAGCAGATGTAGCCTATAATCTTTTGGCAACAGAAGCTGCTCAACATCCTCCCAGATCTATATTTGACAAGTAGGAGGTTCAGAATAAGTTGACCATCATCATGGGCATTGATCAGACTGCAGGTACAGCAAAGAAACTTCAGCACTTTTGTCTTCAAACAAAAGGTTTATTTCTACAATATCAAATAATTCATGAAATATAAACTGGAGCACAGAAAAACACACATGTTGTGTGTCTGTTGCATCAATGTAAAGGTGAGAATAGTGAATGAGTGGGTGTGCGGTCGTTAAATAGGGAGTGCTCAGCTGAACTTAAAGTAAACAAGGTGTGACCAAGAGTGAAGAAGAGTTGATGAGCGATCAGGAAGTGAGGTAGGTGTGAAAAAACAAGAGACCATAGGAACCTTTATATATCTTTACAATCCATTCATATTTTGTCATCCTGAGTGTCTGTACTGTAATTTTACCCTGAACATCTGTTGCATGTCTGTCCATCCTGATAGTCTCCTTGAGGTTTCTTTCATTGTGGTTATTTGTGTGTGATTTGCGATATCTGAATGATCATTTCTGCTGCTTTAAAGCTGACTCCAGCTTCTCAAATGTGAAGTTTTGCTGCTTTTCTCTGTTTCATATTGATGTTAATGTTTCATTTTTGTGTTAATATTTTACAGTTTTGGACTGTTGGTTCAACAAAAGCAATCACAAGGCAGTATGAATTTGTGATGGCCATTTATCCTAATTACTGGACACTTTACAGACCTCACACATTTAAATCAATAACAACATGACAGTAAATGGTTGAAGTATCATGAAAATAATGTGTTGGTGATCATCAGGTGTGTTCAGGTGCACTCACTGTGCTCCTTGAAGACGAGCAGCACACAGGTGAGGATCTTCATCACCTCAGCCACCACCACAGCTGAGGAGGCCAGGTACCGCGGGCCCTCGGCCTGCAGGGTGCGGGAGTACCGCATGGTGAGCACCAGGGAGGTGGTCTGGAACACCAGCACGCCCAGAGAGAGGTACTTCAGCCGGGACGAGGCCATGGCCAGTGGTCGGTGGGAGGCTGGACACAGAGAAGGGAGTAAGAGGTCGATGTAGATATACAGTGGAGGCAGTCAGAAGTGTTGTTAGGAGGTTAACACAGACAAAGAAAGAGCTGTTGAGGAGGACTTGCAAAGCAGTTTTTTTACTCACAACACACACACAGGTGAGAGGAGAGGTCGCTGACAGTCGCTCACCTTTCTGCCTTTTCTTCAACAGCAACTTCTCTCACGTAGATATTCGTCTGTACATAAAACAAACCCCTCTTTAGTGTTTAAACCTCGAAGTCTGGTCTGCTCCCAGCTGCTCTCTGTCAGGCAGACAGACCAGGTAGTGGAGGCTCAACCCAGCTGTCAAAACAGCCGCACTTCAAGTCCTGGCGTCCATTGACCCGCACCGGATATCACCCGTCCGCTGAGAGCTGCACATTATCTTATCCGGGTCTTCACAGCGACTGTCCCTTCATTTAGAGCCATCACGGTTTAACTCACCGTCAGAGGAAAGAGTCATTTATACCGAGAAAGTCTACAGGACGAAACAAATCTCATACATGCAGAGTCCGGGATGACTTCCGTGTACAGGCTTCTTCCTCGTGGTGCGTCACGGCTTCCTGCGCGAACCAGCGCCCCCTGCGGGACTGGCAACAAACTGCACCACTCACACTTACTTCAGACTAGTGGAATATAATTACATAATTACACAGATATTTTCACATTTATGGCTAAAGTGACACCTAATGATTATTTTCAATGAAAACAGTTCATTGAACACCCAGTAGGCACAAGCGAAACAAAGCATCTGTTTCAAATAATTCAATGAAAACACTGAAAGATTTAAAGGTTGCAAGACGTAAGCATTTCAATTAAAAACATGTGAAACTTTAAAGTGCAATATGTAATAAATGGCCAGCTGTTGACGTTATATTAAAAAAGGGGGGTGAGCATCTAGTGGTCCACAATGGGAGCTTAGAACAAATTAAATCAAGTGAAATCAGTTTTATTTATATAGTCCAAAAACACAATCACATTGCCTCAGCGGGCTTCACAATCTGTACAGTGAGCGACATCCTCTGTCCTTAGACCCTCGATTCGATTGAGACAAACTTTGCCATATTGGAAAAAAAATCTTTTAATGGGGGAAAAAAGATGGAAGAAACCTCAGGAAGAGCCATAGAGGAGCTCCTTCTCTCAGGACGTACAGACATGCAATAGATGTTGCGTTTACAGAACAGAACGACAAAATCACAGTTTAAAAATGTCAAAGACAGAATGTCTGATACAAGTTAATTATATACAATATATGTGAAGAGTGTGGATCCAGGAGGACGACTGAGCAGGCTGAGGCATTCACTTCACATTCCACTCCAGCGTGGTGACCTGGAAGTGGACAGGCCACAAGATAATTAGCAAAAAAACCCAATTGGTGGCCAATTTTTACATATTGCACCTTTTAATATATTTAACAGCACAAAAAGCCCCAAAGTGTGTTTCTTTCTGGAGTGTTTCTATACATTACTGTAGCAATGTATACATTCTCACGTGTTATTAGTTATTATTATCAATATCCTAACATTGTGCAACCCCGATTCCAAAAAAAGTTGGGTTCTTCTCACTTTGCGTCTTGCAGGCATCAAATTCATGACTATATTCACAGGATTTAAAGGATTTGCACATCACTGCACTCTGTTTACATTTGACCCAGTGTCCCAACATTTTTGGAGTCAGACATTAACAACAGAACCCCGTCTGTGATGTTAACAGTGTTGAATGGGCACGTTTGAACCACTGACCCACACACATTGCTTTAATTTATCACTTCTGGAGGATACAAAATTAAAGGATAGATACTATTGACTTTGGTGATTTGTTATTAACAATAAGATAGTTGATTACTGGTGTCATTTTTCAGTAAACTATACTTATGTTCAGTACTGATTACCACCAGCATTGTGTCTGAACCTGTTGACAAAACACAGTATATTTATTAAAAAAAAAGACACAAGTGCAAAAATCTATGAAGATCTGGGCTTTATTTCAGTAAGCACATTTGGCTGATCATTTGGTTTTCTGCAACAGACAACTTATTTTATCATCAGTTTTAGTTCTACCTTATACAAACATTGTGAACACTACTTCATATGGCATGTATATTATCATAGGCTATTTGGTTAACAGAGAAAAGTACAATAAAAAAAAAACATTTTATATTCACAACATGGAGAAATTGCCTTGCTAATGAACGGGAACTGACGTGCTCAAATTCTTAATAAAAAATGTTGACTGACATCTCGATGTACAGTACTTGTGTTTTGTGAAGAACAGAGAAAACGTAAAGGGAATATGGCTGAAATATGAAATATCTGCAGTAGTAATTCAAACCAAAACAACATTTCTTGGTATCTGATGTGTGTGCTGTCAAAAGTCTTTAATACAACACAAGACTTACTGAAAAGAGGGTAACAACTGACCAAAAGAGTGGACATAATGTACATTTTTGGCAGGAGAAAAAATGAATTTGGTCTTAGAGGCAGTGATGTTCTGTTTTGAAGTGTCAAAAATAATCCAGCGAATGATTGTCTGTGTTTACAGAACAGTAACACAAAGCTATGATCAACATCATCTTTAGGAAAGAAGACAAAAAAAATACTTTATCAAACCTCACTCGCCTCCTGACTTGGTTTATGAATCATGACAATTAAAAAAAAAAGGTGCACAGATACACTGATTGTAGTCAAGCAAAAAGGCAAAACTGGTTAAATGATTTTGGAAAAGAAAATAAAGAGGCGGCTTAGAAAGGTAAAAACATGCACCTCTGTAACATTCAGAATCATTGAAGAAGTGCGAACAGAATTCATATAAAAAAAACATTAAAATGTCAACACATCTTTGCCAAATCGAGCTCAGTAATAACAAGCAGAATGTGCTGTAAGTCTATGTACATTTCATCATACAACATATTAAACTAATGTATGTATTTGCATAAAGTTTGTCAAGCTTCTGAATGAATCCCTCAACAACACATGAATAATAGTGGTGAGACATAACTGCATCTGATTTGGTTTAAATCGACTCTTCTGTGTTTCTGTAACAGTACCTACCTAAAACATGAGTAATACGCTGTGTTCTCATTGCACCAATAGCGTGCAAGTAAAAACTGCATTTATTGAACGTTCTGTGTGTGTTTAAACACTTATAACTCAGGTGTAATCAATGCAGTAAATACATTTAACCCTTAGTAACAAGATGCATCTGTGTGCCTTACTAAATAATCTGTAATTTTCTTGGCGTTTGTCTTTCTAGTCATGCAACAGCATTTTATAAAATTCCCCCTTTAGCACATTAAAAATGCATGAGTAAAAAAACAAAAATGCAACTAGGTAGTTTTGAATTAAAGCATCAACTGAATATGACCCATCATATTAAAAAAAGTAGAGTGAATGGTTTCGACGAGGAGTTAGTATTGACAGGCTTATCACATTAAACAATAAAAATAAGGATAGCATAAAGCAGAGCTAAACAACGTCCTCCAAAATCAGACAATATCAATGCGGAGCGTCCTCTCAGTGTCCATCTCAGCAGTCTGTTTTCTGATGCAATACCAGCTGGCTGCCATCTGCTTGGCACTTCCTTGATGATCCCTCAATAAACAGTTTGTGTCCGGGCGCCAGAGGACGAAAAGAAAAATCTGGACTTGGCCGACAGAGAGCAGAGGAGGCTCAGCTGGGATTGAAGGCACAACATGGAAAACTGATTGTAGCTTGTGACAGATGACTAATTCCACGCTTTTTGGTATTGAGAACTTTTGCTTTCTAGTTGATAATACTCAACAACGTTTTCGAAACTATACACAGTTTTCTTAAGTGCAAAGAGGAGGAGAGAACATAAAAGGGGAGGTGACCGATTACTATGATGAAGAACAATAACAACAAAGACAGTTAACAAGAGAAGTGAGAAACGCATTGTGAGAGTTACTTTGTGTTATTTAACTACGCAGAACCCCAAAGTCAGATTGTTCATGCTTTCCTCGGGCCGGCCTACGCAAACACCTGCATGTTTCCGAGCTGAGGCTGTTGAGAGGCCTGCTGCATCTGCTGCGACTGCTGCTGCAGCTGCACCTGCTCTGGAATGTGTGTGTGGTGTGAAGATGGCAGTGCATGGTGGGGGTTCCCCAGAGGGGTAGGGCTGGTGGTGACGTCAGACCAGTCCGAGTTGGAGTGTGGCGAAGAGGACGACCAAGGGTCTGGGGACTCAGGCGAAGGAGTGAGATACGGGTGCTCGCTGGGTGGGTGGGCAGAGTTGCCGGGGGTGGTGCCCTCTGAGCCGGCGGTGGTGTAACTGTGCTGGGAAGGCGGTGTGGGGTATTTATCCACGGGGCTCTGCATAGGTGGATAGGAGGGCAGCTGCCGAGACTGGCCCTCGATCCCGCTGTGGCCTCCGTGGCTGACGGTGTGGGCGTGCTGCAGGGTGTGGGGGAGCCCGTGCGCCATGCTCATCTGCTCAGGCATCGGGTACATCATACTCTGGGAGCAGTGGAGGTGGCCTGGGCCCTGCTGGGAGTGAGCCTGATTCTGCCCCTGGGACTGTGTGACCTGGACCTGCCCCGGCTGAGGCTGCTTCAGCATGGCCTGGCCTCCTCCGGGTGCCATCATCTGGAATGTGACGATGGGCGGGAGCTGCTCTCTGCTCATTGTGACATTCATGGGGGTCAGCATCGGGCCCTGGCCATGGTGTTGGCCCATGCCAGGGTGAGAACCTCCCATCTGGTGCGGTACGAGGCCGAACATGTGGCTGCTGTAGCCGTGCTTGGTCATGCCCACCCAGCCCTGCTGCTGCCCCAGCATGTGGCTGACGGGGGGCAGCATAGGTCTGGAGGTGGGGCTGCTCAGGAGGGGAGGGGAGTTTGCTGTTGTGGAGACAGCGCCGGACACGTCGCCTGTGTACGAGTGTGGCGATTCCAGGGAGTCGACAGGTGACATGGTGACAGAGCTCTCTGGAAGTCCTCCTGCTGCCTTCACGCCATTCGCGTTCCCTCCTCCTGCACCTCCTCCATTTCCTCCTCCCACTCCAGCACCCACGCTCGGTGCCTCTCCTCCAGCGGGCTTCTTTCTTCTCTTCGCTTTCATGTCTTTAAGCTCTTTAGCTCCCCCACCAACACCTCCCACCTTTGCTCCACCTCCGCCACGCCTGCTCTTCTTCCCCTGCGGCCCGGGGCGCATGCCGATGAAGCCGGCTCCGTTGGCCCCGCACATAACAGAGTTTCCTCCTCCACCCATGTGGTTAGGCCCGTTGTGTGGACTGTGAACCAAGTTGTATTGGTCCAGCAGGCGCACTATGTCATGATGCATACGCTCTTGAGCCGTGTCGCGGGGCAGTCGATCCAGGTGATCGGTGATGTCACGGTTGGAGTAGTGGTCGAGGAGAACTTGAGCTGCCTCGAAGCTGCCTTCTCTAGCTGCGAGGAACAGTGGCGTCTCCTCCTGAAGGAAACACAGAAAATGATTCATATGTGTAATAAAAGGTACTTTTATTTGTACTTTATTTGTATAACTGGAATACCACTGCAAATTCATGATAAGCCAAAAAAAGGAACAGTTTGAAATAGCATAAGCGAAAACACAAGAACCAACCTTATTGTCTTGCATGTCACGGTTAGCTCCATTCTTCAAAAGCACAAGAGTTGCCTCGACATTATTAACTGCAGCTGCCCAGTGCAGAGCAGATTTGCCTAAAACGGTAAGACGGTGAGAAGAGACAAAGAAACACAACCATAAGAACCAGAACAAAAAATTATTAGCTTGTCCTGCTTAATTATTAGCATGATTCCTCATGATTCCTCAATTATTAGCATGATTCCTCATGATTCCTGCCGTTTTAATATACTGTAATTAGAATAACTGTGTACATAACATACTGAAATTAATACACCAGACTTCCATTAAAAGAATAAGACAATAAACAGGTTTGCTGACCATGGTCGTCTACAGCGTTGATGTCAGCGTGGCAGTGGATCAGCTCCTCCACCATCCCCTCCACAGCGAGCCTGGCTGCCAGGATCAGTGGTGTGGTGCCGTCATTCATGCGGGAGTCCAGTTCTGTTGCACGATTCCGGATCAAAATCTGAGAGAAGAACACAGAGACAGATGAGATGTGATGAATACATGACAGACCTTGTTTACAACTACAGTTAAATTAGTGGCTAATAAAAACACTGTTTTGGCCGATCTGTTGTCTCACCTGGAAGACTCCCTGGGCATCAGCCGCCACGGCAGCATGCAGCGGAGTTCTCCCCATGTTGTCGTGCGCGTTGGGATCAGCTCCGGCGTCCAGCAGTCTCTTGGCAGCATCAGCCCTGGCGTAGCGGGCAGCCAAGTGAAGCGCCGTTTCTCCCGTACGGTCAGTCTGAGCCATCAGGGAGGCACCTTGAGAGATCAGGTCTGAAATGACACTCGGTCCTGGTTCGTCTCCTCCGCTCTCCTCCTCCTCTTCTCCGTGCAGGCTGCAGTCGGGGCCTCCACCATTACGCAGCGACGCCAACATCAGTGGGGTGAAGCCATCTGAGGGAGAACTTCATTATTAAACAAATAAATGATAATCAGCCAGCTCTGTACATTAAGAAGTGCATTCTTCTCACCAGGTCCCTTGACGTTAACATCCAAACAGTCAGCGTCCAGGTCGGCCTGTGGGGGAGTGAGGGTGATGTCAGCGGCCTTTCGATGCTGCAGCGTCCACTCCCTTCGGTCAACACCTCCATCCATAGCGATGGGCAGCAAGGGTTTGTCTTCGGTCTATAAAAAGTAGCAGAACTTGAGCAACAACCAAAAACCTTTCCTCATGTTCCACACATTCCCTGCCCAATATAATTTAAACAACTCCCGTCCTTCAGCTTTATTGGGAGCGTTCTTTTTTTTCTTCTTTCTCAGTTCACTTACTCTTGGTTTCTTGGATGGGACCTCGTCGTCCAGCCATCTTTGACTCTGTCCTCCATCAATCATGGCTCCATCCTGGCTCTTGAAATTCCTGATAGGAGAAAAACATGTTTAGACAAGAATGACATTTTGTTCTGCTTATATTTATCCAGGACACAGGATGCATGCTATGTTCCAACTCTGCTTCACATTCAATCAAACACCAGTATTGATCGCTGGGAACTAGCCAGTACAACCACAGCCTTCTACTGATGCAATTGAGCTGTGCCAGGTTTTTAACAAAGATTTCCTTACAGTAGCAGTGATACTTTTTTCACTTTCACTGCCCACATCATCTGACAAACCTTACATTTCAGTCTGATTTTGATTTGTGCACAGTACTTATTATCATGTATGTTTTCCATCCACTCACTTCATGTCAAAGTCATCCTGTCCAACAGGCTCTCTCCTTTTGTCGTTTTTATTGGCCAGGAAGCCATCAGGAAGCCACAGAACACCATGTTTATGCTTCCTCTTGGCTGCTAGCATCCCCAGCACCAGGATAAGGAGAATAATAACCACTGCCAATCCGACCAGGTACGGTAAAACCACTTTAGGCGGAGGATCGCGCGTGTATTCTGGAGGACACAAAGATAAGTCTAAGTACCAGTGGTTTTTTTCTTTGTTTGATTTCAGTTTTTACCTAAAAAAAAAAATCTAGTTAAATTCCACTAACCGATGGGCAACTTACTACTGTTGACAGATACTAGAGGGTACGGCAGTTCAGCCTTAATGTGTGCTGCAGCAATGAAGGACGCAGCCTCGTGAGTGTTGGAGAAACACTGGTCATCAGAGCTCTGGGAACATTCACGGTTATCGATTTCCAGGTGCACCACAGATCTGTGCAGACCAACATATAAAAATAGAAAACAGTTAATGTTACGCAGTTGATTGGTGATTCATTTAAAGCTACCAATTATTTTCTGAGAGCTTGTGAGTATGCCATCATGAACTATCCTTACCCAATAACCTCCCTCTCCCTCTCCAGCTCCCGCTTGTTTCTGCCCCTTTGTCCATGGCGTCCAAAATCCTCCTCCGCCCCATAGTAAGGGAACACCATTGGCTCCTTGTTTTCATCCAGCTTAACCTGCAGGTTAGTGTGCAACAGGGCTCCCAGGGAGCGCAAGAAACCCCTTATGTCTCCAAGCAGCTCCTTAGGCTGCAGCCTGACCACTATAACCAGTGTGCCATTGATCTTATCGGGTGGAGTGTCACCAGAACAGTCCAAGCCGTCCCAGCCACATTCCTCCGTATAGCAGCTCCGGTCACAGATGCCGTTACCGTAGTGGTCTGCGCAGTACCTGTCATACCTGAAAATACACAGTACAAGTGTTTAGTGATTTGCCTTCAAAGCATGTTTGGACTTTGTAGGTAACTGCAAGTGCAATGACAAAATGAAGACAAGGGTCACGTACTTGCAGGGATTTAAGTTCTGACATTCAAAGCCATCAAAGAGGCAACCAGGGTTGTCACACTCCTTATCACAGCGTCCGTTCTTAAAGAGATCCCAGCAGGGGATACTGGCGGTGCAGTTCTCCCATGGCTTCTGCCAGTTGAGTGAGCAGTCTCCTCCGTCCCACTGACATTCATGGTTGTTACACTGATCGTCACACACTCTATCCCCTGAATGCTGCTCACACTGCAGATAGGGGCAGCTTGGAGGGGCTGGTGGGAGTTTGTTCTCACAGTAACGTCCAGTGAAGAGTGGGGGACAGCGGCAGCTGTACGGCTTGGATGGGTCGCAGGTACCTCCATTTTGGCAGGGCCAAGGACATCTCGGTAGATTCTCACAGTGTGCCCCACTGAAGCCTGACTGGCACTGGCAGTACAGGTGGCCGGTTGTGGACACCACGCAGCGCCCACCATTTTGGCATCGTAGCTTTTCACAACTGTAGCCTTCTATGTCGCCACAGTTTAACCCAGTAAAGCCCTATAAAAACACGAAATGTTGCTGAAGTGTGGTAACAATATATTCATTTTTAAAGTAACGCTGGAGTACACATGTGTAGCCAATAAAACTGCAGCTGAAATAAAATTAGACAAACTACTTTAATTAATGTACGTTTAGGATCTCCTACAAATCTGCTGCTAGTCTACTATACCTGAGCCATGGTGTGGCCTTCTGAAGCAAGCATGAGAGTAAAAGAGGGAGCAAGAGGTTAGTAGAGAGACAAACAAGTATTTAGTGAGAAAAGACTGATGTTGTACCATAAGAGCGAAGGAAAGGAAAACTCTGCCACCGGTCATCTTTCATCATCTTCTGAAGTCACTCAGTTTACTTATATACAATTAATTTTCTCACTGTGATCATACAGATCAATGAGATTGATCCATTATTCACTAAGTCTAAAGTGATAATGAAGCATCAGAAACACACTACAGATGAAGTCTGTTGAGGATATTTTTGCACTTTAAGGATCAATGTTTTTATGTAATTCATTTTCTTTTTTTAAAAACATTTAACATAGTTCGTAGTAAATCTGTGTTCATCATTTTCCAAGTTAAAATTCACTGTTTCAAAGTCGAGTCCAGAGGAATGTGTGTTAGTCAATGGATTAATGAGAATATAACTGGAAAAGGGCAGAATACAGAATGATGACAATATATAAAGAAAATGGAGGAACATAACTGATATTGTTTTGTTGTGTGGAAAAATTAAAGCAACAATATGTAACTTTTTCACGTGTACATGGCATGCCAATATGAAAGACTGAAGAGCACAGGACTGTTAATAAAGACCTTGATGTAAATCAATTCAAGTATAACATTACACAGCTTATGAGCAAGTTATGAGTGCATTGAAAAAAAAAAAGCATGTTTGCCTTGAGAAATTATAAGAAAACATTTTTTCCAAAGTGAGCATAAATTCATGAGAAATGAAACCATGTTATCTTATCAAATAAACTTACAGATACACAGGAGCAGGTGTAGCCATGAACTGAGCTCATGTTCATAGAGCAGATGCCACCGTTGTGACACGGCTTCGACAGACACAGATCCACCATGGACTCGCAGTGACGACCTGGAGAAACAAGAAAGTTATACAAAAAGAGGAAAGAATAATGAGCCTCGCTGCTATTCAAACACACAAAATGGCTAAATATTGTGCGGCTGTGTCCATTTGAACAACTATAAACGTACCTGTGTATCCAAGGCGACAGCGACACTGGTAATCGTTGACCAGCTGCACACAGTCGAGGCTGCCGGGAGCATAGCAGGGCGCTGACAGGCACTCGTTGAGATCCCCCTCACAGTGTTCTCCGACGAATCCTGGGGGGCAGGAGCATGTATAGCGGCCCACACCGTCCATGCACTGTCCTCCGTTCAGACAGCGAGGTTCCCAGGAGCCTTGCTTGGGTGCGCAGTCGTCATCGTTCACTTCGCACTGGACTCCTACAGAGCAGAGAACAGACGGATATCATTGAATGTGTCCAGTAAAGTCGTACAATGTTTTCAGGATAGCATTTTTATCAGCTCTGAGACACAATTTCTAGAGGCACCCCAGAGGTAATCATATGAGTATATAAGAATTATATCCAACATTTCTTCCCCACTACGAGATCCACTGGGGGCCGTTTGCTCCAACCAATCATCCACTGTTTCACTTGTTATCTCTTAATCAGTGGAAGAGGTTTAAAGCTGCTTTACAAATGTTTACAGGTAATGTTTTTACCTTCTTCCTCCTGTGTTTGGCAGACTTACCATGTGTTCCAGGTGGGCAGGCGCAAGTGAAGCGGTTGATGAGGTTGATACAGGTTCCTCCATGGAGGCAGGGCTTAGAGTGACATTCATCAACATCGTACTCACAGTTCACCCCCTGATAGCCTGGTTTGCACTGGAGCAATGAGAAGAGAAATACAGGTTAGCTCATCATGTGAAACACGACAGATTTACAACTTACAGACTATGCATGCCTACACCAACACATTCACACACAAACAGCTGAGGATTTACTTACTTTACACTCGTATGTGCCCTGATAGCCCTTGCATGTAGCTCCATTGCGGCAAGGGTTTGACTTGCACTCGTCGACCATCTCATCACAGTAGCTGCCCGTGTATCCTGGCTGGCACTCGCACTTGTGGGAATTACCCACATTGACACACCGCCCGGCGTTCTTACACACACTTTCCATATCCAGACCTACAGTAAAGGAGGCAGGTATAAGAGTTTGAACATATACAGTTACTGCTTATTTAAAGATTCTGTATGATCTTTTCCCCTTATCTGTCCTTCTTCTAATTACAATCAATGTGTTGTCCTTCTTCTAATTACAATCAATGTGTTGTTGCTCGTTGAGATAGCTCACCTGCCCTGGCAGCAAAGTCCTGGCAGGACATGTTGGGTACATCACAGTAAAGTCCCGTCCATCCCATTGTACAGTGGCAGGTCCAGGAGGTGGCTGCTGTCTGAGAGCAGGAGCCGCCATTGTGACAGCGCACCTGGCTGCACAGGTTCACATAGTTCTGCATACAAAGAAGGAAAGGAGAGAGAGTAAGTATTGGCTGCAAATGCTACACAGACACCAGAACGATACCAAATCTAGCCACTTTAATGAGTTCGATACATCAACTTTCTTACTGAGATCGGCAAATTGTCAAGCTTTCTTCAGTGTGTGAACATTCAGCTTTGCATGTGCAGACCATTTCTTCTACTTAAACCAATTTGTAATTATTCTAAATATTTAATTCCATATATCTGAAAATCTGTACAGCATACAACAACCTCTATTCTATATTCTACTCCAGATACTTTAGTTGTTTTAAAAGTTAGTTTACCTGGCAGTTCTGTCCATTGTATCCTACAGGGCAGGTGCAGCGGTAGGTGCCCAGGCCATCAGTGCAGGTGCCTTCGTTCCTACAGGGCTGAGAGTCGCACTCATTCTGCTCGTACTCACAGAACGTCCCATAAAAACCAGGACGGCAACGGCAAGAGAAGGTGTTGATGTCGTCAATGCAAGTCCCATTATTCAGACAAGAGCTGTAGGGAAGTAGATGAAGAGAGAAGTGAATAATTTGCATCTCTGTCTAGAGCAAGAGACATATTTCCATTGTACAGAACAAAACAGTCTTGAAGTTCAACTTATTTTACCCAAATCAGACATTTGTTTCAGAAATAGTCACAGTAATCATCATTCATCAGGTCATTCCAGGAGATACAGGACAAATAATCCAGGAAGGATTCATTGCAGAAGAGCAGAACATTTAAGCATGATAATAAAATGCTGGTTTTAAGGCTCACCTCTCGGTACATTCGAGGATGTTGTGTTCACACAGGATTCCATCAAAGCCCGGTCGGCACTCACACACAAAGCTGTTGACATAGTCCCGGCAGATGGCACCGTTCCTGCAGGGTTGGCTGGCGCACTCGTCTACCTCAGTCTCACAGCGCTCTCCTTCGAAACCTGGGCGGCAGTCGCAGGAGAAGCTCCCAACGTCATCCACACAGGAGCCTCCATTTAGACATGGGTCTACAGAAGGGGAAAGAGAGAGGGAGGAGAGGCTGTCCGTGAACAAACATTTTATGTAAATAGCAGTCAGCGTTATCAGTGAGTAATCCACTAGCAGTCTGGCTTAAACAGATATAGATATTGTGGAAGCACCAAGTTTTTCTTATCATGTACAGGCTTATACCCATGTGTAACTCAACATCTCAGGAGGTTTCAATGCTGCTTTCTACTAGGATATCGCCAGATAAAAATATTACATAGGAGTCGTTATACAGAGATGCAGGAATCACTGGGTGCATATAGCCTTTAATAAAGTGACTGAATTGGTTGAGGTTGAGGTGAAACTCACTGGGTGAGCAGTCGTCGATGTCTGTCTGACAGT